>NC_070631.1:22428863-22757059 GCF_947347685.1 Pleuronectes platessa | reverse complement strand
GAGGATAAAAGAGGGGGAGATTGGAGCAGCTTGTTAACCTTGTTAGCATTTCTCAGTGAGACCGATGTTACAGATGTCCGGTGAGGCCGAGTAATGAACCAGTGTCCTCAATGTTCAAGTAGCTCTTTGATGACGGAGGGAACAGAGGGAGGGAAAGGGCATTTCCTTAATGAAATCTACAGAAGAGTGTGTGTGTGCAGGGGTGCTGGTGAATGAGTGTGTGTTAACAGCTCCTCACTGCATTCATGATCCCTGATGAAATTGATTTTAGGTTCATGGGTCTGCGAGCACACACACACGCACACACACACACACACACACACATTTGTACTTCTATCTTAGTGAGGACACTCATTGACATAATACATTCCCTAAGCCCCTAACCTTAACCATCCAAACAAAATGGCTAACCCTAGCCTAAAACTATCTTCCATAAAGTTGTTACCATGCGTGCAGACAGTCAGACCTCATAGTTTTACCTTCAGCTGTGGGCACACTCCCAAGTGGCATGTGGCTCTCTCTCACGCTTTCACTCTTGAGTCTGTACCTGTCACTCTGAATCTGTTGTAAAAACAACATTCACCTGCATGCACATGCACCACTGCTACTGCCATAGATTGAAGGAATACTACAGGTAAGGCTCGGAGAAAGTGACAGAAACTTCTAGGCTGGCCTGTTTATTTTGATCCACACAACAATTGATGGGTTCTTTTCTGTCCCATACAAGTATTTTGTTATTTGTAATCCTGCTAACTACCAAACAAACCAAATAAAAACACATCGTCCTTGGCGGAGGTAAAAAGAGATAATGATGTGTGAGAGTGTGTTAGATCGTGGTGGGGTTGGATTTAGAATGTAGTCGTCTCAGTGTGTGTATGCAAGGGTGTGTGTGTGACCCTAAGTGGAGGGCGTCCAACGTATCACAGCACACCTGCTGACTTCACAGTCTACAACTCTCTCTCTAACAAATACACACGCACGCACACGACCCACATCAGCGAGACAGGTTACTTGGAGTGAAATTAATCATCGTTCTTTTGTCGCACCACTGCTCTCACAACAGGAGACTGGCCCCAGGTGACACACACACACACACACACACACACACACACACACACACACACACAGAAGGAATGACAGGCAGACAGCTGGTCGGTGACAGCATGCCACTATGAAGCTGTTTTCCTACCAGCTAACAATAGTTGGCTCTGGCTAAAGGAGAACAACACTGCCAAGGTCCGGTCAATGAAAAGTGCAGTACACTCACAATGTTAGTCTGATTGAACGTGTATTTCACCTCAGTATCCACACACAACCAGTGTCTCTAGCAGCAGCAATTCAGTGATAAGATCAGAATTACGCCAATTCTGTCGTCCAGAGTTGCCCCCTGCTGAGATGAACTTCCAAGTGATCACACGTGTCGATCAATTGTGGTCAGATGAGAATGCTTTGAGGTCAAATACATCTCCTAAAACACATACAATAAAGGGAGCATTTGTTGCTTGTGCATTAGCTTCAGCAACACATGCAGATGATTAGCTCTTGCTTTCCAACTCTCTTGAGTTTCAGAAAAGACAAATCCAAGCTGAGTGTGCATTACAAAAAGTAACATTGGCTTTTCCACTCTTGTGCAACTTTCAGTTTTCATCTTGATACATTTCAAGAACATTTAAATATTGTTGTCCTATATTTTAGAAGTGGCCCAAAAGTGCCTGAATTGTTTTCTCCCACCAAACTCTTTTCAACCACAGCAAAAAAAAAAAAAAATACATACAATCTGGTCAATGATAATTTCAGTCTGGGCATGAGACAGAGTAAACATTCAAACACACAGTGAAGGGATAAAAGAAAGAACATTAACGTGATGCCTTGTCAATTTAGTTTATTTATTTGGCTATCATTGTCTAGTCCATGTCTAATAATGTATCAAACTACAAAAGCAAGACCCAAGTTATGAACAAAACATGTTTTCACTGTTTCGGAGCGGCTGGCATGTTAGTTCCCAGTAGTTGTTGTTTTGAGCAGCAGTGAAGCATTTTCCCTTTTCCTGCTGCCTGGACGTGCCACAATGTGACAGGAGTGGCTGAAGCTGCAAAAGCAATTAGATGCACTCACATTGAAAATTCTCCGCGGTATAACTTGACAACAGCTTGCATTATACTGATGTTATTTTTTCTTCTGTCGACCCCTGGCGTGCATTATTAGCACTATTAACACCGTGAGGATTTCTCATTCCAACTGCAGGGCACGGAGATTGTCAAAATCTCACTGTAACCCTTTGACTTACATCCCTGCTGGGGAGTATGTGCAACAAAGCAATGACACTTTATAACCAGAAGACACTGACAGAAGATGTCTCTTTTTATTCAAGTCAGGAGCATAACAGATAAGCACGCGTGCCCCCACACAACTTCCTTTACCAGGCTGGAATATGTACACTTCTTGTCAGATAGTAAGACGGAACACTGTACTTTTTTTCCAGTGTCAGCCTGGGCCAAGCAGAAACAGTTGCATGTGTGTTGTGAGCATGCATTTGCAGTCGTAAGGCCTCTTTAATCTTTCACAAACCTTCTTCCAGTAAACACACACACGTACACACACACACACACGCACACAAAGCTTTCCTCTCATGCCGGCTCTGATCGTAACCACAAGCTGTAACCACTCCCTGGAAGGATCGCATGCTTCGTTCCTCATCCTCTCTGTCGTCTTTGCTTCTTTACCCCTCATCTCTTTCATACCCCTCTTAGCTTTCTCTTTTTCTTGTCTGTCCCTATTGTTCACTTCATTGCCCTTATTCTCCTCCTCCCACACTTCCAACCTTCTCAACTCTCAATGCATTATTCTGCTGCGATCTTTGTGTTGCAAAAAATGACCGTCATTCTAAATTATTTAGCCTGATAGTGAAGAAGGCTGCACACTAGAGGATAATCGGGGCCAATTTTAGACTCAAATTGCCCCTTCCCACAATTTTATTGGTGTGAGGGGTTTAAAAAATTCATCTAAATTGTAAATACCAACATTATTTTGAGCTGACCTTGAAGTGAAACCAACTGAATGTTGCATACTTCCAAAAAGTTGTTTACTCCAACCCCCATAAAAAACTGGAGAAAAAGAATCCTGCAAGTTTCTGTGAGATAACGAGAGTCTGGAATTTCTACTATAAAATTAAATCTTAAAAACGGCAAATGTGTGCGTTCTGACGATTATACAGACGATACAAAATCGGTTAAATCTGTCATTATGTCTGTTTTTAGGATCAAGTTGAAAATCCTCTAGTGTGCAGCAGCCTTTACTCCTTTTAAAAGAAATGCTCTACCAGTGGTGGTCCACTAAGGAGCCCTTCGTTCAATGCTGTCTCACTCACAGTCACAAGTGTCATTGTGTTGAAACAAGGAAGAAGAATGAAGATGACTCAGGTGATATACAAAATTGAGAATCTTGAACTGAGCTGATGTACTGTGACACTGAGTGGCAGTTTCGGATGAGATGAAATGACATGTTGAGGTACTTTTTGTGAACTTCCTCCTCCCTCGGCTCCTTCTGTCCCTTTGTGCCATGCCACCCCTGAGAATGCTGCTGACATAACTAGGTCTGTCTGTGTGCTGAAACAACAGGTCGGCGCTCTTCCCAGAGGCACATCCTGCAGGTTGAGGCCACCGTGAATCTAATGACATCCACACACATCAGCAGAATGGATTGTAATGGTGCAGTTGCTGGTTTGAAAATCTTGGATCACCTTAGGAAATGGGGGTGAGGAAGGAAGATTATTGTGAGCAGGTTCCAGGCTGGGTGTATGTGTGCACATATTTGAATTGTAAATCATACAATGTGTATAGAATATATGTTTTCTGTAATATTTCCCTGCTGAGAATGGTTCAGATACAATCACCCCTTAAAAAACTCTCCTAAGCCTCAGTTTTGTTCCTTCTTAAATGAGCATGAGCAAGATGGTCATGGTTTCACTGCACATCAGAGCACATTTGACCTCCATGTGGAGGACAATGATAAAAAAGGGAAAGAGTGCTGGGTGGTAAACATATTTATTCAGTAACAGTTTTCTGTTTCGCAGTTTGGGACGTGTGAAGTCCGTGTCCTTCACTTTGGAGAGGGGACTGTGGGCTGGGGCTATAAGTTAGATGCTAATGAGCAGTGAAAGGCTCCGGTGGCTTGGTCGGCTGCTCTTTGAACCAACATCTCAGCTTCATTGTACAAATATGAAATAAATAAGATGAGACATGTGAGTATGGCAGGTTTGGGGATGTTGGAGGCCTATTCAAGGAAACTAATAGGATGAGTAATGACAAGTAATGTAACAAACGACTTCTACTGTTGTATACTTAATAGACAAATGTGAATGAATCGTAGGTGATGATCAGTGTTGTAATCTTTCAACTCAATAAAAATCCCTGGGACAAGATTGGGGTTAATAAAGACACATCTCACTGGGAGGACATCCTTACATCATCCTCTACCCACAGGGGCGCCCCAGGGCTCAGTTCATTTGTGCCGACACGGTCACATCCGAAACATCTTTAATCTCAGACTGGGTAAAAACAACATCATTTGGTATTTGATGACACAAATGACTCGTGATTATTGGCATATAGAGCGAGGAAGTGAGTTCCAGTCACAGGAGAAACTTCTAGGATGCATTTGAATACCAGGCCCGACAGGGCCGTACTGTACTGAGGCTTTAAAGCTGTCCCCAAGTTGTTGGTCACTCTGGATTACAGTGCCTGCCTACGGATTAGACTTCAACAATTCAATTTTCAGAGATGCTGTAGCACAAAATGATTGCCAATTAAAAAGTAGATATCCACCCGACTATGTGAACCTTAATTTGGCAGTGCTGTGTCAAATAGTCATTCTGAAGACTACTTGCAAGGCTTTTTCTTGGTAACAGTTATAGAGTAGCAGTAATATTTGTGTCACTGCTGCAGTGGTGCACGTGCTCTCATAGCTCATTAGTGTTATTTTAACAGAGCAGAAGAGTCTTAATTTGAAAACATCTGTCATCGGGAAAATGCTCTGTTAAATGCAAAGAGGCATCGCTCTGCCAGCAGAAGACCTGTAGTGATAAAGGAGCAGGACTGTGGTGGCACGTCCCTGTAATATGGAGGTTTTCAGTGTCTTTAGTGTGTGTGGCCCCTCAGTGTTTCTCCATGCTTGGGGATGCCCCTAACATGTCACCCTGACGACTTCAAGGTCAACGGAGAGAGACCAATCCGAACGGAGGATGCATTCCTGCACCCAAAATATATCTGTTGGCCCTGAGCTATTGCTTTCACACTCCAACCATAATAGTTTTATCTCGACAGCTCTGAGATGAGGATAACTGAGGACAAATCTTCATCTCTCCAGCTTTATCAGCAATGTGTGTGTGTGTGTGTGTGTGTGTGTGTGTGTTTGTGAGTCTGTATTTGCATCTGCACGGCGTTCACTTCCCTTGCAATATCTGATTTGGCACCACCGTTCCTCTCACTCGCTCCTCAGAGCTTTGGAAACAATTGCATTTCTCTTTTGTTTCTCTCCCTCTCTCTCTCTCTCTCTCCATCTGTCCCTCTCTCATCCCACTCTCTCTTCAACTTGTCACACTCTCTCTCTCTTTTGCGGTCTCTCCCTTGATGTAACAGCTCAGCTGACACACATGGGCAGCCAAGCAGATCCCACTTCTGTACAGCGCAGCCCAGGAGCCTCCGTAGGTGTGAGTGTGTGTGTGTGTGTGTGTGTGTGTGTTTGTGTGTATATGTGTTTGTTGCCCTGTAGTGAGGAGTGAAACTACTGCTAAACTAGCTCAATTTGTCAAGTGCAGAGAGGTGTTGGCCTTGAGGACCACCGCTCCGCTGTCTTCAGGGTAAACAGGAGTATGGATTTAAAGGTAAAGAAAGGAAAGGAATTTCAAGGATAAGATTTCAGTACATGACACACACACACACACACACACACACACACACACACACACACACACACACACACACACACAATTGCCTTAACAATAACCTGCCCAACCATAACCCAAACCTTAACCTCAATCTCGGAGCCCATAGCCAATCATGTAGCAATAAGATGTCGGGACATCCATTGTACAAAGCAGATACCCAGGCCAAGACTCCATCTTTGGTTCTGTGTGCACCGTTTACAGCCTGACTAGTTTATTTTATCATTTCAATTGAGCATTTCTCCACACACATTATAAGACAATGCACAATATTTTTATATCAAGCCTTAACCTAAGCCTAACCTTAATCTAAATCTAACATTTAACCACGTCTTCACCTTAAGATTTGATGAATTAGGTAATGGGAAAAAGCTTATGGAAGTCAAAACAATGTGACTGCATAAACAGATTAAGGTCCCCACAAAATGAGTTATACCTGCACCACATACACGCACACACACACACTCACGGTTCTGTTCTTTCAGATCAGCCTGACTAGAGCAAACAACAGGAGGGAAGGATACTTCATCATTGCCACTCTTGGAGTATGTGTGTTGAGTGTGTGTGTGTGTTTGTGTGTGTGTTGACTTTGACAAAAAGTGGTCAAGACCCCAATGTTGACTGAGTATTTCATGTGTTTGTGTGTGTACACATAAACAACGGGGCTGGCCCCACCTCGAGAAGGAGACACTCATTATTAAAGGCGTAGTGCGTATAAATTATCATCTGATGGCCCATGAACTAAATAAAGAAAACAATGTCACGGTGCGGTCACAGGGTGAATGAATACTGAATGAATGATAAATGTCTCCCTCTTTCTTTCTCTTTGCTCCCCTCCTCTGGCATGATTACAAGGCAACATGCTTCAAAGGTAACAAGCTTTACACACACAAACATACACAGTCTGGCAACATGCAACTTCCAAACAATCTCACATGTGCGCATACACTTACACACAAATCCATAAACAGCCACAGCTTAAGCAATAAGTGAGCTCAGGTTAAGAGTGAGTGATAAACCTCAGGGAGCGTGTGTTTGGGTGTGTGTTGGTAGTTTAGTCTGATATTTGTTTTACTCCAATTTGTTTGTGAGGTGATAGTACATTAAGGAAAAGCAATTAAAAGAAGAGAGGAGGTGTGAATTATTAATATTTGCTGGGAGGATAATAATAAAAGCAAATGTGCTTTTTTTCCCCCATTCATTAATCTCCATCTGACAATGTAGCTTTCACACTAAGTAGGGACGAGAGGCCTTTTTTTCCCGGTCTTCTTTTTCGACTCTTTCTCCTTTTCTCACTTCCCTGTTCACTGTTACTATGGATACAAAATCATAGAAGTTACATCAGTTAACTTTTGAATTACATACAACTTTGAAAACCCAGAAGTAATAAAACACACACACACACACACACACACACACACACACACACACACACACACACACACACACACTAACACACACAGATCCAGCGATTATTCCTGCTGTCACTGTTAGAATTGCCTCAGTGCGACTCCAAATACGTGTTAGTAGACAGATTGAAACAGCCTGTAAGTTTGTTCTGCGTAAACCTGACACCAGGGTTCATTGAGAAAAATATGTAATGTCATAAAAAGGGCAATATATTAAATTTAGGGAGTTTAATGCAATCGTAAAGTAATACTAATCTAACAATGCAAATGGTCTGATGCTGAGCGGTTTCGTTTACTCACATGAAATGTCCTGAATATATATGGGACCTTCTAGAAAGACACAGATGTAAACAAGAATGCATTTTTAGACTTAATTTATAAATTATATTATATATGTCAACCATTGAATGTATATATAATATGGACATCATGACACTGTTCTCAAACAGTGAAGCTAGCGCCACTACCTGGTGGCTGAATCCTGTAAAATATATTTCTTCTCAGAGATGGTTTCTGCCGTTTCAGGTGTTTCTTATAACACTTTTCAATGTTCAAATGTGTTGTTTTTTCTGGTAAGTTTGGTATTAACTTGCTATATAAATGGGGTGAAATGTCACGATTGAAAGCTGAGACTGACTCGCAATTGGTCGGATGTGTGTATTGACAGAACCTATCCTGCAGCGCCATCCACCAATCACTACCGCACAGAGTTGTGACTCAAAATGCACAAGATGGCAGTGTTTATATCCGGGATATTTCGGTTTCATTTCTGGCTATTGGGTGGAATGGCAATGCATCGTCCGTACATATAGTCCAGGGATGACACGCCAGTCTTGCTGCACATGGAGATAACTTGCATAAGGCTTGTATGCTATGTCCTGGGTAGCTGTGCTCTGTGACACTCACAGGGTTTCATTGTTCTCCGCACATCCTCTCTCTCTCCTCGCTTTCCCTGCTCTCTTGTCCTGGGAGCAGGCAGAGCAGTGGACAGTCAGATTAATGACCCCGGCCTCTAACGCACTCTGTCTTCCTCTTTATGTCTGTGTGCTGCCGTACAGCGCCTCACAGCTGCACTGGGACGAGACACACGAGGAGAGCGCTTGCAAAGAGGGAGCAGCGATCATATTTTCGGTTTGTCTTTTCCGCTGCCGCGCCGTCATTCATCTCCACTTACGCATATTTGTCGCAGCTGCTGACACAAAAAATAAAAGCCACTTCCTTTGGAGAACACGAAGAAAGTTACACCGGTAGAGAAGCTTAAGTGCATTACTGCGAGTGGGAAATATAAATGGGCATGTAGTCGCTGATACACGCACGCCTTTCATATGTCTCGTGCATCTGTCGGTACTCGTGTCTGCTTATGTGTGTGTCTGTCGCCCTGCTCAGTTGTGTAATTACAAAGGAGAGACGATAAGCCCGTTTTTCCCCTCTCCTGCGGGAGCTCACAGCTAATTATAGAGCCAGCCGAGCTTCAAATTGCCATTTAAAACAGCCATACGGCGGGAGACAATAACACACTCCCCTGGTGCTGTCACCGCTGTGTAGTAAGTGTGTCTGCATAGAGGTATCACACTCGATGAGATCGCAATAGAAGCAGCGGTAGTGGAGAGGAAAGAAGTGTCCTGGAACCCTGTTAACAAAAAAATGACTGGTCCCGGAACAGGAGGCCATTTCTTAGAAGCTTAAGTGTCTGTGCATTCCAATGAGTAGACAGCTTTGGGCACGGAAGAATTTGCTGACGTGAGGGGATAATGGGTGGCCCAAGTTCTCATATTAACACCAATTAACAGGTAACTTTGTTTCTAAAGTTCATATTGATTTAATTAAACTAATGCCAGCACGCAGTTTTAACCCTTCTATAACCGAACACAGAGTGTACAGTACTCTGCCCAAAGAAACCCTCAGTCATTCAGCTGAAGAAAATCTGCAGAGACAAATCTCAACCTTTTAGGCAAGATGGAAAACAAACGGAGGGATGAAAACAAACGCAAGAGGGAGGAGAGAGGAGGAAACAAGAAAGATGCTGAGAGTTGTGGGCAGGATGAGAGAGAAAGATGAGGGCAGAGATAAGAGGGAATGAAGAGAAAAGAAAAGTGAGGAAAACTAGAGAAAGGACAAGGAGGGATTTTGTGGTATGCGGTGGAATGTGCTTTGAGGGAACGAACAGCGCCAACACACACACAGACACACACACAGACACACACACACACACACACACACACACACACAAATGAAACAGTCTTTCTCTGCCTGTAGCCGTCTTCTATACACACAGGAAACCTCAACAATCTTTTTCTCACTACTTCTCTCTGCCTTTCGCACATTTTGACACAGTAATCGCACAAAAATAAAGAGACCTTGCAAAAACACATTAATTTCTTCTAAACCATTGTATAGAATGCTGTAACTTGTGAACATATTGTAATTCTCCACTCATGCATACAAACATGGCTTTGCTCCCAGAGAGACAATGTATCCATATATGTGTGTGTGTGTGTGCAGTTCCTTTTCGTGTCTTTCCTGACAATACTCCCTTGAGCGTACATGGGTCGTAACTCATCTGCCAATTAATTAACAACATGGCTGTGTGTGTGTGTGTGTGTGTGTGTGTGTGTGTGTGTGTGTGTGTGTGTGTGTGTGTGTGCGTGTGTGTGTGTGAGAGATAGAGTTGCAGTCCATCAATGTAATGAGTGTAAGAGGAGCTGTAACCAGACACGTGTTCTATCTGTAACTAACACCAGGTTACATACAGCATGATATCAGTCGCACCTATATTAGATCTGCCCTCCCTCTCTGTAGAGCCAGCAGCAGCACACTGTCAGGGCATCACCACCAGGCCGGGGGCACCAGAGCTCCATAGCTGCCCCCTCCCCCTGGGACTCGTCCTGAATAAGTCTGCACTGAAATGTCCACCTTAAAACCTTTTAATGTTTGATTATGATGTGTATTTTATATTAAAGGGGACATATTATGCCCAATTTACCAAAGTTGATATGGTTCCTTGGGGTCTTAATGAAATGTCTAACATATTTTGGTAAAAATACCACAAGGATCATTTAAAACAGCAACTTGTTACCCTGTCTAAAACAGCCCTCCTCAGATTGACCTGTTTTGAGTGCCCCGCCCCCCTCACCCCCGTTGAGCCTGGCTGCGAGAGCCCCAGCTCCCCAGCGCAGCCCCGCAGTGGGAGATGTGGGAGCAGTGGGAGCTTGAGCTGGCGCAGCAGCAGCATCCTTCCACACTGTTGAGTCAACGTTTAGAGGGGTCCCGGGGGTCCCTTGTTTATGCAGCCACTTAAATGTCTGACGGCTAGCGTTAGCTCGCTCGGCCAAGGCCATGTAGCGAGACTCCCTACATGGGCATGGTGTGACTATGACGTTTATTTCGGTCGTAATCCCATTGGACGCACTCTAGCGTATCGTTTCTGACATAGAGGAACCACAACAGATCGCGGGAGTTGTTTTTTTCCAGAGTTTTGGGGACGGTAGACATGCCAGATACCCAAATTAACGTGTAGAAGCACTACAAAAGTGGAATTTTCATAATATGTCCCCTTTAAGAGTTATTTGTTTTTTATCAGGTTTTTTTTGTGTGTTCCATGTATTATTATTATAATAATTATAATTATTATCATTAACTGGCTGTGCTCAGTAAGGTCAATCAAGTCTATAAACCTTTATGTACAATTAGAGGAAATTAGGCTTTTTGGACATTTCCAAAGTGGTATTAAATGCAAAATTTATAAATTATATAACAATATTGTGTGATGAATCAAATTTCTTTTTAAAAACCAGAGTCATTAAAAAAATGTTGACAATCGCCAATAATCTGCTGGCCTAAACAAGGTGGACTGGCCACCTTACAGACTGACGGTGTCATTCATAAAGCTGTGATTCTAAAGTGGCTACAATTCAGTAATAAGTCCAACCCCACTGCCCTAGGTCTTTGTTGGGTAGGGTGCTAGCAAACATTAGGTTTCAGCACATGAACGCTGCTTGTTTCATGAGAAGTCACAGATACGCAACCAACCCAGTGCACATGCAGAGTGTTTCCCATGACTGGTAATCTCGTTGTTGTACCAGGCAGCGACACATCCACACCCACACACACACACACATCCACACAAACACAATTCAGCACACTGAGCTTTTTGACTTGCCACCCGCAGGTTTGAAAGGTTATTTATGCTGTTAAATCCACTAACAACTCATACAGTTTCCAACTCGAGCCGAAACAGATGTTTTATGGAGCCAAACAACAAACAGGACTGTAGTGTAAACCACACTAAACCCAAATTACCTTTTTATGTGCACAGAATAGCGTTAACTAAACTTTAACAACCCGCCCAAGATGATAAAAATCTTTATGATGTGAATTCGTTCTGAACACTGGAGTGAGTCGCATCAAACTGGAGCAAGTTATTGGAGGATGGATTTGTTCAGGGGCCAAATATGTATCAGGGTTTTTGCACAAATGTAATTGATTTTTGTTTATACTGCTGCCTTGCCCCCGAGGGTCACACAATAGTTTACTCACCTTTTTATTTACCACGGCGTCATTGCAGATAATGCCTGGCTGTAAACTACAGCTACTGCGGGCGTGCTCCACGTGACTGGAGGCTATGAAAGGCTTCATCCTCCCCATTATTGTTGTATAACTGTATTTATGAATATGGGGTTTTGCTTCTGCACCCAGCTCATTTCACAGCTGGTGGTACGGCTAAAGCTTGCATTCCATAAACCGCCTCCCACCCAGCCAGCGCACACCCATTACAAAAACCAAACACACCCCCAGGCAAAGATTTGAATATCATTTCAAACAGAAGCAAATGCAGGTTTTTGTTATTTCCAGTCTTCTTTTCCTACAAAATGTCTCTTTATTTCTTCTCGTCACTTTTTCTCCCTGGTTTATTTGACCTTGATGGCAAATGGTGCCCATTCTACATACTGGCAGTCCAACAAATAACATTTGCATGAATCAGTCAAAAACCTAACTTTTTCTCACATGGTGTTCACAGATATATAGACTGACCCCCATAATGAAAGAATAACGTTTATTCTTCGGCATATTACTGCCCATGTATTGAATCATTTTTTATTATGTACGGCGGCTGTACAAGATGCTCGTTCTCTCTTCCCTCAGTGCAGTTAAATGTGTCCATAACATCATTCATAGGCGGAAATCCCAATAAAAGAACGTATAAACAGCAATGGTCAAATAGTTAACGAGCTTCAAAGGGATATTTTCATATACAAATTATGGCTGAGCCCTATGAAAATAGTTTACAGTAACATCTGCACAGGGAGAAGGTAGTTAGCTTTAATATCAACATTCTTTATTTTTATCTTTCTTGTTTTATCTTAATGTTTATTTTCATCTGTAAAACCTTTGTTTTCCTTACGAGAAATGATACAGTTAACATGATGTGGGTTGGAGAAGTCTAAGTAATAAAGGAGATCATAACAGTGTTAGCCGCACTAATAGCAGAAAGTGCTGTGTTATTAATTCAGAGATGAACGACATGAGCAGGGTTGGAGGGAAGAGAGAAAAAAAAGAGAGGGAAGATGAGTGAACAGAAGAAAGAGAATACAAGCGGAGAGGAAATTTTGAATTTGATTTTCTCCTCAGGCAGCTCTCTGCAGCTCTAAAACCTTCCACCACCTCCACCGTGACAGAGCCAGGGTGGCGTCTTGAATCTTGCCCCGCTGACGGAGCACTATCCCGGGGCTGATCTCCTGTCAAGACCCCAGAAGCTCCAGCTCTCGATGCAGCTGTGGGGTTGTGAATATAAAAGCATCCACTCAAACGTTGGCTGGTGTAGAAGTGACAGCGTCATCATTTGAATGTGACCTAAGGGGTCGGACAGGCTGTATAAGAGAGCCGGGGTGTGCGAGGGCATGAGGGAGCAAACTGTCAACTTGAAATGTGGAGTTGTCAATAGTCATTTGTGTGTTTGTGGGAGGATGTTGTGTGTTCAGGGTGACAACTGTGTTGTGTAAACTCTCATTAATGTTAGGCTGCAATTCATTGTGTCATTGTGACAGATTTAACCTCACTCCCATTCAAAAGTCAAATTTAGAAACATGTCAAATCATGAAAACATGATATAACAATGGTGGCATATCGGTAAAAATCGCAACATATTGCAATGCATCCTGGTAACAATGGGGGGGAGGGTTGTTATCATATCTTGTCAGGTTTTCAGGGGAAAATGTAGCTCAAATCTACAGTAAGTGATTACGAAACACTCAATTAATATAGTTTTCTGGAAAAAAGAGGGGAAAAAATCTGGTGTTTGTGGCGCTTGCAGGACAAACACAATGATCTTTCACTAGGAACAGATTCAATGATTGGCTGGTGTACCTGTCTGTCACTGACTGACCTGTCTGCCCGTGTTCTCACTGCACATGAACTCCGAGGAAGACACAGTTGAAGCAGGGACGAGTTAAGGAAAAGTCGTCGGTTGCATATTTTCAAAGCCTGCACTTTCTAGCTTTTCCACGATTTCCAACCCTGGATTTAAATGAGCATCAAACTGCAAAATATTCTTTGCAGTAGAAAGAAAAATATAACATTTTATATCATTACATAATATGTATCATTTGGTTTCTAGTTCAACAATAATCTTCGAAGAATAATAAGAAAACTACTGTTATTTACATAATTGGTCCGATTAAAAGTCGTTTTTTTCCCCCCTCATTTAAGGAAAATGTTTATTCTGCCAGACAATTTCTTCTAGGTTTATATTGTCTGTTTGCTATAATGTTAGGGCCATGTCTTTGTTTTGGCTGGAAATGTGTTTTCATCTGCGGAGGCTTTATGGAATCAGGTGAGGTGACAGGATAAAGGAGTGGAAGCGTCCACACATCGAGCAGCTTGAGCTGGATTAACGGGTCAAATGCAGGACATAACCTAATTTCTTTCTTTCTTTCAGTTTCTATATTTTTTCATAAAAAAAACAAAAAAACATGATACAAACAAAAAACATTATCGTGCTGAAATTTCTTTGTAACTTGCCTCTCCGAGCTAACATATACATTTTATTGATTGAATAGTTCAGTCGCCTGCAATTTTGTGCAACCCTAGGGGGAAACCTTTTACCTACATTTTTTAAAGTTAACTTGGATGGAACAGTTTTTTATATAAAGTTGCATGCAGAACAAAATTTAGTTTAAATTCATATACTATAAAATTGGACATGTGCTTGGTTTTGGACATTAGTTCTTTCTGGCTTTTCTCTAACGAAGGCCTCTTTAAGACAAGTGAGGTGAATAAAGAAGTCTCTTTACTGTTTTTATAATTATTACTATTATGTAAAGAGTGATTACACAGGGAAAATAACATGTTTGTTGCACTGTGTATGTCTGCATACATACATTAAGTGTGGTTCTCAGGAGTTTGTGTGTGTATGTGGTAAGCTTGGGAGGAATGTGGGTATGGGCTGATTCCCTTTCTGCTGTGGGTGGGCCTGTATGTGTGCGCCTGAGTGTGTGCGTGTGTGTGGGTATATGTGTGTGTGTGTTGTGCCAGGCAGTAAAAGACACCAATCCAGCTGTAAATGCCCTAATCCCACCATCCTCCTTTCATTTCTTTTTAAGCAAGTCTTTCATTTTTCTGTCTCTTGTTTCGCCTCTTCGCCTGAAAGATTTTCCTTTTGGTCTCGTGAAGACCACATGGTTACACAGAAAACAGCAAAAGTAATATAGAGAGACAAAGAAAGGCAAACAGGTTTTAAGAAAGAAGTGTAGAACATTTTGAGTGTGTAGACATGGGAAGTTTTGCCAAGACAGGAAGTTCAGCGCCAGAAGAAACGAGTGCAGAGACAGAGGGAGGGCAGAAAACAGAGCGAGGAGTGATGGCAATGGCCCAGTGGAAACCATGATGTCATGATTAGTGAGGTGCGACCATCCTGCAGTCACACTGGCACCACATGGACGCCAGCGAAAAGCACACGCACAGAACACACACAACACACACAACACACACACACACACACAAAATATTTCGGTCTCTGCCTCTAAACGATCACAGCTGCTGCAAGAAACAATGCAACCATTGTCACTCTGTACCTCCATCATGGGCATGCAACAAACACACACACACACACACACACACACAGAGCAAATCAGCATTTAAACATTCTGGTCTTAAAGTACTGTCGCTGTTGACAGAATCATTTAAAGCTGCCGTAAGCAAAACTGTCTCTGGAAAACTGCAGACATCTTATTTAGTCCACATCATCATATTTTCACCAGTAATGCTTCACTGGAGTTATCATATGAACTTTCACTAAATCCCAGTGATGATGCATTAGCTCTATAGCCACAGAATATTAAGCTGCCATGAACTGGATTGTGATTAAAACCAAATGTGGCAGTTTGGAATGTGGTTGTTTCTCAGGCTCATGGGACTGGAATAACCAGACTGATGCTCATGACTGATGTCAACTCATTGAACCTTTAATGACCAAGGGAAAGAGCTGATGAAGCCACGTGTAGACTCAGGCCCGGCTCAGACCTGTTTCCATCCTGACTGACACAATCAGTGCACAGCTCCAAGAGCAGGTGAGAACTCACCCAGGACGCATTTGAGTCGTGTGTTAACACCGGGTATGAAGTTGGCCGAAGACACAAACAGGCCCCGTGTATTGTTTGCACTAAAATGTTATTGATGATCAGCTACTCGTGTCTGCAAGCATGCGTCCACAGTGTGTCATCGATTATTAAAGGACCCATCGTATGAAAATTCCACTTTTGTAGTGCTTTTACATGTTATTTTGGGTAACTGGCATGTCTACCGTCCCAAAAACTCTGGAAAAAAACAACTCGATTTGTTGTGGTTCCCCTATGTCCAAAACGATACGCTAGAGTGGTCCAATGGGATTACGACAGAAAGTACGTAATTTCACACCATACCCATGTGGGGGGGGGGGGGGGCACTCAAAACAGGTCAATCTGAGGAGGGCAGTTGTAGACAGGGTAAAAAAGGTGGCGTTTTAAATGATCCTTGTGGTATTTTGATAAAAGTATGTTACAGACATTTCATTAAGACCCATAGGAACCATATCAACTGTGGTAAAATGGGCATACGATCGGTCCTTCAAGGTTTTAGTTCAGCTTGGCCACAAAAAGGACTTGGCTACAGCGAAGCGAAGATTGTTGGGTCAGGTAAAATAACTAATAAATAATTTGATTATAATAATCTGATGCTGGTTGTCATTAAGAAAGTAAATGTGAAGTGAGCAGAGCGCGTCTGATGTTTTGTTGACCCATCTGTGCAACAGCATCCTTTACTCCAGATGAAAAAATGTTGTGATCCTCACATTTGGAAGACATTACTTTTCATCTGAACTTAACTATGTGTTGTTTGTGATAATTTGATGTTGTTTGAAAGCACTGATCTTGTCTTTCATTGTGATTCAGCACATGTCCGACACATGGCAGCATGCGCAGACCCCCTGTGCGCTGTGGTACAGAGGCCTGAGTGCCTGACCTGATCTCCATGTCGGAGAATCAGAGAACTGCAACTTCCAACAGGCTGTGTGAGAGAGAACTTCAGACAATTTGTCTTCTTTTTTAGGTTAGCTCAGGGAACTCCTGTTTAATTTGGCTGTTATGATGAAAAATGCTTTGAATTAGCACCAAATTTAGCTCCAATTAAAACGTTTGAATGTTTCTGCTTTATCCCATGAAACAATATCCCATTTTAACAAACCCAACCCTACATCAATTAGATGCCGCTTAGCCTGACACATGCAGTGAAGTTACAATATGAAGATTGATGCCGGCCCAAAAAGTTGGGTAAACTCTCGCTCTGCAAACTGAAAGGCGTGTAAACAGGTCATGGATCACTGCTGCTCTTCACAACAGCGCTCTCATTAAAATGGCGCCCAGGAACAGACACAGCAGAGCAGAAAGTGGACTAAGAAACACATCTGGCCCAACAGGCGAGCTGACGGAAATAAACTGCTTTCACAATAACTGCTGACAAAAAGAAAAATGAAATAAGCCCAGTCCTGCTAAAGTTGCAGGAATTGGCCTGCTTTTATTCTTGCCATATATAGCTCACGTAAACCGAGTGAAATTAAGTAGTCTGTGAGGTTTCCATATATTTCTATACAATAAATGCACATTTCCTTTATTTGTTTAAGGTTTCAGCATCATCCCAGTAGGGCAGCCTTGTGTGAACTCTGCGAGATGGTGGGAGATGAAAAAGCAGAAGGAGAGAGTGAGCTGCTGCTCCGGGACTGCTGGCACTCCTCACAGGAACACGCTCATTAATACAGGAATCTTGGAAAAGCTGAAATGTCCCGCTACGTCTTCCTAACAAACAAGAAGAATCAATAGAGCAACCTTCTTCATGTTCTCCTCAGAGTAATGAGAAACATACACACACACACACCCACACGCACTAACTCAAGCACACACGCAAGCACACTCACAGGCTCACTCAACTTTGAACACTCCGTATCTCTCTGGTCATTCGATTCAATCAGCGCACTGAGGGAGACAGATGAGATCAGAGCTTTGACCGCTACTCATGAGCAGTCATCTTGCAAAGTACACACTCACAGGCACACACACAGACACACACATGCACGCACACCCGCACTTCAAGACAAGGGTCCTATTTGAGGAAATGACATCATCAACAGCCATGGTGTCATGAGGGTCAAGGCTGGCTGGAAGCCGTCTCATCCCGGCCGAGATTACCCCAGAGAATGGTTATTACACAGCGTATGAGCGATTGCTACAATGAGGGTGAGTACTGATACCCCCCCCCCCCCCCCCCGCCAGCCACCCCCAGTCACCCCCACCTGAGATAGATTGATCGTGCAGCCCATTACTGATAGATGGATGGAGCAGATTATGGAACGCTCCATTAGTGTCACTTCATATAGCTGGGTGAAGTGTGTGTGTGTGTGTGTGTGTGTGTGTGTGTGTGTGTGTGTGTGTGTGTGTGTGTGTGTGTGTGTGTGTGTGCGCGTGTGTGTGTGCGCGGGGTAGAGACAGATGCACTATCTAAGGAAAAGGGTGTCTGGAACAACCTGACACTTTCTGATTGCGCTGATGAGAGTTTGGGACTTAAAGGTCATCTACTGTGGAATCCATCGGGATGAGAGCAATCAGGCCGGGGATTTACAGTCTGATTGTTAATGTATGTTAATGTTTAAGGACAATCTGCAGATAAATATCTGAGACATCTGACGCCCATGGGCGTTTTGGCCTCAAAATGAGGTGTGGTCAGGCGCACTGTTGGTCGATGCTGTCTTGAGGCAGGTGAAAGACATTGCCATGTTGACCAACTACCTCCTCTGCGCAGAATCGTCCCCTCTTACCTGGGAAGAGGTCATCCTCATAATGGTTATTATTATTATTATTATTATTATATTAACTGGTGCTGCTTTGATTAATAACATCTTTACATCTATAATTATCACACTTCTTATGACAACCAGTCTGACAGAGCTGAAACATGATGGTTACATAGTAATGTTTTCCACCTGACTTTACTCTCATCCCCACATTGAGTCGGGGTCTGCTTTAGGCTTCTTCCAGTTACTGAGGGTCTCACTCTTACTTTGTAAAGCACATTGAGATACTGTATAATATGATTTGCTGCTACACAAATAAAATTGAATTGAATGAATCCACATTTTAATAGCAATCCACCAAGGAGCAAGCTCAACAGACCTTAAAGGGGAATGGGAGATGGCACTCTGATTGGTTTATTGCATGTTGCAATCAAAACATGATTTATCAAGAGACCAAGCCCATGCACTTGACACAGTGAAATTATTTTACGGCTGTTAAAACTTGCAAAACTTTATTTGGACCATAAATGCACCATTTGCTTTAGACAATGACTTTAGATTAATAAAAGAGGTTTTAATTCCTAATGGAGGAAGCAATTCAATATTGAACCTTACCTGTAGATACATGTGGTTAAAACAAAGATGTTGGTGAAAGTATTGTGTTTCAGGCTGATCTGGGACATGAGTCTGTTGTTAGAATTCATCCAGTGGGGACCATGAACCGTGAATGGCCCATGGACCAAAGTCATTGGGACTGGTCTTCTGGGCATGTTTGGTATCTGTAGACAGGACAATATACTAAATAATGTGAAATATCAAATGTTGTTGTAACAGGCAATTATCTTGCCAGTATTTTTTGTCCTATTTATCTATGTATTTATTTATGCATTCATTTATTTATCGGTAACTTTTTGTCATTTAAGAGGATCAGTTTTATTCTACAACTTGTTTAAACTTAAAAAAAAACAACTATATGCATATTAAAATCCCATTTTGGCTGACAGTAGAAGCAAAACAGACATGATTTATGAGAAGTCCCACAGAGGGCTGGACACCCAGTGGGTGAACTTCATTTTCTGCTCAGCTGCTCCTCAGTTTCACTCCCACAGACGTACATGAACACACAGATGACATACAGTAACATGTGGGCACTGAAATAATGCATGCAAGGGTGTATAATGCACTCCGGAGATTGTGACGGTAACTCCTGTATGTCTGCATCCACACCCATCCACCTTGACCCGAGACTGCACCGCAAGAGTGCAGAAGGTCGCCCTCTTTTTCTCTCCTCCGTCACCATCCCATTCCAGAGATGAGAGTGTGATTAACCCCTATGGAGCCAGTGGGAAGGTGATTCACCTCCGTTAAGATAATGTGGCCCGTCCTCACCTCATCTCTTGGCTAATGGAGCTTAGAGGGCTGGCTGACGTACAGGGGGGGAAGAGATATTTAATCTTGGCACAAAGATTACTCCGTACAATGATGGAGAAAAAGAGCTGGGAATCTGAAGGTTCAAGACTTCACATGTGCAGTCGTGTTGGAAAAAGAAACAAGAGAAACATGCTTTCACCTGCACCTGAGCCAACAGTCTATATTAATTACAGACTGTTGAAATATGCTCAATATGATAATACGATTTTAGCTTCTTTTAATTGGCTTCCAGTCGATTTTAGAACACATTTTATTACTGACTTTTAATGCCCATTCTGGATCTACACCTAAGTACATTTCAGATCTTTTAACACCATATGTGCCTGGTCTTAACCCGACGTCCCCAGAGAAAGCCCTGCTGGCCGTTCCAAAGTGGCTGAGGACCAGAGGTGATTTTTCTTTCAGGGCTCCCACTCTGTGGAATAATCTCCTGAAAGCGATCCGTCATGTAAAGTCTTAAAACACATTTTAATAGGCGTGCTTCATCCGAATTCGTGTCTTACTGTTTTTCATAGTTTGACAATGTTTTACTTGATCTAATTTGCACTTTTTTCTCCTCCGCCCCAGTCTCCTCTCTCCATCTTATCCATCTCTCTACTTTTAATCTCTTGCTTGCTCCATGTCTCTTTCCCTCTCTCCGTCTCTCTCTCTCTCTTCCCTTTGGTACCCGCTCGCTGCTGCTGAGTGACAGCGCAGTTAAACTGTTATTGGCTTCTGCAGAGGAAGCAAAGCAACAGCAACGCGACTTGGCAGCAGAAAAAAAGAAGTGCGTGCTTGTGTATGTAAACGGTTGCAAAATCGAATATAAAATGGTATAATTAAAATGAATTGTTCTATTGAAAAAGTTGCATGGTGTGGTAGGAGGATGCGGTGGGAGCTCCAGTAAAAGGACAAAGGGAAAATATGCAGGTGGAATATTATCCTAGTTTTTCAAGCCAATCCAATGAAAACACAGCGCACAGCCCCATACAGTGCTATCTCTTAGCATAACATTACACACGCTTGCATCAAAGGGGAACACAAATACACTATGTACACTCCTATCCAGTGGTGCAGCTTTAAAAACACTCTGTAGGTTACTGAAACTAGGTCATGAAATGTGAGTGAAGAGAATCATTCACAGCTTTTAATGTCAGCATTCACTCGTGTTTCATTCATAATGAAATTGAGGACAGTGCGGGTTTGGTGCCAAAAAAGCGATATATGGTGTTTAAGTACATTGGCTTACGTGAGCTAACCAGCTGCCTGAAACCAATATGTGAAGAAGAATTTCGCAATGATGACAGTAAAACACAGAAAGTTTGAAACTGTAAAAGAGGATAATATCTATTCTGTGAGGAAACTTGTAAAAAGGTTTCACTTGGGTGAGATGGTTGAGCCTCAGTGGTTATTCATGCTGTAAAAAATAATTTTCTTTGAACTGAGATCATTGGGAGCCAGTGTATAAATGCTATAATAATAAAAATGTAACTGTTAAACTTACATACGCAAGAAGTTGATAACAACTAAATTCGGTGTCTCTTCTCTTTGGCCGTCACAAAGAAGCCTCATAGGCGATTTTACAGTATTTTGAGCGTCACCTTCCGCCAGCTGGTAAAAATGCCAACAAGGAGACGGCATGGCAGTTGTCACTACCGATCCGTCTGATAGAGGAGCAGCCCAATAGCTGTTCAGAATCTACTCTGACCACTTTGTTTCAGGGTCACAAAACCAGAGGAGAGCCTCTCGAGCAGAAGCAGCTTCGAGCAGACTGCAGGCTAACTTAAAGGGGCCATATTATGAAAATTCCACTTTTGTAGTGCTCGTACACGTTAATTTGGGTATCTGGCATGTCTACCATCCCAAAAACTCTGGAAAAAAACAACTCCCGCGATTTGTTGTGGTTCCTCTATGTCAGAAACGATACGCTAGAGTGCGTCGAATGGGATTACGACCGAAATAAAAGTCATAGTCACGCCATGCCCATGTAGGGAGTCTCGCTACATGGCCTTGGACGAGCGAGCTAACGTTAGCCGGGCTCCACCGGCCCAGTTAGCTCGCTGCTGCTACCCATCAGACATTTAAGTGGCCGCGAAAACAAGGGACCCCCTGGACACCTCTAAACGTTGACTCAACAGTGTGGAAGGATGCTGCTGTTGCGCCAGCTCAAGCTCCCACTGCTCCCACTGCGGGGCTGCGCTGGGGATCTCGAAGCCAGGCTCACCGGGGGTGAGGGGGGCGGGGCACTCAAAACAGGTCAATCTGAGGATGGCTGTTTTAGACAGGGTTAAAAGGTGCTGTTTTAAATGATCCTTGTGGTATTTTGACCAAAATATGTTACAGACATTTCATTAAGACCCCAAGGAACCATATCAACTGTGGTAAAATGGGCATAATATGTCCCCTTTAACAGACAGGATAACCCCGGAAACCCATTGAATTATGTTAGCTTCATTAGCTTTTAGCGTGCTATCATGCTTCCATCACCCTCGTACAGTGCAGCACTCTCTCTATCATTCATCAATCAGACACTTTATCTCTGTTCAGTGACCCAAAGACACTTTGGCACATGGAATGGGGTAGAAAGGGATCGAACCACAGACCCAGTTGACAACCAAAGCCAGAGATGCCACAGCCGTCCAAGCATTAAAGTCACTTTTGGATTTATCATTAGATCTACAGATGTAATCCCGTCTGTGCCCGATCAATAGGGAGCCTCTAAGACGCATTTTAGCATGTTTATGTGTGCAGGCATTACACAAGACTCCCGATCATATCTTTTCAAATCACATTAACATCTTTAATCTTAAATTTTGTGTCAGCATTTGTGGATCTTGATTATTAAACTCTGCAGCTTAATGTACCCTTCGACTGCGAGGAGCTTTATCTTTTCTGTATGAAAAACACGGTATTACTTTTCAAATAACATAATCACACAAATGAGAGCTCCATTCAAGTCCACTTTGATAAAAACTCCTGTGCGTATGAATATTCTCTTTTACTCTTGTTATTAACGTTCATACAGTGTAAGAGATTGACTTCCCAGGTGTATCTGCCCTCCTGTACGTGTGTGTTTGAGTGTGTACACCCTTGCACATGGCAGGATAATTCCACCATCTCGCTCGATCACAAATTACCTCATTAAATTTCATTGCATTAAAGCCACTTTTATGAATTTAGCGTAGTCCCAGGCCCATTGTTCGCCCGCAAATGAGATTAAAGCAACATTTGCCTTTCTCCCCGTTTTCAATTATATTTCTGGAAGGACAGCTCGGGCACAGCCAACTTAATGAGGAGAGGGAAAAGAAGAGACCGAGTGATTCACAGCACTTTGGCCCGTTTGCTGACTCGAGATAACTTGGTAACACATTTAGGAAATTCTGACGTTTTCTGAACATTACACTGCAGTTTTTATGAAGGTTTACTCTTTATTTGTTTTTGTCAAGGTTGCAAGATAATCAATGATTCCTTTCTCTAAACTTCCCCTAAAGATAATTTGCTCCATGGCATTATAGCTGGTAATGTGCATAAGTAAATGGCATACAAACAATGAATGTTTTATCCACTCATTCAGATGAATATTTAATGGGACTTTGTACGTGTGTGTGTGTGTGTGCGTGTGTGTGTCTGTCTGTCTTCTGGAATCCGCAGTGTGTACTCCTTTGTGTCTGCATCATATGCCCCCAAAAAACAAAGTGCAATAAAACTGAGTGAGCTGAAGTCAAGTGTAAGGCCTTAACACAAAAAAACACAGACACACACACACGACAAAATGCATACACATATGTTAAGCTAATGTTTAGTGAGCTCATGTTACCAGGCAACTCTTGCCAACATTTTAGATGATGGACGTTTGAATTTCACATCAATCTTAAATGCAAAAAGGGTTGACAGCCTCGGCTATCAAGACGCCCCAGAGAGAGGACGTTCCCTGGTAAACAAAGAAAAGAGAAAAACTGTTTGTACCAGGGAAATTTCTGCTTTTCTCTATTTTAAATCTGAATGAAAATGACATTTTGCAAAGGGTTCAGGTTGCTCATTGTGGAGAGCATCTTGGAATCTGGAACCGTGTGATGGACATTTTAGGACAAAGATTTATCTACGAAACGGGAAATGTCCCTCAAAGCCCTTTGATATTTTCTATTTATGGTGGAGTTTCTGTGCCTGAAACTTTACATGGGTCTTGTGTTACCTACACACAGGCCCTTCTTTTTCTTTTTAACATGCCCAAAAAAAGGAGGCAATTAAAACAATTCTGGTGTGCAGACATTTCTTGTTTCGTCACTTGTGTCCAGCACCTACATCTTCTCAAGTTTGGATTTGTGTGCTTTCCAAGACTTTCTGATAAATAACAACCTGTTTAATCACAGAATTATGCAAAAGATGAACTGACAATGAACGTAATCAGAAGTTGCTGCCATCATTACCACAACAAATCTGAATTCACATGTCACTCAGCGAGGCGGCGCAGGCACACCAAATTAATGTGTAAATTTGGCAGCATGACATTAGTTCAGGATTAGGAAGCACAAGTCGCTCTTTCTAATTCAACGTGTCGGTTCTCATTTGCATGAGAATGCACACGGACTGCACATGGACATTTCTCTTAAGGGACACAGAATGTCAACATTCAAAACCTGATTACAAAGAGATTTGGACGGAGGTCTCTCTACAGTGCAGAGCCACAAAGGCTTCATCTCAGCCAGAATCAACAGGACCCTCCAGCCGTCGGCCGAGTCAACAGCCGCAGCAGCCACGGAGCTCTGTGGCCACAGAAAGGAGCTGGTGGCCCGTCAGCCAACTATACGGGACAAGTGGGTTTTGTCAAGAAGTGAATACTATAGAAGTACCATGTGAAAGGCCTGTGGGGAGAGGCTTATGTGGCTGATCTGCATGTGAAAACCACGAGGGCTTCGCACACATATTATACAAGGCTTTGACCCTCTTAAAGAAATGGACACACACACACACACGCACGCACACACACACACACACACAGACTCAAACAACAAACATAGGGAGGCAACAGAAGGAGGGAAAGTGACGGCCAATAGTAAAAAAACAAAAAGAAAGAAAGTGAATTTAAGGATTTGGCAACAATACATGAATGCGTTCTTTGTGGTTTTCAGTCCACGAAACCAAACAATAAATCATGAACCATGGGAATCAAATTGATTTTCCCAGAATTCTTCATTTCTGTAAATATTCACATTATATGTCGTGATGTTTGTCAACGTAAAACAGACCACCTACGCCAACAAGGACCGTGGAATCCCAATTTGTTCCCTGTTGTTGCACCAGTCACAGCGCAATTGATGGAGACTACCTTAGCTATAATTGTTTTTTTTCTTTTTAACAGATTGACAATGGTTCTTTCTATCCTTTAAAAAATAAAAAAATGTGAATTCAAACTCATCTGTATTCGACAAGGCTCTGGCATCACTTGCAGCCAAATCCTTCTCCTATGGTTTCCCTCTCGGCTTCTCTAACTCAAAAAATAAATTAAAAAACAACAGAAAAAGAAACAACCTCACTTATTTTTTTAACTCCTGCTCTAAATGCCCAGTTTGTTCTGTTTTCCGCTGGTTGTTATTTCAACGCCTGCGATCCCTTTCTCCATGCCTCCTCCTCTTTCTTTTCAGAAATGTTCAGTTCCTCTTCGTCTCTAAACTTGCTCATTCCCTCCTCACTTTCAAAACATCCCTTCATTTCTTTTCAAGTAACTATGCAACTGTAATATTCTACTTTCCTTTTAGCGTCTTCGGTTTGTTATAACTTTATTTTAGCCTGTTTGAGGTGTTAATGTAATCCAGTGTGTGTGTTCAACCACTAACACATGTGGGGGAGACTTTGTGTCCTGGTTCATAAGCCTGCACCTTTGCAAATGTGTGACAGAATGCATGCAGGTGTGCGGTGTGTGTTAGAAATGCACACACATGTCAGCGTTCCTGCACTTTGGTTGGCAGCAGGTTGCATGTATTTCTGTCCATCTCAGCACGTGTGTGAGTACACGCAAGGGGCTGGCAGAAATGACACACCTCATCTTCCTTTCCATAGGCCTCTATTTTAATCAGGCAAAACAGGCTGTGCGTGTAATGACCTTTAGAAAGGGTGAAGATAAGTAGATGAGGCTGACTGTGAGGAGCGTTGAGTTACTGTATGGAGGAGCCGGTGCTGGAATAAGGGGGTGGATGACAGAGGGAGGAAGATAAATGGATGAGGGGATGGGATAAAGTGGAGCATTTAAGGAGATATATGCAGAGGGAGAGCTGAGAACATGGGGGATGACGTTGAATTTTAAACCAAAGCTTGAGTCGCACACCCTCACACAACTGGCTGCTTTTCTCTGAGGTAAAGAATCTGCGGTTCCACTTTATTAAATGTGTTTACATCTCCGTGCTACGGTCAGCTAAACCTTTATTTACCCCGAGGACCTGACTGATGCACTTTTAAGTTAATCCACAGATGGTTCGTGTTTAGGTAGTTACACATGTTTCATTCTTCAGGCTCCGAGCTACTGCACATTCAGGTTGATAAAAAAAAGTGGCCACTGCATTAAAGTCACAAATCTCAGCTTGACATGGGTTTACATATGAACAGAAGAATACAAGTACAACCCTTTTAACACATAGGGTTCTACATGTGTTCTGGTCCATTTCTGTCATGTCAGCATCAGTTCAAACACAGTCGGGCTCGTCAGTGGCTCAGAGGAGTCTCCTCTAGGAAGAGGTGACCAGACAAGTGAAGAAGATGTGAGGCTCAAAGAAAACAAAAAGTCACAGAGATACCTGATGGATTACGTTTGTCAAAATCAAAAGGAGTTCTAAAATGCAGGTGTGAGCAGGAAAAGTAGAAAATGGCACAAGAGCTGTTCGACCGAGGAGAAAACACATCGTGTTCACACAAACACACAAAATGTAACAGGTCAAGATGAGAAACAAAGTTCTGTGAACGGTGAAACAAAATAAACCTCTATCCAAATGATGAAAAGACAAAATAACAAAGTAAAAAACAGGTCATGAAAAAACCAGCACCTCATCTGTCTAGCGTGATGTGTATGAAGTAATTTCCCTCCTTCTCATCAGAAGACAAAGAGAACGTTTTTTTTCTGCTCGTCTTAACATTTTTAGATTGACAGGCGGTCACTCTGCTCTCTGTAATGCGCCACAGCGGAAACCAGTAACACACAGAAAACATCCTTTTGAATACTACTGCACTTCTACCGTGTTTGCGCAATTATTTTTAGTAGATCACCCGCAAAATGCCCACCAACCAAACAAGCATCTGTTATAAAGCGCACGCAATTTAGCACTCTATATTTGGGATCTTAGTAGATCAGGCCCTTAGAGCTAAGATGTAGTCTTAATGACGAGTGTTAATGACATAAGGGAGTGAGTGACAAACAGCCCAGACTATAAAGGGTTCATCTTTCCTGTGGAATGTAAATGAATAACATGAAGTCAAATTGAGCACACGTGTGTTGCTGTGCTGTGTTTCCATTGAGGCAGTAGCCGTTTGTTAAGTTATCAGCACCTACAATCCGTATAGTGAATCCTTACACTCACTTTAAATTGCTTTTCCAGGCACCGTGCTCCCAAGTGGTTGGTCAGCATTCACAGGGATATCAGACGCTTTTCGACACGGCCGGGACGTCTGCACTCTGATTCTCTGTATCTCAGAGGCGCACTCCGCCCGCGCACTACAGCTTGTAATTCCAAGCTGCTGAGCTAAATGCCTACAATGCAGAAGGTAATGATAAGGATAACTGTAAGAGGATGAGGTCAGGGAGATGAATGGGAGTGTGAGCGAGAATAAGGAACGGAGCGTTGTAAAGAGATTGAGAGAAGGATATAGGGATAAGGGGGAAGGATAAAGGGGGAGATGAAGGGGGTGACGGACGGCGGGCCGAGCAGCAGAGGGATGATGGGATAAGGAGGTGAAGCGCTGTGGGGGTTGGAGGGGGTCCTCACAAGCCCCTCCCGATTATACTAATCCTGGTGGACCCCCCTCATAGCAGCTTAGTGCCTGTACACATGTGTGCGAGCATGCACACACACACAAAGAGGGAGAGAGAGAGAGAGAGAGAGAGAGAGAGAGAGAGAGAGAGAGAGAGAGAGAGAGAGAGAGAGAGAGAGAGAGAGAGACGCCTTCCGTTGGCCCAGCACATGTTGATTTGTGCCACTCTCTGTTCCCCTGTGGCCACATCTAAATCCCCCAGAGACGGGGTAAAAGCAAGTCAGGGTATCGTCCCATACAGATACCAGAATTGAAAATACTGCAGAAAAAAACTGTATTGGGCGAGAATGCAAATCTAAGTACGATACCACTTGTACTAGTTTTACTAATATACTACAAATAGAAATGAGATTTTCTATTTCCAAAAATCAATTTGCAAGTTTTTTAGCACTCTGAGGCAATTACAATTTTAAGTAGCGATTCAGATGATGGCTGACATTCTAAATGAGGGGAGCTGAGAGGAAACGGAAGAAGAAGGGAGCATGAAAACCAAATGTTTAAGCTATCAAATGTTTTTTATTTCATCTCTATATCTGTTTCAAAAGCTGAGAAATAAAAGATTTTGTAAACGTTGGCAATTCTGACAGCTCTTCAGAAAACCCTCAGGTTCTAGGTGGTTGTTTTCAAACTACACTCAGGTTTTGGAGTGTGATTATATTTTGCGCCTTAGGTCTGTCTGGGTATATATGGGCTATTTCAAGGAAGTAATTGTTATGTACTCCTAGATTATTTTCTTTTTGTGATGTTCTTCGGTTATAACTATCGAACTAGATAATAAAAAAGTTCTATAGCGTCCATTCTCTGTATTTATTTGTTTTTCAAAGAGTTTAAACTGAGCTATTTCATCACTTCAATACAGGGTGAGTAGCAAACAGCTGTTCAACTGTTACCTTTTTTTTTTTTTTTAAAGGCCAACAATAGAAACAAAAGTCTCTGTATAAAGCCTCAAAATAACCACATTTACAAACTTCCATCTTGGTTAGTTCTGGTTTATTACACATAAATTATTATTTGAGGTTCCTGCATTACAGCCATTCCACATTTGTACTTAAAGTTTTTCTTTTAAGCCATTCCTTCAGCTCACCTTCACACTTTCCTGATGGACGAGCACCTTGCCCCAGTTTGATCAGTGGTTGTCACTTGATGTAAGTATGAAAGTTCAGCGACACCATAGCAGGTGGTGGTAAATGTGGGTCAGATGCCCTTTAGCCAGGCATTGAACCCTTAACTGCTGCCCGGTGGCCCCTATTAGTAACTGTGCATGGCTGAGTGCAGATTTACATGGAAGTAAAGAAGAAGGATGTCGTAACAGAATATGTGTGTTCAGCAAACATTTCCTGGATGAATAGCTTTAAAGAAAAAAAAAAGAAGAAATGCCAGAGACAGATTGTGTCACAGTAAGCCACCAGTCATGGAGGTAAAGAAGAGGGCTGAATGGCAGGATATGCTTAATGTCAGCCAGATTGCACAGTGCAGCACTTCTCACTGCAAATGACACCGAAAGGATGAAGAGGGATTACAGAACACAGCATGCTGTATGCTCCAGAAGAGTAACAGGCCAACCCGAGCAGTCCTCTCAAAGTCACACATTCACCGCAGCCTTTAAACACCGACATCTGCAAATTGTGCTCTTTGTCAGGCGAGTTTCCCTGGGAAGCGTCACAGAGGATAAACAACTGTTTAGCCGGTTTCCCTTTGCAGGGATACGTCCACTCTTATCCTCCCTCCACGAGTGAGACAAGTAGAGGACAGAGATGTGGTCGCGTGCTCTGCTCTGTGTCTGTCTCCGCTTTCGCAGATTAGGTTGGACAAACAGACCCACCTGTGTGTCTCTTTCACAGGCCATCCAATACTCCCTGGGCAAATATTAACTCTGCTTAAGATTCCAGTGAGAGCAGGAGGAGAGGGTTTCTGTTTTGACTCTGCCTTTTGCTAGAAGTATGCAGTGTTGTGAATCTTTTTGCACTTCACCTCACAGAGACACATCTATTTATTCTCGGATCTTTTGCTCTGTATTTTCTGTTGAGGTAGTCTGAGTTTGCACATCGCTGACTAGCTTTGTGTTTATGCTTGATGGTGGGTGTGCCCGACTCCTGCTGCTGGAGCATAATCTGTATGACTGTGCTTTTGGGATTTAGCAACAGTTACTTCAGTCATTAATTTAAAATAAGAGGACTTCTCCAAGTCTATGCTTAGTTAGTTATCCAATTTGCTGATTTAGTGATGTGATTTTGATAAAGATGTTAATGTTGGTGTATACATAATAAATGTCAGGACTAACTATATCCAGCTGGAGGTTTTGGTTAAACGGGAGACTAAACATGTAAGTTATTGGTAAAAGCCCAATATAACTACAAGACAGTTAAGTTTTAGGACATGACGGAGAATGTGGGTCAACGTGATATGTGGTTTAGGTAAAGACAGCGTGACCCTTTCCATGTCCATGCTCTCACGTGGAACTTGCTGTCGTGGAGCAGTTAATGCGGAAGTGTTGGGATAAAATATGCTGATGTGAGAGTTGTTATTTGTGCAAAATGAATTTTCAGTAACTTGTGCAGCTGCCAGCTTCCAGGTTGAACGATGGCTGCGTAAGAGTGATGGCGTCCCAGTATTCATCCCATCTGCAAAGCTCCGATTGGTCAACAGGCAAAAACAGCCGTGATATATTTGAATCACTTAACAAATTAAAGATGTGGCTGATGATTCAGAGGTCCAGAACCAGAATAGAATTTGTCATAGTCAAATACTGATCATGCTTCCCAGGACCTGTGCTGCAGAGCAAGACTGTTGCATAAAACATTTACTACTGGCTATCAAGGATAATATTTACATAATCTTATAAGCTTAATGGCTATTTGAGCGGTTATGCCCTGAACTTGGAATGTGCTCCATGTTTCCTGCTCATTCACTGTCACACCCACAACAACAGGATACCGATTATGATCTTAAGTAGGTCATCCATACAGGAGGTAACCAGTCTGACATCAGTCACCACAGCTCCTCCATCTGCATAGCATTAAAGAATCTGAGGTGCCAAAATCATTGGGACGATGTCGACTGAAACATGTTAGCTTTGAGTTCACAAAGACAACAACTCAGACGAAGGCAAAGTCTATAACACAAATAAGAACAACAAAGAAAAAATGAATGGTGACAATAACAGATGATGTTGATTGGACCCTGTTGGCGCTTGTCATCAACTTGATCGAACTAAACAGCGCCTGGCAAGACACGGGAGAAAACCGGTTTGAACTCTCATCACTAATTCAGACAAACCTTTACAGCGACAGGAAAGAAGATACAATTCCTGTCCTCTATGAAATGTCAAGAGACCACTCACAGGATTTATGTTTTTCTTTTGATCCCGAAACGTCTGAAGCCATTAAAAAAATGACATTTGGGACGGCTGTCCATTAAATACAAGGGGTCAACTGAACCCGGAACATGGAATAAACTCTCTGTAGTCCTCTGAGTCTCCCACACACTGCCACTGCCGCTCCCCCGTGCTGGACTTCTCGCAGCCCTTCCGCTCGGTGACTTTCCATGGCTGATTGAATTAATGTTGCATCTGCTAGTGTTGACACGGGCAGCCCTGCAGTGATATTTTGGTGCTGTCTGTTTCTGTTGGGTCTCCAAGCCAGGACACTCGCAGTAACAGGCAGTATGGCCTGGCCTGGTATGTGTGGTGTGTGTGTGTTTGATGTGTGTGTATATTGTGTCAACTCATGGGCCACATGGCTAGAGGGTAATCATGTTACTGACAGGGCTGCTAAAGTTCACGTCCGCCAAATGCAGACACTACACACGCACGCAGGCGCACACACACACACAGGAATGCTGGCCAAGTAGCCCTGTTTCTCTAACCGTTCACTCATCTGAACTTCCTTAAATGGATTTAATAGGAAATGTTCTGTGAAAGATTTATGCATTGCCTGCAAGTAAGAGCTTAATCGAATCAGACTGCAGTGGAGTAAGGGACAAGCGTTGAATACAAGATGACAAAAACACAAGTAACACTCTTTTTGGAGTAAAATTTGAATAAAAAAAAATAAAAAAAACACCGCTGGGACTCACTTTGTTAAAAATGATGTGTCTATGCAAATGATCCTAATAAAATCCCCATAAAGGGAACATATCTACCTTTTCCTCGTTTCCCCCTGGACATCCATAGTAATCAGTCATTCAGCATTCATAATACCGGGGTCATTTTGAACCTCGAGCTAGAAAAAGTCTGCTCAGTGGTTTGTTTTTCATTATTTAGTGTATCTCCAGAGTTATGGTGCTCATGACTCGCATCACCCTTACAATGCTGGCAGCGTGCATCCAGGATATCGGATTTTGATTCGTCACGTAAAACTCAGTCGACCAATGCAAAGACACAGTAGACATTCATCACTGCATGTGCTTCAGGAGGCAGTAGGCCCATACAGTGGAGGGAAGAAAAAAAAAGCACAGAGACGTCGAAGGAGTCAATAAGTCGACAGCATGTTCCACCAGGGAGATACGTGTCACATGAGGTGCTCTGTCGGGCTAACTGTCATGTCCAAAGAAAATTGCATTTCTCCCATTTGCTAGCAGGGGAAATGTTATTTCCTTTGCGGAGAAAGAAGTGAACACATTATATTTTTGTTTCTCCACTAGAGATGGTGACACTTCTTGCTAAGGCTGAGGGGGACAGGTCACTTCATTCCAGTCAAAAGACAAGTCCACACTTTCACATCTGCCTTAACACTCAAATGTCTATTGGTACATAACGTTTAAACTATTTAGGTAACTTCAATCCTTCAAACTGACCAGAAAGAGATTGCTTCCACAAGCATTTGAGAAGTTAGTGCCGTCTGTAAACTGTATTTCAAACTGTAGATGGAATTGAGGCTTCAGCTGAGCATGTTCTAGAAATCCAGTAGGTTTAAAGTCTTGTGAGTTCAGGGTTCCCTCCCTGTGTGTTTTGATCTGCTGAGCTGCAGTGGATGGTTGCTATTAAAATAAAACAGGTATGAAATTAAAAACACACTTGAAAACAGCACTCAGAAGATACCTCTGCCAAGGCCCGATAGTTCCCTTATATTCAATCAAGCTGCACCAAGTTGTACACACTCCTTGATATCTGTTCCCTAGATATAAGAGATTTGAGTTTTAATCTAGATCCCTGTGTTATTCACTAGGAAACTGGTTAAAACAGCAAAAGAAAGTGGAACTAAAAATTCCGGATCCGCACCAACATGTTATGGGTACTTTGCATACATACCACACCCCTTTAACAAGTGTAGTGGTTAACTGTTCAGTTATGTTTGTTTCTTTGTTGTCTGTTAGTTGGCAACATTACACACAGATGAAAACGATGAAAAGATCATCCGTGGGGGAGGCAATAAATGTGAACGTATCCTATAATAAAAATTCTACAGCATACAATAAAACCTGAGACAATAGTGCACTTCAAACTTTGTGGCAACATGTGGGAGAAAGCTCTTTCCTGTTTCAACACCACAAGGCCCCTGTTCAGAAGAACATGTCTGTAAAGTAATGGACGGGTGCGGACAAACTTGAGTGGCCCCGCAGGGAACAACTGACCTGAGCCCAGTCCAGCACCTCCGGGATGAATTGAAAAGCTGACAGCACGTCAGGCCTCACCACCCCACACCAGAGGCCGACTTCACTAATGCACTCAAGGCTAAATGAAAAGCACAGAGCCAGGTTCCAGAAAAGACTCTCTCATTGTGGAAATTAGAACAATCTCTCGCCTGTCCTCGTGCCACTGTTTATCTGTCCTCATATGGCTGGAAGGAGAATAGAAAATTAATCTAATGCTCCTTCTATCTGTGTTTTTCAATCTTAAGCTTCCTGTCTATTCTTCTTATCAACTAAACAATATCCAATATATGTTTTTTGAAGTGGTTTTAAATGCAATTAAAATAAATGAAATTTACTTTCAATCATATCATTTTGCTCTGAATGTCTTTCAACAAACTTGGAAAGCAGAGAGAACTGAACACTTTAGGCTTCGCACACTTTAAAACTCAATCACTACACATCACTTGCAACTGGTTATTAACCAAACATCAACAGATGCCTTTCTGTTTCTGCAGAGGCAGAGCGATCATGGTGATGTCTAGACAGAGTTGCCTAAGAGCCGTGCTGGGGGACGTCACGTGCACACCCATGCATGTGCACGAGAGCTGTAGGGAGGGAAGCCAACAAGCGTCCCAGCTTTAATTAGCTAATGCCGCTAACAGGCTCTCTGTGATGCTCAGTGAATGAGAATGGAGTGAAGTTCACTGAGAGGTCACGAGTTCATTAAGAGGCAATGCATGCATGTGCACACACGTGCATCTGTGCCCACACACACATTTATGCAGCCTATAGACATACATTCACACACTGATAACACTTATTTGCTGAGCCACACATGCGTGTAACACACTCATGGTTTGGGCGTCTGGTCAGTGTCACTGTGGTGGAGCAGAAACAGAAAATGCCTGGTTAGCTGAGGGCCTCTGTTACTCAATGTGGCCTCACACTGGCCTGGTGCACAGCAGAGATAAACCAGTGCACATGCACACACACAGAAACATACACGTCACCAGCCGTGGCACGATATACTTGGTGGAATGTGTTGATTAAGCATGTGATAAAATCTTATACAATCTGAATCCTTTTCTTTTGGGAGCATCCTGATCCATATACAACAGGTACGGAATCATAACTAATACTGGGATTATTGATTTGATAAGAATGTAAGTTTTACTGAGAGATTCTTGAAACTGAAGTATCACAGTCAACTTAGACTTCCGACCCACATTACACTCTCAATTAAATTAGCACAGAAATACAAACACTTAAAAAGAGTTTGTTAACCAAAGAGTTTTTTTCCATTTATCTATAACGGATACATTAGAGTCAGCCAAGGCTAATGGGAGAGGAGCAGCCCAGAAGACGGCAACGAGTTTTCCCTAGATGCTGTAGCCGTTCCTCCTCTAACTCGATGCAAAGAGCTTTATTTTGACATCTTTGCATTTTAATTAAATGATTGAATGATAATGCAAACTTACCCTGATCTGTCTCTGACCACTCTGAAGCTCCATTACAAGTGAAGGGACGTCTGTCCATCCATCTGTTCATTTTTTTCATTAACTAATGGACGGAGCAGATTTGTGTGTAGTGTGTGTCAGCTTCAGATTTAGATGGCACAGTCACACCTGTGGCTACATGTGTGCTATAACTGCAGCCAAAGGTTATAAATCAAAAGTAAGAATAAAATGTCAATTATTCAGCATTTTATTTGTTCAAGTCATTTTGGAGGTGGTTGTATACAAGCACAGGCAGCGCAGCTCTTACACAGGCAGAGACAGCAGCTCTGTGTGTTTTCATAGCGAGTGGTAACAAGGTCAAGACAGAACAGGAAGAGAAATGATAAAGAAAGAGAGAGATGGAGGGGGAGTGACAGCTCAATGCATAGCTCAGCATCCATCCCCTCTGCAGAGAACACTTCTCCTTTTTCCATCTTTATTACCATTATGCAAATGTCGGTGCTGCCGCGCACTGTGCTATAATGTGATGCTGGTGGTAACAGTAAGCAGTAATCATGTTTAAGGAGTATGGGTGGAGAAATCAAACAAGGGTATTTATTATCCAGCGATCCCTAATCCGATAAGCTGTCATCACTTCACTCTGCAGCAATGGCTTCAAAAGAAAAAAGAAAAAGAAACGCTCCCTGCTGCAAAGGAATGAAGGAGAGGATGGAGAGAGCTTCAGTCCAACTCAATTCTCAATTCTCTCTCTCTCTCTCTCTCTCTCTCTCTCTTTCGAGGACAGACAATCTGGATTCAGCTCTGTTATTGTGTCTGTCTACTTGTGGTTAATTAAATGTAGCTGATAATTTGATCTTTTTGTCTTGTGCCTTTTTTGTTCCTTTCTCCGAGCCTTTGTGTGTGTGTGTGTGTGTGTGTGTGTGTGTGTGTGTGTGTGCGTGTGTGTGCGTGTGTAACATGTCGAATAGCTGCTTTACCCTGGAGGAGAAAATTAAAAAGAAAAGGAAAAAGAGGAGGACACATGGTGACCCAAAATGCACACACACAGACACAAACATGAGAAAAACGACATGTTCAGTTTTGTCCTTTCTGGTTTTAATAATTTAATCTGAAGTATTACGACTGTTTCAGGTTATTAAACATATTGGTTTTAAAGTTAAATCATTCATCTGCTCAGTTTGGTCTGCCTGCAACAAAGGCTGTTTCGTAATTCTTATATTTTACACACTGCAGAGACATATTTCCTAATAAACAACAATTGGAGACACAGCTGGGCAGAAGAAAATGATGAGCGAATGGTGAGAGCAGACTCGAGGTCCAGACAGGAAACAATCAATCAAACGCCCCTCTTGCCCTCCCTTTCTTTCTTTATTAAACTTCCTCTCTGTTGACCTCTGACCCCGCTGTACGCAGCTCCCAGCAAGCTCCACAAGTGAAGCTTTTTGCCTTTTGAACTCGGCCTGCAGGCTCGCAGCCTCAGGCTGACTGACGATTCTTAAATGTTTCAAACTGCTCCTTTTTTCTTTCTCCTTCACAGAAGTAAACAAGTGATAGATGACTGACCTGGGAGCAATGCTGCAGATTGCTGGTTCAATCCAAATAAACAATAAAGTTGAGGAAAAAACAACGGCAATATATAGTGTGTATACACAAACACACCCAATGTCCCCCATGGGCTCCAATTCTGCTTGATACCCAGTATTCCAGGCAACATGTCCTCTGTTCTTGTGCTTTGCTGGCTCCGATAATAAAATACTTACAGAGCAGGGGGGGAGGGGTTTTTCAATATAAAGTCGGCTATCCTTAAGCAATTTGTAATCATAACAGGGCTGCAGAGCGAATACATAAGGTAAAGTATATATGCAAAGACAAGCACATTCAGTAGTGGCCTTTACCACAAAGTAAGCTCTTTTTCAAACCAGCTCTCATTGGATTACCTGGCAGGGGATTCTGGGTAAAAGATTGATCATCAAGGTGTCGATCAACTTGCTCACTTAGCTCTGATAATTCATGTGAAAAAGTGACAGTTGTTCAATGAAAAGCTAATCATGCTACTCATAAAATAAATTATAATATAAATATAAAAAGAAAAAAAAATTGGGTTCTTTAACCCCAAAAAAACAGATACAACCATTAGCAAAATAATAGATAATAGATTTGATATGCACGTCCATGAATGCTTACACAGGCAGCAAAACCATCTCCAATAGTTCTCACACACACACACACACACACACACATTTTGCATTTTTTCCCTCTGTCTTCCTGCATCTCTCCTTTCTAATCCCTCACTCCACATTCTGTCATCTATCTGGCAGAGTGAGAGAGAGAGGGAGGGAGAAAGACACAGAAAGAGGGAGACAGCGAGACTCTTGGCTGGTGTGCAGGCTGTTTGGACTGATGCAGGAGGATGTGGAGAACCCTCTCATCTCTAATCTCTCCCCTCTCTCTCTCTCTCTCGCGCGCCTGTCTCCGCTCCCTCCTCTACCACTCGCGCCCAGTCTGTTCTTCTGATGCAGCCTCTCCACTGGGTTTTCCAGTGAGCAACACTGCTCTGCATATGCACTGTATATATGAAACACCAAATATGTAAAGGAATGAACGTAGGCTAGCAACTCCTCTTCAGAACATAAATAATAATAACCATTTAATCAGATAAATTGAGACATATTACAAAGAAAATGTTCATGCTCAAACAATCGTTGCCAAATTCTGTATTTATTGGTTGATCGTGGCTCATAACACCAATCAGTGATTCAAACTGTGTTGGTCCTTCCAGAGCCAATGCCTTCATAAAATCAACCGTCTCTGTGTCCTGTCATATAATCAAACGAGGGCGGACATTTTCAAGTCAATACAGGAACTGAACCCCCAAAACCACCAGGTCATCCACCATTCAGAGATGTCCCCCATCTCGTCGGCCCCTCAGCTGGCTCTCACACCCAAACCCTTTGAACCGCTGGTTGAGACGGTTGCCTGTGCCGGTAGGTTCAAATGAGTGGGGACCACCAAGCTCCTCAGACACCGTTTTGCCCCTGCTAGGTGGGAACCTGCCACCTGTACTGATGTTCAAACGGCTCAGGACCATCGTGGTCTTGGATGTCAGGAAACTCAAGAAGGGAGAGGCTCCGCATTTCTGTGGCAAAAGTCTGAGGGGTACGTGAAAGGTTTTCATATATTCATAAAAAAAAATGTGATGAAACATATTAATCTCGAAAATAATAAGTAAACATAATGCTGGCAGTGGAAGTTGTGAAGACTCCCGGCTAAACTGATACAATCTTCTGTCGCTGATTTGGGCTGCATCGGGCATCTGGGCCCAAGGGAAACCGATGGGGCTCTGCAGAAGCACGAGTTGTCCCCTGAGAATTTTTTTTTAACTTTACCATTGTTTAATTGACCGTAAATTATTGTAATTAGTACTAATAAGTACTGAGATGTAAGGCTGCCTCTGCTGTATACTCTGCATGTAGATTATGCCTCAAAAGGGTATTAAATGCCAGAGTATCAGAAAATGCTTCTTCAGGCTTCTCCGGCAGACCATAGTAGAGAAGTTATTACCACACTAAACTGTTCCACTGCCTTGGCCGAGGGCTCCTCGGGGAACCTTCTTCTTAATAGGGTGGGGAAGAACTCATATGTTGTGGTGCTCAGAAGCAGGAGGCCTCGTGGTCTGCTAACATGGTCAGAAGTCCCAAAGGTCTCATGGTCCCATTACCGCTGGCCTGACTGGCTCATGGATTAAATGTCACACCACTGGGTCAGAGTGCAGAAGGTCAACATACAATTGCACTTTGAATGAGACTGAAAACACCTTTACCGCTGGCTTTAACTTGTCATGTTTGTACCCAAACTTAACTTAACAACAGTTGAAGCAAATCATAAATTAGTCAAATGAAAATATTCTTGTAAAAGCAATTGATTAAAATTGAGTTCCTGCCCATAGAGCTGTCAGATCAGAGAATGTTCATATGGGTCCTTTTTTTATTCATGCGATAACTTCTTTTGTGTTATTTCACTTTATTTGGATTCGTCACTGATTTAAGTACTGTCCACACTTTCTCTATTTCCATTCATTATATATAATAAATTCTTAAACAAAATGTCATGTTTTATCCTTTACTTATAGTCTCAACTTGTGTGTGTTATTTAATACAGCCCTGCTCGCCAAAAAATCTCATTGCACCTGTGCATTGACAAGAAATATCTCCTAAATATCTCCCAACAGCCGATTATAAAGAGTATTATGGAGAACTTGTTTGTTTACTATACTTTAAAATAAATAATGATAAAAGCAGTTAGTACATAATGATATACTGAGTGGTAAATGTCATTACTGCTTAGCAACTTCCCAGATGCAGCACAAATTTGCCAGTGAAGGATCATGAGTTTGGGGATTTATATGAACGAGGAGCTTGACAGTATATTGTGTATTCATACATGTCGAGCAGTATTGTTACACATTGTGTATCATTTATCTCATCCATTATATGATACATGTATACACCTGGTAGAACATCACAGCACAGAACCAATAATTGAAATAGACTTGAATTTAATCAGCCATAACACAAAGAGTTATTTGTCTCGTTCATTTGTGAACAGAAAAATTGAGCCAATGCTTCAACAAGAGGACAAGTGCGTATCAGCAAGCATGTTCAAATACCAATCCCTTTATCTATCCTAGATGCTTTAACTTCTATCTCTTCCAACCATTATTCTATCCATAATCTCTCCGCTATAATCTTCCATTCAGCCGTCTCCGGTGCATTGTAATCTGCTGTAATCTGATGGATTAACCTCACCACTCTGGCTCATCAACCGATGGTTCTGGTTCAAAGCTGTTTAGCTTCAACCACAGTTGCTCATTTTTGCTCCTTGTCTGCATGCGTACAATTCCTGTTTTACTGCAAAAGAACCCGAGAGAGAGATGAAGAGAGAGAGGCACGAAACCGACAGAAACGAGATGTGGAGTGATTTATTCTCACTTTAAATGTGAATAAATAATTATTTGAATCAAAGAAAGTAATGATAACAGATCCCAATGTGAATGTTTCTGCCTTTGAATATTTAGAAGATCTGAGGTGTTGTCTCCCAGGAGGGAGAGATGGACTGGTGATAACATGAGGAGGGGCTTTGAGAAAGTAACCTAGTTTAGCTGCTGATACGTTCAGCAATTTGAACAGGACAATTAAGATTTCAAAATGGGAATCCATAAATTCACTCAAATAGAGGTCCCTTATAACTCCCGAGCTTGCCTGATAATCATCATATTTACAAGTCTTCTTCAGTATAACTGTTATCCAGTGACAGCTGCATGGCCATCCATTGGTCGATTTAAAACAGGGACTAATAAAATATATATGGCACTATTGCAAAGTGTCACAATTTGGTGTAGAGCCCGTAAAACATGTGACATTGAGGCGGTGTCGCGCACCCCTTGAATTGTTGCTGTAATAAAAAGGCTCAAAGATATAAAAACATGACTCCATTTATATAGCCTGATACGTAATGAAAGAAATGTAGATAGAAATGTAATATTGCTGCATTATGATCCACTGGGACAGACTAACTGCATTAGTCCTGTTGTTATGGTCTAATTCTTTCCATCATCAGCTCATTTCCATTCTCCTCTACCCCCCCTCTACTCTTCTCCTTTATTCTGTCTCCATTTCTCTGCCATTCTCTTTGTCTATTGTCCCTCCATATGACTCCGCAACATCAGGCAGCCTGCCAAGTCACCGTACACTTCAATTAGAGAAGATACCCACGCACATGCACACACGCACATGCACACACACACACTTGCACACACACATGCACAGAGACAAAATATATGCACACACATGACGTCGGCCGCCTGTCTTTCATCTGGATGCTTTGTATGCTAACCAACAGGCTGCAGAAACACAGGGAGTGTGTGTGTGTGTGTGTGTGTGTGTGTGTGTGTGTGTGTGTGTGTGTGTGTGTGTGTGTGTGTGTGTCTGTGTGTGTGTGAGAGAGAGTTCGCAGGGCTAGCACTTGGAGCGTATCCTAGAGTGTGACTTTGATATCAGTCTTAGTAATCTAAGTCATTCTCTCCGGTGTCTCCGGATACAATGGAACAGGTGCACACACACACACAGCAGATGGTTGAACACCAGCACTGGTTGGGTTTCTGTCGTCCCTCCATTCTCTCAATGTCAACCTGTATAAGTACTTTTCTCTCTAGTTCCACTGTTTGCTCATCTGTTGGTATATCTGTTTTTGCAGTTTGTCTTCATGAAACAAACTCAAATTTTTTAAATGAACATTTTCTAATCTCAGCCCAACAGGCACCCAGACAATCAATTCATTGATTTTGTACCAGACGAGTTATGTCAAAGGAAGGCCGAGCATGAATCAGTAAACGAATGGTAAAAAAGTGTGGGTTGAAACCGACTGTGTGGATGGACCATGAAGGGTCAATGGGCACAATACGGCCATGGTTGAAAATTGATGTGGAACCGCAATTCGGCAGTTAACATATTCATGACGTCATTGTGACGTATATATATTCTGCCTGGTGTCAGCATGTTTCAGAACCGTCCATTAGGTTTTCACCTAAGATTCCATTTGGTTTGGGAGGGGGGGGGGGGGTGGCAGGAGAAATTATAGAAACGTCATCAACTCGCCCACTCACTGTGAATTCTTCAGACAATGAGTGGCTCTATTCACCCATCGGCTCAAATGGACATTACGTGGACTTTGTACTGGGGAGCTATGGGAGTAAAGTCTGATTAATGTCTGCTTCAACATTTGATTCGCACATGCAGATCTTCTGGTTGATGTAAAACATTTCGGGTTTCAGCATGTGTGTGTGTGAGAGCAGCTTCTGTCTGTCACACAGTTCACAGCCTCGCTGACACGAAGAGAGAGGTGCTCCTCTCGCAGAGAAAGACTCGCGACAGTGTTCTATTAAAAGTAGCTGTGGTTTGTCCCAAAGCAAGGTTCACTATGTCGATAACTGCTTGTTCGAAAAAGTTAACAAAGAGGAGAGAAGCATTGGCAGTCAGGAAATTACAAAAGCGCCCAAATATCACCGATGTTTAATAGTGCTGATTTGTGTATTTAGCCCAACAGCATCACATACTCTCACTCAAAAATCAACACTGGGTCACATCGATGTCGGGGATTGATAGAATAATTTAAGTAGAAAGATTTGAGAGAAAAACAAGAAATCCATGGTTCCGTTCCCTGTATCCACTGAATCAACTGAGACAACTAATCTTTTAGAGCAGAAATTCAGCCAAAACGCAGGGAAACAAAAAACTGCTGTTGCTTGTTAAACATTATGTAAGTAAGCATATCTGAGTGTTTGTGTGAGAGTTTGTGTGAGAGAGTACATGGAGTGAAGGGTCATTGTCCCTGATTGCAGAGGCCACTTGAGACATTAGATGTCCTCGCTGCAATCACTATGTCCAAAGTGTCCAAATCAGAAATCAGGACGCTTCTGGAGAGAGGGCCAATCAAAGTCATATACATCATCAAGGACAACGCTCTCACTCTCTCACTCTTCTTATTTTTTCCATCTCATTGACTCACAGTGTCTCTCTCTCTCTCATAAACATACGGGTGTTGAGCCAGGACTTCATTGTGTCTAAGAGTCAAGCAGCCTTTCACTAAAACATACACTGGAAAACCAAGGTCAGCCTCACAGCATTACAGGTTTAGTAACATGACGGTAAAAATCAACTCACACACACACACACACACACACACACACACACACACACACACACACACACATGCAGGGACAAAGAGGAGTGCCTACAATTGATAAAGACATTACATTCAGGTCATGTAGACGACGTGCATAGGTCAGGTGCACCAGTCTGCAACAGACACATAACATGTAATTATGTTTGAAGGTTTCTCTCTGTCTGATGATGGATGGACATGTGTTGTTTGTACTTCCCCTGTAATATACTTCTTTATCTTGACATTGTCAGATTTGCAATATTATGACGAGTGGTTCTTTAATGAAAATGTTGTTATTAGTATGTGATAATAGAGGCTTTGCCACAACCTTCTATTGATAAGACAATAATATTAATATTCATGCGCAATTGTAGCTCAACCCAAGAGGCTGGTGTGGAGCAGCAGACCATGGTGACTAGTGGAATACACAGCTCTGACTGCTTTGCTGCAGTATTTGGTGAAATCAGTAACTTATTTCATGTGTTTCCGTATTTCAAACTGTTGGCTAATGGCAGCACAAGAACACATCCACTTTAGTGGTGAAGATCTGGGCTGGGACAGACATAATGCTCAGGTTGGAGCTCACTGTATATGAGCCTGCATGCGCGTCTTCTTTTGTACATTAAGGTGACAAACTAAGGGGAAACATTCATGAAAGAAGATTGATTCCAAACAAGGCACAAGAACTTTCTGAATGGTTTGACGTGTACAAATATGGTATGAGTCACATCCTGTGGCTATCACAGTCTGCCTCTACTCGATCTATTTGGAAAGCTGGCGCTCTCTTTCACCGTCTTTGAAACAGAAAATAAGCTAAAATCTTTCGAATTTTTCTATGTTTATCCCTCGAGTAAAGCTCCAGGGACAATTCATTTCATGTCAACTTTACAACACAATTCCTCCTAGTTGCTATAATGTATCATTTCATCTGAAATATTTTGCCACCATTGGCGTTACATGGTGTCAGACACACACTCACTTAAGACCTCAGAGGATACACATCATTGTCCTGACAGAACCCGGTGTGAAGTGTGAAGCACGCCATGTGTGTCTGCTCAGACAACAGAAGGACCATGTGCATGCATTAGTGTATGGGTGTGAGTGTATTAATGGACAGACAGATGGGGCAGTCTAGAGAAGCAGTTGATGAAGGCTTTACACTGCAGCTGCCCCCTTTCTCTTCCCTGCTGCAGCAAACACACACAAAGAATCTCTACTGGCACCAGTGGCACCAGTGTGTGTGTGTGTGTGTGTGTGTTGGTGTGGGTGTAGTGGCAGCTCCCATTCTACATGAAGAAAGCACAGCTGCTGTAATGTGTAAACACACACTTCCTCCTACACTAAACAGTGCACACACTGATGAAGATTGCCTCGCTCATACACACACACTCACACTGTCAGATTACCTATAATCTAAGGCTCAGTGTGTCTCAGAGATCCATAGACACACTTTGCACACAAACAAATGGAAAATATACCCTGTGCCGTCCTTTTAAACACACACACACACAAAGTCTGTATCCCTTCCTGCATGTGTCCTCTAATCAAAGGTGCACACACACATGCACGCACACGCATTTCCCAAGATGTGAAAGAGACGTAACAGACACATGCACAATCACACTGAAATGACTCTTCAATCAGACAGAAACCCACACTGAGGCAGAATCTTTCCCGTGAGGTTAATTCTGAAGATTGTACACACACACACACACACACACACACACAGTAAGCTACATCTCTACCTAGAACCTACATCGTAGTACAATTTACAAACAGACCTGCATACACACAAACAGATGCACACACGCCAACATTGCCAGACACACAGCGACCCCCCACACGCCAGTTGTTCTCCAGATGCACGCCAGACTCGGAGACACATGTCCGCCCATCACCTCCTGTATCTGTGCAGACACATGTTGTGATGTGGGGAGGTTAGCCAGCTCGAATCAGGCCGCTGGCACCTGACACCGGTCATCAGCACAACAGCTGTCTGACTGCATCGCTGGCTGTCGCTGAGCGTCTGCATATGTGTGCGTGTCTGTTGCTTGTCTGCACTCGTGGAAGTGCACATCCTAACAGTGGGATGCTCAGACTCAGTGTTTGGGCTGGTGACGTCCACGTGGGTTAGCTTGACTGACTGCACATTTTCATTTTGTAGTCAAAAGATGCTCAATATTCCTATTGTGGCAGATGTGGATTACATCATAGAAGGGGAAGCCCTTCCTGGTGCATGGTGGAGACAGTGGATCATGGAGAGTCTGAAATATACTATACAATAATATTTACTACTAATTAATGCAATAGAGGCCTTTTTAATAACCGTCAGCGTATATGTCATTTATCATCTGTGCTGTATCTATGGATGAAGGATGAGGTAAAGGTGTTGCTAGACATGCAGGTCTTCATTAAAAAGATGTCTTATGGTCTCAATATTAAGAGTCTGAACTGTGTATCCTCCCTCTTTATCTATCATATCAACAGAAAGGCCAAGCTGGTAAAAAGCTGGTAAATATTGTATCGATTTGCCTTAGAATTTGGTGGAGACCAAAACAGAGCTAAAAGCTGAGTGAATGTCAAACCTAGGTTGATTGGATGGTTGGAAACATGTCGACAAATGAATGCAAATGTTGCTCATGTATTGGCTACATAGTTGATTATCAGTTAATTCAACTTTGATAACTGTCAGTGAATAAAACTAAAAGGCAAACCTCCCAGCTTTACATCTAAAGATCTGGGTGTTTAATCAACCTGTGAAAACTACTATCAATAGCTCACTGTGTGTGTGTGTGATAATACTGTTATGTTAATTTGGTGAATTCAAATTGCTCCTAAAACAAACAGCAGCTCTGAGTTATTAAACATGACAAGAACATGGATATAAGCAATGCTATGTCAACATAAAATGGCATAAACAGTGACACAAACTTCCACAGGATCAATATGTTACCAGGTAGCTGCAAATATTTTAATTCCCAATCCAACTTGGTTTTATTTATCTAAACGTTGTAGGATTATGAGCAGTATATTTAATATGAAGCTGCATTAAGTCTACTCTTCATGACAACAAAGTCATTTAATTATTACATTTTAACATTTTAAAAATGGCCTTGGTTTTCGATAGGATTTGCTACAGTGCTTTAAGAGTACATTCCAGTACATATTTGACAGCGTCACCAATGTCAGAGACTTTTTTATGAGAACCAAAGTCCTGTCCCAGTCGACCGGTTTAGCCGTGATCTTCATTTTGTCTCTCGACACACACAAAGCCTTCCCACTTATCAAAGATTCATTAGCTCACTAATATATCCATCTAGCTCCCCGTGCACGTCATCCATCCATTAACACCAAGCCATATTCCTCCGGAGGGACCGCTGAGATAATGCCCTGCTCAAGGACACAGGGGGTAGTGTATGAAGTTATAGCCCACCTGGGAATTGAACCCACAACCACAAAGGCACATTAGCAGCAGTGAAAAAGTGATGCGGCACAGTATCATGTCAGCCTCTGTCCCGGAGGTGGCATGAGCCCGCTGCTGTACATTCACAGGCACTAAAGGAGGACTATTTCTGCATCGGTCCATCCTCACCTGACACTGTGCTGACTTTGAAAAGAAGGCTTCAAGGCTTTTTCAAGTCCTACTGTCCGTTTGTCTCATTCTTTAATACGCAGCAGATGGGGACTTCAAATGCAAATGAGCACAGAGGAGACATTTTAACGTGTGGAAGTGAGTCTGACGTACAGCCTCACTGAATCATGTTCACTCTAATGCATTCATTTTCTGCATGGTATAACTCTGACAGTAACAAAGAAAGGAAGAAGTGCTGCTTCAGATGAAGATGTGGGGAAGATTATGATTTTATAAATAATATGTATAACATCATGCTTACATGATATAGACCACATATTCTGGATCTATGTTGGTCCCTTAAAAACCTACCTTCTGAATGAGTGATGGGGAGCATTTAAGCATTTTTAATGGACCATATACCAGGTACCATATAAAGTCCTGTCCATAATCTGTCCTTTTTTTTTCAATAGGTGGGAAAGCTGTCAAAAACATCCGAGCTTCATAAAAACTCTCATCCGATGTACAGTGTTGTGAAAGCTCCCAGCAGCCAGCGATGGTTTATCGTTCTGTGGCAGTGGGCGATGAAGAGGAGCTGAAAAGATTACAGTAACTTTTCAAGTGCAGCAGTTGATTAAAATTAAAAAAAAATAAAACTTGAAAATGTGTCTTTAATGCTGAAGACAAACAAACGGTATAAGACTAATGGTTGCATTCATAATGTGCCTTTAAACTTTAAGTGATTTACAATTAGCCTCTCATTCCCTCAGTGACACAGGGATGACAGTGAGCTACAGCTGTGGTTCAGTGTCTTCCTCAAGGACACGGTGATTGGTATATGACTCACTCTCTGAGCATCAACCACCGTGTTAAGTGCAGTAGTGTTGTGTAAAATGAGTTTTTAAACATCAGGACTAGAACCCAAGTTATGAGAATTATTTATTTATTTATTTTATTTTCTATTTTTTAAGCCAATACATAATAATGTCTTGAGAGACATGTATAATAATACATTACTCTGGAGGCTTAAATCTGCATGAATATTAAACATGACGGTCTATGTATTAGCTTGATCTCTTCTTAAACAACCTTCCAGACAAACACATCTATAAAACCTGTATTTAAAACTTGTTTTCACCAACACTGAAGTATTGTGATCTGATTTTTATGAATGCACCAGTGAGAATGGTATTGTATTACTGGTTGTGGAAATCGTGTCCATCACAGTGCACTGTATGATGCTGCTTGTTGATGATGAGTTGATGATGTTTGCAGACTTTTACATTGGCTGGCTTCAATATATAAAACTCTCCTTGGGTTGGTTCCTTATTTAAAGAATATAAATAAGCTGCCCCCTCTTCCTGAAGTAATCTACAGAAGGACATGACATTGTCAGTGGTGGTAAATATTGAGGAATTGTAATGTGATGTATAACAGCTCTATTTGTTTGTATTGTTTTTATTGTAGCAGTGTTTGGCTGCTTACTCAGTCATTTTTCTCTTCTAAAAAATATTTTAATGTAAATGAGAGTTTCCTCTGGTTGAATAAAAAAAAAACAATACATACATCTTAAGTTGTTGTAAATGTTGATATACAACACCTTAAGTCTTACTTTATATATGTCCATCAGTCTCTCTCTCTCTTTGTTTGCCCCCCTCTCTCTCTCTCTTTCTCTCTCTCTCTCTCTCTCTCTCTCTCTCTCTCTCTCTCAAAGGGTTTGACAGCGACAGCACTTTTTTAGCTGGCCGGCGTACACTAATGTACTAATGGAGAGAGAGAGAGGGGATATGGAGAATTAGGGAGAGGGGAGAAGGACAGTTCAACACACACACACACACACACACACACACAAGCACGCACACACACAGGGCGGGAGGTTCTCGGGGGAGCCAGATTTGCAGCTCCTCAGCTGGTGGAGAGAGAGAGAGCTGAAGGTGACATATAAGTGAGTGTGAGAGAGTGTTGGGATACACACAAGAACTATAAGACCAGGGAAGAGCGAGTGCAGAGAGGCACTAGTAGAGAGAACAGGAGGATAATTCAGTCAAACACTAGCAACGCTCACAGCAGAAATATTATCTCTGCATGATTTACACAGTAGACTTCCCTCAACAGCCTCTCACTACAGCTTCTCTCACACATTCATATATTTAGGCTCACACACACCTGCAAAAAACACTGCTCCACAGACATATGGATTTCTATTATTACGCTGTATAGCATAGTGGCAAATCCGCACACATGTACACGGTGTAAACTTTCAGATCACACATTTGAGCATGTGCAATGCATATGTGCATAGTGTGTGTGTGTGTGTGTGTGTGTGTGTGTGTGTGTGTGTGTGTGTGTGTGTGTGTGTGCTCAGAGCCTGCGGGAGTCACTCTGGTAGGAAGCTCCATGCAGGTATAAATGACACCACTTTCGCACAAGGCCTCAGAAAGGCCTGTTGTGTATTCTGAGGAAACCGATAAGACATTATTCCACTAACTTCTAGTTAATGAGATAAAGATGGAATTAGTGTGTGCAGGTGTTGTGCTCATCTGCTCATTATGAGTTTGTATCGGAGAGCGGAGACACTTCAGTCGCTCACACACAAAACAGACAGCGGCCCGACCCAACATTATCAATCATCTCCAGCTTGGTGTTTTTGCCATTTAACCAGGCTGAGCAGCCGATGCGCTGCTTCAATCATCATCTGCCAGTCTAAATGCTACTGCTAATTAGCATTCACATGCTAAATTACCTCCCATCCCATGTTTCCTGATTAGTCTTAATCATTCTGACAGCAAGTAATACTGCTTAGCTTGCAGAGCCACCATCTGAAACTCCAGGAGGAGATCTGAGGTGCTCTCATTGGCCGGATCCTGGGAATTGAGGAGATTGATGCACTGCTTCGACAAGTGGTTCCCGACCCGAGGGCAAAACCCCTCCAATGGATCCTAAGCTTCATATGAGGAGTCTCAAATTGATTCACAGGCATTAAAGAAATCTTGTCAGTCTTACTGACTTTTCTCTCTTTATTGCTTTCTGTGTCAAATACTGGATGGTTCTGTCTCTCCAAGCTTCTATCAGTTATTCTGTTAAAATAGTGAAGACAGATATAGAAAGGAAAAAAAGAATCACTAAATGATGGAAGAACAACTAAAGTAATAGTTTAAATAAACAATGTAAACTATTCTTTATAACTTTATTAATAGACTAAAACTAACATCATTTTATATAGGTCTACTACCACTGAAATTATATACTATATCTATAGACTAACAGTGAAACTATGCAGGGGTTTGCACTACGAGTGACCTAACGTACTATATAACATACAATACAACTGGAATTATGTAACTACTATATTTTGAACAATACCACTGCCATTATATACCATTTGATGAACTACCACTGACGTTATGTATATACAGCATCACTGACATTGTAAACCATTGAAGACACTACCACTGACATTATGTACTATAGTTTAAACTACCACTTACATGACATACTATATAATCAGCACTACCACTGACATTGTGTACTATATTATATACACTTCAACTGACATCATATATTATGTTAAATGCTACCACTGACAATAGTTATGTATTATGCACTATGTAATATTTTACTGCTTGACTAGTTGAAATAGAGCAAGTTCATCTACTTTACGTACAGTTAGCCAGACCAATTAATTTTTGGACTTTCAAGCATTGATTGTGAGTAACTGGATAATTTGACCTCTCTGGGCTTCCACCAGATATTCAAAGGAAATGTAGATGGTGGCGCTCCTTTAAATTAAATGTAGTGAAGTACAATTACTAAAGGGCAATATTTGCAATGCTGCACGCTATATACTGTCTGTTAGACAGGCAGTGAGGTTTCCTTTATATAGTGTTAGAATATGGTGGGAGATTATCATACAATACACACAGCAGTAAAGGTTAGGGGTAGGGTAGGTGGATGAGGAAATATACCGAGTGTCATGTCTGTGACAAACTCTGAGTGAAACAAGTTGAACATCTTGCGTTGGATAATCTGAGCAGGAGTGGGAGGGGCGAATGAGATGGCAGGAGCAGGTGAACTCCTGTTTCACCTCCGCAGCTCTGAGAAGCCCCGAGTGTCCCCAGTCTCACTCGTCTCCTCGTCTCGAGGCAGTGAAGTGCCAGCGTCGTGTCAATCAACCTGTTGGCACGCTTAGCTCGGTAGTGCTGTACTCCAATCCTGTCACTCAGGCTATCTTCCAAGATTGAAACGATGGGTAAAGTAATTGGATTTGCTGCTAGCAGGGAAATGATGAAATGACATGAAACCACCCCCCCTTTCCCAGCCACACACACACACACACCTTCTTACCGCTCTGAGTAAATCTCTCTTTCCCTCTCTCTCTTTCTCTCTCCGTCTGTCTTTGTTTCTGAAACCTGGAAATACCACAGGCTGTCGAGGAGTTGCTTTTCTTCTCCCCTGATGTGGCAGGAGCGCCTTGTTCTCCCAGGTAGACAAAGGAGGCGACGACATGACGGGAATTAAAGGATTTCAAGGTTTTCACCGAGATCTGAGGAGTTTTTTTTTTTTTTTTAGGAATGTGTCTGGTAAACGGAGCACAGTACTAATAGTACCCCAACCACTCCTTGTCTGCACCTTAAGCACTGTCAACAACATTTTAACTTTTAACTTCTACTCTCGCCAAACCGTCTCAATTGCTGCAGTATTGTTCATGTCATATTAATCAATAGTTTAAATATACCTCCTCCTCCATATTAGTAGAGAAGTCAAAGTACAGGTCAAACAAATAATTATCATCAATAGCTTCTGTTCTTATCACAATGATATATGCAAGTGTTTTGTTATGCAGTTTTCGTTGGTTTATGCTAGTTATTTGTAAAAATAAGCTAAAATGTCATGATTGGTCGAGTGTATCAGCAGAACATTGCTGCTTGGGCAATGTTTCCCACTGCACCTCTTAGGTCCAAGATAAATTCTTCTTTTTTATCAACCATTCCACATATCATATTGCCGATCCATTCTAAGACATTCACTGTGCCAAAGGTTTCATTTGCAATTAACTATTATTTTCATAATCTACTAATCTGCTGAATAATTTCCTAATTTATCAAGGCGGCACATTGCTATTGCAGTACTAACTGAAATGATAAATCTATTTAATCAGTATCATTAATACTAAATAGTTCATTATAAAATTAGACTCATCAATTCAGCGATTAATTGTTGTGTCTGATACAGAGATCGCCGCGAATGCAGTGCCAGTATTTTGTTATTGTCTTCTCTCTGATAACAACTGTATATTAACATAGGCCAAAATGAGCCATTATTTTGACTCAGGGTTGTTAATCAGATGTCGTCCACTGCGCCACGTAAAAAGACGTGAAAAGACTTTACACACAGAATGATAAGTTGAACAGTTTTAATTCGAGAGCTGCAGCAGCCTACAAGGAGAGCTAATAAAACATGCAACTCAGAAACTCAACAAACTCAACAGGGATGGAAATGTTGGAAGGATTTCGGACATCCATTCTGTGTGCATTGTGATTATGTTGACGTCAAGCAGCATGGATTAACGCTGGTGCACGTCACAGCTCCCTCTCTCTCACAAAGCATATGGACGCCAACACTTGCTCAATGGACTGCCGATGGGTTTAAGATTTACACTAGTGATTATATATTCATAGATCAATCGATACAGGGAGTCTAGCAGCCGAGACATGTCCGCGCAGGCGAACACGCATTTAGCAACGTTCACATTGTATGAATTCTAATGAGTGTGAGCGCGCGCCTGTGTAGACGTCAATACACTGCAGCTTTACATTTCATTAGGCCAAGGAGCACGGTTTAACTCCCAATGAAAAGCAATAAAACCACACAGCCCGGAACCATCTCGGTCCGTCTGCCTCCGCATCTTTCTCTCTTTTTCCTCGTCCTAACTCTACCCCCCTTGTCCTCCTCCGTCCTGAGTTCTACTCTGTACTAATCTAGTTCAGCCGTTTAACACTTGTTCTCTAATTCAGTTGGAGAGAAAAAATTTAATTTACAACCAAACTAATCTACTCTCGGTTTAGGGGAAAGAGTAACCAGGCACAGACAAATGAAAAAAGCCTCATAAAGTAACTACAGTGTGAGTCACTGCTGATTTATAGTAATTGTCGCCCTGTGTCGCCATTTCCCTGCTCACGCACAGACGTCTGCATGTTGCTGCAGCATCTGCATTGATCTGTGTGAGGACACCGGCAGCCTCCACCTCTGTGCTCACCTTCCTTCACCCCCGAGCACAGGAAGACTCGCCGGCTGAGGGGAAATGGGATTCCGATGAGCGGGATATCATCCGGGATCTGCTGACCCCACACGCTCAACACACCCACAAATCATCCGTCTGCACAAACACACACATACAGACAGTCCAGGGGTCAGGCGCAAGGACTAGGGGACTAGGTTTCAGTCGACTTAGCAAAACGCCAGAGACAGGACGCTATAAGGAGGCGTGTGTGTCTCTGTGCGGGTGTGTGTGTGTTGAGCATATCATCATTCCTTGTAAGAAAGCACATTCCCCTGACAGCAGAGACACACAGCGCTAAATCCTGAGTGTCATATTTAAACTAAGCTGAATAATGTAGATGCTTTTTAGTTTAGTTTAATAGAGCGTGACAGAAAGTACAATGTAAACACATTGAGAGGCTTTGAAACAAAGGACACAAGCACCTACAAAAACTAGTGGACTTCAAAGAACATTCTGGAAACTTTTCAAAGTTAAATGCCAATGACATTAAAATATGCACCTAACTTTTTTATTTCATTATTTTAAATTATGTATGTATTAATTAAATTATGATTCTTATCCTCAGGTGATTGTTTATTGGAGTATCTGGAACACGGACACACTCCAACGTGTCCCTGCTGAGGAAAGAAGTGGAAAAAAATAGAAGAAGAAACACGCTCACAGCGGCTCGGTGGGAACTCAGATGAAGGAGAAGCTGATTGGCACACGCACCATGCGGTCCACTCAACAGGGGTACTCGAGGTGCACACACACACACTCCTACTGTAAACCCACCGGCACACACACAAAGGGACGCCATGCTGTGCTATGCTGAACATGAGGGGAAATTACTGCTATTACAGCTTACTGCTAGATTTTGACGCACCCTTTGCAACACTAAGCACAGGCCACACATACATACACACACACACACGCACACACACACACTCTTACACACACATACACACACACTCATGCAAATTACTAGGATTCTTATCGGCTACGGTACTCAGAGGACAAATAAGAAATCATCTTCACACCCACCTACAGGCAACTCAGAAGCCCTCCCTGGCTCTTGACAGACCCTGGGAGTGGACCACCACACAACACTCAGCAATATAAAATGCACACAGCTCCAGATTGTCAAGCAGCATGAGCTCCACTCCACACATCCCCAAAAGAATCACTCTCACACACACACACACGCATCCAATGAGGTTTAAAGCAGTATAAACACACACACGTACACGCAAAGATATCATGGCATCACACTTTTACAACTGATGCAATTATATTTTTGATGACAAAGTATTTGTCATCAACACCAAAACCAAAGACTTTTGAAAACACATCACAATATTACATAACATTTTTCCAAAGTGAAAATGATTTTCAACAATGCAAAACTAACACAAACACAAATTTTTGTACTTCTATCTTAGTGAGAACACTCATTGACATAATGTATTGGCCAGCCCCTTGCCCTAACCTTAACCACAACAACTAAAAGCCTAACCATAACCCTAACCTAAACCTAACTCCGACACTAACCCCCAAACCAAGTCTTAACCCTTAAACAAGCCTTTGAAAAAGTGAGGATTTCTCCGAAATGTCATCACTCTGCAAGGACTATGCTCAATATGGTCCTCACAATGTAGAGTACAAGAAAAAACACACACACACTTTATCTATCTGTATCACTGACTCACTGTAATTCATATCTCTCACCATTCAAAATGTATAAGCAACCTCCGGTGTCAAAATCCAGAAAAGACACAATGAAAAATAACACACTGGAGTCACCTCAGATGAAAATCCTATTAAAGTGTGTCTGCAAAACAGCATTGTCTCTCTAGCCGTGATATATTTATAAAAAAAGTAAGGTTTTGACCCAAACTTGGTTAAATGTTTTAAGAGATTTCCCAGCCACACAGCCATGAGACATCAGAAGAAGTCTTCCAAGGTTTTCACATCACAACCACCATAGCGATTTCAAACTGCGTGTAGACTTCAAACACAAACTTCAGGAGACCTACCTTCTTCATGTGTCCGCTGCGAGTGCCTGTGAAGGCCACAGTGTGTCCGCGGTAGTCATAGGCCGCCACGGAGGTCATGCCGTCGTCCTTGTCCACGTAAAGAGGGATCCCCTCGATGGCTGTGGTGCCCCCTAGAGGCTGGTTGAAGTCCTGGCCGCAGAAGTTATCGTCTATCTGCAGAGGCTGGGGTGTTCAGAGCAGGGGGAGGATAGAAGGAGAGAAAACGCCATTAACTCAAGCATTAACACCTTTTAAATCTCTTTCTTTAAAATAACACTAATTCTTAAATAAGGGGGAGGCTTTCCATCCCCTCAGCACTTAGTAGACGTTTTATGGAGCTGGAGCGAAGCCAAGCCGCTACAGAATGAGTGAGAAATGGTGTGAAATTGATGGGCGTCGTTAGGAAAATGAACTTCAGTTCCCTCAACTCCCTCCTATAGGACTTTTTTGAAAAGTGATCTAATCTCACCGGTACGCGCTGAAGTCTCCTGTGATGGGAGGTTTTCTCCTCCTTTGATTATTTCATTGGACACGATGTCAACCCGAGCAATTTAGCATCTCAGCGTGGTTCGAATGAATGAACAGCTGTTTGTTAATGTTTTAAATATCGATTTCTTTGTGTACAGCGTTGGCAGTGTAGGTTCTAATAAGAGACGAGCCAATATGGGGAGTAAATCAAAGGGAACCGGAAGAAACATGGAGGGGGGAGGGTGAACGTAGGAGCAGGGCCGTGGTGCAGATGACAGAGAAATGACAGGAAGTAAATTATAGGTCAGATTAGCATACCCTAATCAAAGTGTCTCGTACAGGCACCCAGATATGCTGATATGTCACGTCTGATTTACGAACATACCGTGTGTGTGTGTGTATGCGGGGGGGGGGGGCTGTAATAGGCATGTCATTAAAATCCTGTGATAGGTATGTACGCATCAGGAGGTTCCCCTGACTCTGACATGTGTATGGGAGATAATCGACAGCATCTGTATTACCAGTACTATGTGACACACACATGCACACAAACACACAGACACACACACACACACACACACACAAACACACAAACACAAAGACACACGCATGGACTCCTGATGAAAAGCCGACTAGAAAAAGCACAACTTCAGTTCCACCTCTGACAGGAGATTTAAGAAGAACACACATTGAGATACAAATAGCACATCCGCATTAGTCAGGTGTCAATCAAACTTTAGCCTAAATGAAAGAAATCAGTGAAATATAATCTGATTTCACACACATTCCCCACTGATATGGTTTTAGGAGGCAGGTGGTTCACTGAGATAAAGCAGCTGGTGGTCCATTGAAGGTAGAAAATATGGTGGAAAGATGGTTGTTTGTTTCATGTATTAATTTGAACGACACGGATCTGATCTATTTTAAGACTATTCATCTGAGGGAAAGCTTAACAGATGTTGAAACCACATGTTTCACATCAGGATTCCATTTTTTCCCATCGCAATGTGTTGCTCTTTGTTGTAGCAATAAAACCATCTTGTGCACACCAGCATTAACATTTTTTTTTAGCATTTCTAACATTTTATTAATGTGCAAATTGACACTGGCAGTGAAAACCATGCAAAAGAAAAGATGCTCAGGAATAATCACATAAACCTTCAGAGGGAATTCACCTATAGACCAAATTAAACACATGCGAACAGCAACATGTAAACTTGTAATTGTGCACATGCACACACACATTCACACACATGCACACACACACACACACACACACACACACACACACACACACACACACACACACACATGCAAACACACACATTCCCTTGACAGCTTTGCAGTTTTGTAGGGGTGGTGTGATTGATTAGTCTTTATGGAGATACTTTGTCTTGTAATGACCAAGAGAAAGCTGGCATGTTCATTTGTGTTATTGTGCGGGGCTTGATTGTGCGTGTGTGTGTGTGTGTGTGTGTGTGTGTATTTGTGTGTTATGCAGGCTTAAGTAAATTTTGCCAAAATGCCTGTGGCGGACATTGTCTGCCTTTCACCAGACTTTCAAAGGCAGCTAGAAAAAACTGCAAGTTAAACTTGAATGAACAAAGACACAAAGTGAGTCAAAGGGAGTGAGGGAGGCAGTGAGACACACACACACACACACACACAAACACAAACACACACACAGCTTTGGCTTTTGCATGATTTACATAAACATGTTCTAAATTTTGGAAATGGTTTGCAAGTGATTTGAGTGATGCAGAGAAGATTGAGACAGATATGAGGAAGAGGAGAGAAAGGGGGGGGGGGGTAGAAATGCAGGAATAAAGAGAGAGGGGGGAGGAAGAGGGAATAGAGTATAGAAAGAGATGGCCATGCCTCAGTGACAGTGTGAACCCTGGCCTTGTATCCCTGCCATAGTCCCCCCTTCGTTTCCTCTGATAAAGACCAGAACCAGATCTCTATCAATTTCTTTCACTCACTTCCCCCTCTTTCTTTTTCTACCACCTATCCCAACCTTGTTCTCCCTCTTTCCCCTGAATGCTCTGTATTAATACTTTTCCCTCGTCGTTTTCATTTCTGGTGGGAACTCATGTCCTTCCCAGAGGGTTAGTCTGTTTTTCCTTCTTTCACATGCCTGCAGCTGTCTGAGACCGTCTTTCTTTCCCTCTTTCGTTCCTCCCTTTATCGGGATGATGATCACAGGTCACATGATGGTTGAGATACATGACTAGGGGTCAAAGCATTGCTACCGAATATCTATAACACTATTGTTCTGCTGCATCAAAAAAACGGCTGCTGTCCAAACCAAAGGTCTGAAGAAACACAGCCCGAGTGGAAAAAATGTTTATACTAGTGACTCGCTGTACCATCGTTGGGCCTGGATTTATTTACAGCAGGCGCTTCACTCTTGTAAACTCATCTGCATTCCCAGTGTTTGTCATGCTCGCGCTGAAGTGAGATCGCCATCTTCCCACCGCCCTCGCCGGCATGCTGAGGATGCTAATGGTTTGTTATGTTTAGCCTGACTTGCATCATTACCATAGAGTCAACAGCTCAGATTGAGGCACAGTGGAGCGTTCAGGCGACGTGTTTTCACTGCAGACAAATGTGGCTTCACGCAGACTTGGCATCTGCTGGCTGTTTTGTGCCTTGTAGACATGTAATTCCTACAGTCTGCTCTGTCACTCCTCTGCAGCGACTCCATGAGGAGGCGCTGGAAAAATTATAATCGACGATACAGACATGAATGAAAAGCCTTAAAAACACACATCTGACCCCTGTGTGCTCACGTTAATGTCTATGACTAAAAACAGGTAATCATGATCATATATGACATTATATACGTATATTGATATTTCCAATGTAATAATTATTCAATCATGTTTAACGCAGGTCCACACGATGACCCCAAAGACACAACACTGTGCCTCATACACTTTTATCTGGTTGCAAGTGTAAATGCACAAAGTATTTGAGACCGAAAACCCCATGGATGTACCAAATGCACCCACATGTCAAGCAGGTGTAAAAGCCCCGTCTCTTCCTGACACATGTGTAAGCTTGTCTCCTGTCCTGAGCTGTCACTCAGTTAATCCAGGACACCGCCAGTGGATATAACCACTCGCAGGGTCGGTCCCCTGTGACAGTGGCAGCCAACGTGTCATTGGCTAGTGTTCCTGTTGCTCCTGAGAAAATGACCCCAGCGATTTTGGGACAAACAACCATGCCCTTGTTACGCTGAGCTGCTGTGGCATTTATCTGATCCCTGATCAGCCCAACCAGTGGTTGATGTGTGTGAGGCAGGGAGCAGGGACATCCTGGTGCAGTACATACATGTGTTTTTGACTTGTTAATGGATAGTTGATAACTATATGGTTTTTAACACTATTGTAGCTATACTGGTTGTTTGAGTATTTTTTAACAGTTCAACAATAACAAGTGCTGGACCACCGCTCTCTGCACTGGAGTAGTGCAAAAAATAGCAATAGAAAAACAAGACGGATCCAGATTATTTACCTGAGCTTTAGAGTGTAAGCGTAAGTTAGAGTGTGAAAACATCTCATTCAGATGCAGTTAGAATGACTTTGAAAACGCATTTCACATTGGTCCATCCAGGTGCACTGTTGGATCTCATGTCCAACAGAGGGTTTGACATTAGGATGTGCAGCCAAGGCCATTACTGACAAACTTATCTTTCTCAGATGAAGGAGAAGGAAACCCTTGTAAATTGTGTCATATGATGACTCTGATCTAAATCAAAGCAATCTAAACATTGGGTGCATTCCTACCTGAAAAACCTGATTCTATTTTTGGATTGGATGTGGATTGTATCTCATTGCATTTTTATGAATTTGGTATCTTCACCTATGATTATACAGGCTTTGCTGTAGATCTGTGTCAGAATCCTTTACTGGGCCTCTAACATAAGGTGACCCGCTGTAGTCTTTTATTAGTGCTTTTATAAGCTCCATATAGTTTGTCCCTGTTGGCCTGCTGCACCTCTGACCGTGTTATTATTATTAATGCATATCGCTCATGCCAAGTTCACTGTACATATCATCACACACACACACACACACACACACACACACACATTTGTTCTATTTCCAGGGGGTTGGACAAGGACAGAGTCCCCTGTGTTGTCCTTGCTGAGGAACTCTGCTGCACACAGACGCAGGCTGGCCCCTGGCATCACATACACACACACACACACACACACACACACACACACACACACACACACACACACACACACACACACACACACACGTAGGCCACTGCCAAACTCTGGCTGGGTGAATGATGACTGGGTGATGAGGGAAAGAGTGGGGCAAGTGAGATCAAGGGAAAGGAGAGGAGACGGGGGAGAGAAAGCCATGGAAGAAAGAGGGAGATAGAGGGGAGGGACATGGGGGAAGGCTAAGGGTCAACAGTGCTCTTGTCGCCACTAATGAGCCTCAACCCAGGAAGAGAGAGGGAGAGAGATAGAGAGAAGGAGAGAGAGTGAGTTTGGATTCATGAATTCTCCATTAAGCGTGTGCCCATAAGAGCTGCACTGAGCAGAATGTGGTTTCAAAAGATGTGGCAATGGAGAAAACCTGTTACCTACATCCCTCGTTAAACTACAATCCGAAATGTCGATGAGAATGCAAATGTCCAACACCACGTATTACAAACACTTTTTAGAACTTGTGGTGCCAGCGCCCTCTTAACAACTCTAGCAACGTACACGGAAAATGTGCAAGTGAGCCCCCGAAAGAATAATTTGGATGACGTTTCTAACACGAGAGGAAAACAAAACTGGAGCAATACAAATATCTCAGAATTAAACGAGGTGCCAAGCACGTAGAAGACAAATTTTAAAGACTACATTCGAGTGTCGATGTGCTGTTGTAAACAAGAAACGCAAAGGAACATATTCATCATGTCCTGCCTCCTTCATGCTCTACTCAGGCGCCACTTCTCCCCTGGATGCTCTTGACAATTTACTGCCGTTGTGAACGCGTCTGACCCAAACAATCTCCTGCTTCGCTCTTCATATGTGAGAGACAATATCCAGAAAATGTCCAGACCCAGTTTATATCTGATAACAGCTTCAGTCTGCACTAATTACTACTTTCAGACTGTTTCAGTATGAAAATTCAATATTTGTTTAAGCTGAAGCCATTCAAATGAAACTTGACATAAACAGCTTTGTGCAACAGCCTGAGAACACCTTCCCTTTTTTGGATTCAAAAACTTGGGATCCCACTGTATATGTATTTCATCTATTGTACTTGAGATCATTTTACCACAATCAAAACACTTGTGCATATGTAGACTCAAAAACGTACTTAACAATGCATAGAAAATTGGACCTGTACAATGTGTGTATGTGTGCATCTCTCTTTCCATGTATGTCTCTCTCTCTCTCTCTCTCTGTTGTCACTTCACTGCAGTTTAGTTTATTGGGAATGAAAGCAGCTACATCTGTCTAATCAACTTCAATTGTCAGCACGTTGTTTTTCAAATCCTTGCTCATTTGCAGAGATGTAAGAAAACAGTGAGAGATTGCATCCCACGTGGGGAGAAAAGGAGAGAAGGGGCCAGCTAGAGAGAGTTACTGAGGTAAAGGGGAAGGGAGAGGGAGGGAAAGGGGGGGGGAGAGAGAGAGAGAAAAATGTTGTCAACATGGTCTCCAGAGAGCCAGATGTCTCAAGCATCTCATCATACAGCACTGGCATAAACACATCGCTCTAATCCCAGGGTGAATGAGTGAAGGTGTGTTTCTCTGAGTGTGTGAGTGGGCCTGCGTGTGCGCGCATGTATATGTTAAACATAGCTCATGCCTCGTTCCCATGTGAGAAAGATAATGTTGAAGTGAGAGTTGCACCCCTGAGACCTTGCCAGCTGATGCAATGAACAACAGAACTTGCAGAGTGGAAAAAATGCATTTAATTAAGAGAGGGTTAGTGTGTGTTGTTAGTGTGTTGTGTTTTTTAAAGGAGAGGAGATGGGAATGTATTGCCAAACTTCAACAGGTCAACAGCACACACACAGACACACATACACACACACACACACACACTCCCCTGGCTGATATCCAGGTTGTTGTTGTTGTGACTTGGCGTTGCAAGCGGAGAACAACACTGGTTGGCCTTTAGATTCCCCCAGCGAGCCAATATCTGCTCTCTAATTGGTCATTAATGAGTGCATGTGTGTGTGTGTGTGTGTGCATGTGGGTGTATCTGTGTTTGTTTGTCATGAAAGAGAGAGAAAGACTGTGTGTATGTGTCTGTGTGTTATAGGGACCGGGGCTGCAGTGGGGATCTCAGACATCTGTCCCATAGACTGGACCACTCAAAGCCTTGACCTGCTTAAACCCAAACACACGCGCACACATACAGACACAAACACACACACACACACACACACACTTTGTTGATCAAGGTGGAAGTGTGTGCATGTGGGTGAGAGAGAGTGTGTGTGTACTGGGAAAGAGGGAAGTGTACAGCCTCTCCAACATATCCACAGACACCCACACGCACACACTGTGGACTTGGTGCAGACATCTGGCAGAACATTCTGCTCTAATGGAGACAGAACTACAGGCATCTGCATCTCACACCCACGCACACACATGGACATGCTTTCACACACACACAAACACACATGTTCTGACTTGTATTACTTATTCATGACTATTGTAACTTTATAAGCACAAGAAAAGAAAGAGAGTTTGTCGCAAGTATCATTTGTGTTGATATTTCCCAGGAGAATTTAAGGTAGCACTGATAGTGATGCTGAATATTGAGGAATTTAACAGGAGTTAAATGACAACACCACCTGTGGTCATGACAACAGAATGACAAAGCATTGAAACAAGAATGATTTCTGTTTGTTGTCGTCACTTTCAAGTACCATGTGGAGTTTTGGACACAGCGGTGGAGCCATTTTTTGGATCCTGTGTTCAAGTAGCTTACACAAAGGTACGCAGGTTAATCGACTGTTCAATTATTGCTGAAGGTTGTAAATGCAGAGGGGAACATGACTGCTTGACCTTGTGGAGCAATATATGTAAATTGTTTCAATTTTTTTTCTTTTTTAATAACGAGCTTCATCACTAGGCGCTGTCCTGATGATGTAATACAAAAGGATCCCACTTTATTTTGAACGACAGCCGGTGAGGAAACTGACACTAACTTCATTACATTCCTCATGGAAATGTGACGGTGTTGGAAGAACCGCCAATAATTTTATGTTTTGTGTGGTTCTGTTTCTTGCATAGAGAGCAGGGCATCACTAGACTGATTCTTTATTTATTTTTTCCAAATGGTTTTTACTTTTCTGCGAGTTCACCAGTGGGGGCAAGGCCCTTCTACATTTCAGCATCTGTTGTTTTGGCTCGGGTGAAATGAGGAGTATTGAGTTAGAGATGGAGGGAGAGGCTGGCAGCGAGGAGATGTGCTCTGGTGGAACGAGGAGCTGCAGGCGAAAGAGAGACCGGGAGAGACTAGGGCCCCACAGGTCAGCGGCAGAGGAATAGCTGGGATGCCATGAGATCAACATTTACTTTGCAGCTAGATTTATTCCACACTGGTTCTTTGCTCATTCCCTTCCCATACTCCGATCTGGTTTACTTTTATTCTTCCATTCCTTTTGCTGGTTTCTACCATTCTTCCCCTTCATCTTTCTTTATTTTGTCATCCCCCTGCTCTGATTGAAAACACATGTATGAAGCTGTGACATAATTCTGAAAAGGCCTGACTGACCTGCAACCCTGAGGTGTGAAGGTGTGTGAAAAAAGTAACAGCCACTTGTGTCTGTGTCAGTCGTAACCCAAACAATTCCTCTCTATTTTCTTTCTTTAAGTAAAAAAGGAAAGAGTAAGGGATAAAATAAAATAGGAAATGATCTGTTATAAGGTCCTACAATTATCCCTTTATTGTCTCCCTTGTTCCATCCTCCATCGTTCAAAACAATAATCCCCACATGCGGGAAGCTTCATCAGCGAGCCTCCATTAGTCACACTCAATATACTGTGAAACACCTTGAAACACTCTTTTGGGATAATTGAGTTTAATTGCAGAGGTTAGACAAGGTGGCTGAATCATGAATGTGAGCCTGTTGCTTTAAGTGCAAAAACAAGGCGGAGGGCGTTCAAAATCCCTGCCAGTTTCGGTTTCTGTATTTTTTTGGCAGCCGTGGCTCCCATGAGAACATTTTCTGGGTCATAATTTCATGAAGGTGTGGAGAAAAAAACAAAATGCACAAAGTAAAAGGAATCCCGTGGAGAGAGAGGCAGAGAATGGGGGAAGCAAGGGCTGAGCTCCAGTGCTCCGGTGTCAGCTGGACATATAGGTTAATGTGCCACAGTGGGACAGTAGCTCACTCGCTTTACCCCAGATCGCCTCGGCCTGCAACGGAGCTGACGCCACATGGAACGCTCCGCTCTGAGGTTTGGCTTTCCTGGCACAGCAGACATTTGGTGACAGCAGCGATGCAGATTTTAACGATCGGCCTGCTGTGGATGTGGTTTTTAATCTTTGTGTCCCAAGCATTTACAGTTTAATCAAACGTGGACTCTTTTCTCAATATAAAGGGAGAATTCAACGTATCAACAATCGTGGAATGTTACTTTATATTCATGTTGAATTATAATTATTCACATTTTATTAGTTGGGTTAGGGTTAGGGGTTAGGGTTAACCCCTTAACGTCAATTAATAATACTTCACATTCTCACATTGTTATTTTCAAATTTTTAAGACATATAATTCAGATTTTTTTTATTTAAAACTATTTAAGACCAGCCGAAACCCTTAATCAGCATCAGGCCTGGTCTACATATATATAGTTATTAATTGGTATCAAGCTAAATATTCCCACTCGAATGTCAGGCCTTGCTTTGCTGTGCTCAACAGAGTCTGGTCCACTTGCGCCAGGCTGTCACAATATTAGAGTGAGTGTGAAAAATGGTGTGGCCTCATGAGTGACTCTGAGCTCTCTGACACCTGGACTGGCACATTACACAGGTTCAGATACAGGCAGTTGTCACAGAGGACTTTTTCACAGTAGACATTGTGACATGTCAGAGAGTGAGGTGCACACGTCTAAATAAAGTGTTGATTACAGATTCATTGGCAATGTAACCAACTGGACCTTTCCTGTTGGATGAGTCAGAACGATTCTACTGTGGTCAAGGCCTAACTTCTACAACGAACATGAGAAGTTCCTCACATGTAGCCAGTGAGATCTAAGAAGACTCTGTACAACTGCACGTCGGCCAACAACACCATCATTTCTCCAACGGATATCATCACTTCCAGGAGTCACACACTCTCCCACTTCATCTTTTATGTATAGATAATGTTAAACTTAAAAGTATTTAACCCAAACTTTCACTATTTCAATCATGAGGACTACTCCCTACTACATTAAAGGGGACATATTATGAAAATTCCACTTTTGTAGTGCGTGTGGAAGGATGCTGCTGCTGCGCCAGCTCAAGCTCCCACTGCTCCCACTGCTCCCACTGCTCCCACTGCTCCCACTTCTCCCACTGCTCCCACTGCGGGGCTGCGCTGGGGAGCTGGGGCTCTCCCAGCCAGGCTCACCGGGGGGGAGGGGCACTCAAAACAGGTCAATCTGAGGAGGGATGTTTTAGACAGGGTAAAAAGGTGCTGTTTTAAATGATCCTTTTGGTATTTTGACCAAAATATGTTACAGACATTTCATTAAGACCCCAAGGAACCATATCAACTGTGGTAAAATGGGCATAATATGTCCCCTTTAAGTAATCTGTTATTTCAATGGGCCAGATAATCTTATATTATACCCATTATATATTAAGATTATTGCATAACATTATCACTTCCTCCAAGGAGTTTGTTGTCATGGGCGCTCAGCAGGATTATTCAAACCCCACTTTACAGATTACCAAAAAAACTCAGTAGAAAGATGTGGTATTGGTCAAGAAAGAACCCATTCAACTTTGGTGCAGATCTGGATTAGGGGCAGATCAAGCATTTCTTTTTTTCTCGTTCTTTACAAATGCTGGATAGGACATTTTGCAACATGTTCATTATTTCATGTGAACCTTACTGAAAAAAATTCCAACACATTAAGGGATTTGTTATCGATGCTGTTAAGATTTGTGCGGACCCAAATCAAAATCCAGATCTAGGGGAATTAAAGGTTATTTTTTAGGGCCGTAGGTTTCTATTCAGCTGCTGTATGCTCAGATCAAACTGTTTCCAGTTTTGTTTTCTTTGATCAGAATCAGGGCTAAAATAACTTGATGGGGGACATCCCTAATAGAGATCTAAATCTCCATAAATCTCCAGAAACAGATGTCTAGACAGGCAGATGATAGATTCTGTTAAACTTTTGCGTGGGGGACACATCTGCTGCTTTTGGCCTACATTTACCAAATGTAGGCAAACATCACATATGCGAGTGTGCCAACATCCGCTTTCTATGTAACACAAGCCAGATGATGCTCTTAAAGCCCCACTGTCCATCTGAGCACTGCAGGACTACAATCTGTGTAATCTGAACTAAAGCCCTTCCTGACAGCCATAATCCAATTATTACAGACCACTGCAGGGATTCACCCGAACAACAGAGCCTGTAAAATACTGTAAAGGGGAAAGTGGAAGTTAAGGAAGGAGCACAGGTCCAACTAGACACATTTGTGCACATGACAGAACACACATTGACATGCTATGCACAATTTAACATTTAGGTGGTAAAGGTTTTGGTTTTTGTTGTTTGGAAAAAAACATCGCCCATATAACAGGAAAAATCGAATAACTATGGGTAATGTTATTTATTTTAAACATGTCAATATGGTGTTTTATTTTAGATGCAGGATATGTTCAATTTACAAGGTGCTCAGTTAGTGCAGTAACTTTCATATGTTCATATGACATCACATAAATGTGTGTGTGTGTATGCAGCACACATCTTCATAACATTCATACAAAAATATGAAGCCAGGAGATATGTTTAAGGTTGAGCTCATCTCACAGCGCCCGCTGCACTGCTAACAGGAAAACACAAGCACAGCTGAGACACACTGCTTTAGAATCACACAAGACACACACACAAACACAAATATATGAATTATCAAACACATATAAACAGAAACACACATGAATACATTCATGCCTGTCATAAACCTACAAAAACAGATACAACCCGAGCATGAACCAGATAAATAAATAATCACACTCTTCATTAGATGCTGCGTGGTCAGCAGTCTGAGTGTGCTGCGGAGATCTGTATTGACCGGTTGCAGGTTTGAATAAAGTCAAGATGTTGTTGGATATTTGACCCAGTTAAGCAGTCATGAGAGATATGAATGAGTCTTTCAGAGTGTTAAGTACCCTCTGAGCAGATCCTTCTGAGAAATCAGAGATGATAGGATCAAGGAGAAACGCAAAGTTGGAGGTTATTGAGTCGTTGCACCACTTATCCACAACTAGTTACCGACTTTCTACCGATAGAGAACTGTTCATTATTGTGACACTAACACTGAAGCTTTTAAACTTCAAAATGTCTGTTGATATGTTTGTAGTTTGTCATCATGTGAAATCTCTTTCAGACCACTGGCGAGTTTCAGAGGAAAGGGTCACACAGCTTTAAGGCTAAGCAGCCGCAAGCTCCATAATTCTACAAATCCATGAGAAGCTGACACCATCATGAGCCTATGGCAGCCATTAATCCTGTTTGTCATGTGCTAGAGTTAACAAAGAGCACCACTATGCAATACATTTTGTTCGCAGAAACCATTCATACTGTAGTTGGATGCGAGAAATCTCCCCATTGAGAATTCACTATAAATTAGGAAGGTTTCACAGCATGAAGGGCCCCGTGTGATTCAGCCCGAGGCGGAAAATATCACAAGACAAAAAACATATGGGGAAGTGTTACAGCTGGAGTCATTAGAATGACTGGAGGTTCTGTATGTATCTAGCATTTTGCACCGTCATGCATCTAAATGTCTCAAGAGGAAGAAAACTGCACCTCGTCAAAAAGGATCTCTCCCAATGGGCTGTACTCCCGACAGCATTTGACAGCACTTCACCTCAGCACTGCACACACAAAACTTCATCTCTACAAGTCATTAAATCTCCCACTGACTCGTAAAAACTTATAAAGTGAATAAAATTCAACCTCGAACCTGAGATAACACCATCTGTTTCCAGCTCCACTTGAAGAAAATATCATAATCACATGTTGGCTCCTGAGTGACTTGGACTCCATTTTCATAGTTTTTATGGATACATAATATCAACACTTAAGAAAAGGACTTTGTTTAAGAGAGTTTCTTCATAAACATTACAATTACTGTATTTATTTGCAAATTGCAAATTGCAAAAGACTAAAACGTGCATTAGTTACAATTGTATTAAAACACGTCTATAGGGGATTATTTCCACTCACGTGTTGGTGTTACAGTGACATTTTTACTATATAGGTTGAATATCAACACACTCATCATATTGTTATTTTAGGTACAATAGGCAGCAGACAATGCTTTTGAAGCAAGTTGAATATTAATTGATTGGCTAATTATTTGTCAGCAACTGATGGCGACCAAACTAGAGCTCAAACCACAGTGAATTTGGACATTTATAGGATGTCCGAAGACACAATGGTGGAGTGTCTTTCACAATGTAATAATGTGTCCTGTACAAAACACTTAACTGGACTGGATCATCTGGACATTATCAATGTTTTATCCATTGGTGTTTTTTTTATGGTGATCTGACAGAGGCACTACTGAAACCTAATTCAGTGACTGGTCTAAAAACACTTAAAGGGTCTTAGCTCTCCGAAGATAAGTCACATTGATGCACGTTTCTAAATTCATGTTTATAACACTGTGAAGTTGTGGACTTATCATTACAATGCTCTTGAGCAATCACAGTATGTTTATTTCATAATTGTATGGTCCCATATCTTAAAATCAAGTATTTACTTGTGTACAGTGGTTGCTTATCTTTTGCACTAATGTATACATTCAGTACAGTTTGATCTAGTCTTATCCCAGCCAACTAGAAGTGTTCAAACTGCAAGTCAAATACATGACAAGGTCTAGAATTGGTATCCTGACTGCTTAAAGCAGCTTCTGCCACCTTGTCACTTAAATACCCACAAAAGTGAAAAGCAATTTTCTGAATATTATAGGAATATTCCATCAATACCACTTAAACATGTTTTTTTTAAGGAGCAAGGATAAACCACTTTCCGGGTCATTACATGCTACATACGGACATTATCAGGCATCAACTCATTAACAGATAACGTTTCCTTATCACATATTTTGGAAATATCACTGAGCATAATGTAACTGCAGCCATTAGAACAATCCAGCAGGGCCAAGGCATGATGCAATGTGGGTGATCCATCCACTGAGGCAGAAGCTAACGGTAATGAGACGAAAGATACAATAGCGAGAAAGAGCGTGAATGAAGAAAAGGGAAGCACACACACACACACACACACACACACACACACACCAGTCACCACCCGCCTGGAAGAAAGAATACAAAATGCCACAGAAATAGACTATAATCCTGGCCAGCAGTGATCAACACTGATAAATATTAATAAGCACTATAATGCTTTGAGAAAAAAAGGGAGAGAGAGAGAGAGAGCAAGAGAAGGAGAGGAAATACAGTGAAAGGGGCAGAGAGGTAGGGACAGAGAGGAGGCAATAACAATAGACTGCTTGCAATATGTTATTGCAAGCAGTTTTCCTTCTGACATCCACCTGGTGTTTTTGTAGACAATGTGGACTCACATGCCCACACAGACACACACATACACACATTTCTTATTATCAGCCTATTTTCCTATGTTTGCCTCCACTATTGTTTTGTCCCCTCTCTTCACGGGCCAGGATAAGAAGTGGGCACGCACACACACACACACACACACACACACACGCAAATGAGCATTCAATGAGAGGAGAGACGCAGAAAAAAGGAGATAAGGTGAGTCCTAAACTCGCACATGTAGAGGATAGTATCTCTCTTTCTCCCTCTCCCTCTCTCTCGTCTCTGCCTGGATCAGTCTCATTAGTCATGCTGAAGCCGTAGCGGTGCTGGGTCGGCCTGCTTACAGAGCTGTAGAGCTGGATGGCAGCCCACAGCCAGCGAAGGTCACCCACCGCTCAGTTTTAACTCTCACAAGACCAACGCTGGCCCCTTCTCTATAATGTGTGGACATAAAGATGCATAGGGAGAGACCTGCAGTGTGAGCCACACCCATCATAGTGTGGATGTCGATTTTACTGAGCATTTCCAGCTCAGCTTTTCTGTTATCATACATCGGTTCTGAGAAAGACAGTGCAAGCAAATGCAAACAAGCTCCATCAGATTATATCCACGTTCAGTATCTACAATAGGTCTGACATTAAGTCCTATATGCACTGTGTTGTTGATTTGCAAAAGTTACTAAATATTTGGACATCAAACCTCTGTCCTCACGTGTAAATAATGTGGGATATGTTCCACAATGTCTCTGCTTCTAGGATTGGTTGGATAATGCATCCATCTAAACCAATCAGAATAAGATTGACCGACAACAAAGAAGTTTGTTGGTAGAAAAACCTCTGGAAGTGTTTTGATGAAAAAGGAGAATATTTTAATATTTACATAATAAATATGATGCACTAAAAATCACGAGATTTGAACCACCAACTTAAAACACTGTGACTTTAACAATACCTTTACCTACAACTTTCTCTTTGTCTTTGGTTGAGCACAATGCTTCTTTTTGAAAAGGAAAATCCTGCGTCAGATTAAGGGAGCCGGAGTATCAGGTGCTGCAAATGAATCTGTCCAGCACATTCTTCAAACTGACCTGCTGCCCTCAGACAGTATGGGGAAATGTGGAGAGAGATGTTTGCTGGCAGTTGTTATTTACTTGATTAGAGGAATGTGTGGAAATGTCCAGGTGTTTGTCAATGGAAATGGAAACCTGATTTCATTTTGACGTTGGCTGCAAACCCATCTACATTTACCTGGATTAACCGCCAGCTGATGTTGAATTCTCACTCTTTATTTCCAGCTATGGTCTACACCTGAGCTTCATTCTCATTTCCTTACGTTGATCACATTTGTGTTGCACTGGTTTCTGCTCGCACTCTGATCTTGGATCAGAATCAGCTGTATTTGACAAATGCATAGACGTTAAGCAGATCTCACAGAGACCGACCCTCAGTTGGGACTTTGTCCATCTTTCTGTCCATATTGTATAAATCCATTTCTCCTTCACACAATCCAGTGGAGAGTCAATAATGAACTCAAAGCATGGATGACATTGCAGAGACGCTCAAGGACTGAAACATACAAATTAATTTCTGTAGATGACTTTTACTACTTAAGCAATAACAAGATAATTTGACTTGGACAGATTTCAAGTTCATTAATACAGGTGTGGAATTGTGACCATAAAGTTCTTCCTTTTATTAACTATAATCCTGAAGTAGTCAGTTGCAATTTATCGCCATATGAATGCGGGAGCTGTATCATAATTTGGCACGAAAGATTTATATTTCTTACAATAGTAAAAATTTCCCAGAGCTCCGGAGCACTTTTTATAAAATGATCTCCTCAAGGGCTGTGCGGCGTGATGAAGCTTGATAGTTTCCAGGTAGGGAGGAGTGTCTGAGTGTGGACTGACTGACCCGACCTTGTCTCCTGAAATGAGCCGCTATGAAAGGTTCCACATGACACTAGCGCAGAGGCAACAAGCTGTCACCGCTCTCGTCAGGAAACATTGAACATGTCTGTACGAGGGGATGATAAATTCATCACAGAGGCGTCCCAGAGCGAGCGCCGCTGACACGACCTTGATCGATCGTCGGCAGAACGGCAGATGGTCATAAAGGACAATCATGTAACTGTACGCTCATTAGCATAATCACATGCCTATACAGTACACTTCAGACTACAAGGCCACATGGAGCTCGCACAGCACCGGTTGGCTTGTGACCGAGAGGTAATGTTGTTACTGTCTTACATGACTTGTGACACTTTTAAAGTGTAGATCGAATTAGCAACTCTAGCAATGACGTGCTGAGTGTGCCTCATTTATTTAAAAAGGCATATTGTTTTTCCTGCTGAACACAGACAGTGGGAATTTGCTGTGTAGCAAGAGAAGTGGGTAACTTTTTCCACTGACTGCATCACATTTTCTTACATTTGCCTCAACATGAGGTGATGATCCCTTAAAAAGACAGCCACAGCTACATTTCTACAGCTACCACCCTGTGAAAGCCCAAAAATAACTCATACATAACTGGATCAGTAGTTTTTCTAACACATTACAGATAATGAGCAAATGAACAATCTGACAAAGACTGGTCCATTTCCCACCATGATTCAATCAGGGTTCAAAATCCTAGTAGTTCAGGAGAGAGTTTTTGTAGTAATACTAATCTATTGACTGAAATTCATAGCAGCTTAGAGGGACAAAAAGTTGTTACTTTTGCTTGTTGGAAGTTAGGGTTAGGGTTAGGGTCAAATGTTTCAAAATGAGCGTGATGCCGTGTCCAGAAAGCCAATCAGTATTGAGGGTCTCCTGACGTCAACAAGAATTAGAAATGAAGATAAATCAATTTTTCCATCTGTGGGCTCCTGCAGTTGTGCGATATATTTTCTACATTTTCTAGAGACAGAAAAAAGGAAACGACATGGAAGAAAGTCTGCGAAACAGTAGAGCCATCAGGTTTCTTCAAGTTCTGTTTACATTATTCCAGTCCAGCCATCGCTTGGACTATTACAAATAGGGATGGGCATTCGATTAAATTGGTTTAATCGATCGTCGGAGAATTAACGATCTATTTTCAATTAATCATTAATATTTTTATATTAATAATCACTACTCTATTTATAGGCTATATTAAAGTGCAGTGAAAATAGAAAAAACAGGTGTTTCCTCATTGAGATCTGGCAATTAAACGGGATCCGTTCAATGGTTACACTTGAAAATATGCGCTGCTGTACTCTTAAGCCCCGCTGAGAGAGCAGCAGCTAGCTGCCGAGAGCTAGCTGGATTTGACGGTTCTCGACCTCTCAGTCCTGTTGTTGTCATGTCCTCACTCCCGGATCCCCTCACCCAGACCCGTGTCTGTCCGGGTTCCCTTCCCTCTGGACTGAGGGTCCATGTGCGGACATGAAGCAGAGCAGCGGAGGCTAGCTCCGGGCTGCCTCCTCCAGCTGCTAACATCCTCACAGTGCTGCGTTCCAGGCAACTCGGATATTCCGACCTCCTGCCACATAACGAAATCCAGTTTTTTCGTCGGAAAAATAATGTCATCGACGAAATTCTTAATGATCCATAATCGATTGTCGATGAATTATGCCCATCCCTAATTACCAATCAAGTTAGCATTATCTTAACTACCCTCTCAATTTAATTAGTTGGTTGCCCAGTAACTGAACAAATGCGAATAAATGCTAAATGCTAGAATGCTAATGATTAGCAGTTCTAAGGCGAACCCTGTAAACACCATTAGAGTATTAACCACTCTACTATTTACCCATTAACTTTAAACACAAAGTACAGTTGATAAAGATACTCGAGTGAAATTTAAAGGATCACAAGAGAGAGTATAATCTATCCCCAGGGGAACATGAATGTGTACCTCATTTCCTCACAATCCACCAAATGTGTCATGACATTTCACTGAATTTCAATTTCATGGTGAAATTAGCTAAAGAAGTACAGCATTATGTTTCAATCCATCCAATACTTATTGAGTTATTAGAGGAGTCATCCTATGGGGACCCTGCATTTGTCGATAAATGTTGTGGTCATGCATCACAACTATTGCCAATCACTCTCCTGCCTTTATGATTGCATTGCCTTTTCCCTTCACATTGCATTTCCAGATCAAATCCGTGCACTGGCTTTACACTCTAAGTCACTTTAAACCTCATCACTCAGTGGAAAGTCAAGGAGAGGGCAGAGAGGGATAGCAAAATAGCTTATGCTTGAGAGAGGCAGACAAGTGGAGCAAAATAAGCAAGAGTGGGGTAATTAAGGAGGTTAAAGGTTGGAAATTGGAGACAAAAAAGGTCAGAAGAGGAGTGGAGGAGACAAGAGATTGGCAGAGCAAGAGAGATTTAGCCAAAAGAACCAGCGGAGGGACAACAGGGTTAGCAAAATTGAAAACTCTTTATGTAAATGATGGGGTTAGAGTGAAAGACATGGAAGACAAAGAGAAGATGGGACAGCAGAGAGAGAGAGAGAGAGAGAGAGAGAGAGAGAGAAAGAGAGAGAGGTGGAGAGTAGTCCAGAGATTTATGGCAGGTTGTTATGGAGCACCGACTGAATAACAGAAGGTGAGACAAGGTGAATTATTCATGAGGATACAGGGCTGTGGTGTGTGTGTGTGTGTGTGTTTGTGTGTGACGGGAGCAGGTGAAACCAACACATGCACACACTTAATGTCTAAGGCACCCTTAGGCCAGCTCATCTATGAGGCAGACGATCTTTCCACAGCCTGTTAATTTAGCTCCTTTAGCTTCCTAAGATATTAGTCGTACAAAAGCAGAAAGAAGCTCAGAGAGACAGGTGTCTCGTCCCCTGAATAAATGAATACACCCATTTTATCAGTGAAGATATTTTAACGATATCACATGGTGTTAAGAATGACAGTGATGATTTAAAATCACATGTATGCCATACAATGCTGACTACCAATACTCTTTATGAAGCATTTAACTGCGAAAAACATTAAAGATGGGTCAAGAAAACACCAGAGACTGTTCTTCGTGGCTCATAGGTAGAGCAGATCGTCCACTAGGCCGGGGATTTGATCCTCCGGTACCAATGTGTCCTTGGGCGAGACAATGAACCCCAAATTGCCCTTGGCAAATGATGTATGAGAAAAAAGGTGCTGCATAAAGAATGGCTTTATGAATGTCTATGAATAGGTGAATGTGACTTTTAAAAAAAAATCTCATGTCAAACGTTTTGCATTTACTACCCACATTCTTCCTGGTCGCTACAGTGCTGGATTGGAAAAGCCACTGAAACAGCATTTATGTGCCACTACGTGTGCAATGCCACCTACACTTCAGTTGCTTCGGCCTAAACCACAGTGAAAATATGACTTGGTTGCATGTAAGATTTAATATGATACATACTTTCCACTAATAGTTTAACCAGGGAATGTCAAATGGATGCACTAGCAGCTTTTGATTATTTGCCATCCTGCCAGAGTGGAGATTTTGAGCTTTGCAGTGTCAGTATTCAGCTAAAATGTATTCAGTTACATTTCACATTAGGCTAATATTGGAACTCGCCCCAAACACTGCCCTTTTAGTTTTTTTTGGATTGTTGTTCTCTTACAGTCTGGCTTTGATTCCGTTCTCACTTCTAAGAAATTGCTAAATGGGTTAGAGTTGTATTCATTTTCACCTACACAGGCAAACTGAATAAATACAGTAATGCTTTCCAGGCTTACTTGGTTTTAACACACCCTAAACCCATGACCACGAAAATGCTTTTGGCAAGGTGCAAGGTAAAGGCAGGCGGTCCAACCACTGTTGAGCTGAAGCCACACAAACCCACTGAAACTAACACTTCTCATTTCAGGAACTAGACAATGCGCTTGTATGCTGTGAAATGGTCTATTCTGTTTCAACAAATTTAAACAATACCATTCACAACCGACCACAAACTAAAGCCTCCAACAATCATTATTATGGTTAATTCATTATTTTCAAGGTCCTGAGGGAGCAGGAGCCAATTCCAGCTGACAGTGGGCAAGAGGCAGGATGGACCTCGGACAGGTTGCTAATCTATCACAGGGCTAACATATTGAGAAAACCAACCAATAAAACTAACACCTACAGACTATTTAATATCCAACCCATCCTCGATGTCTATGAGCTGTGGGAAGAAGCAAGACCACCCGGAAGAAATTCATAGACTCAAACAGAGAACATGCTAAATCTACTCAGAGAGGCTCACAGATTCAATCCAGGTCCTTCTAGGTATTGAAAAATAGTGCTAACCCCTGCACCACCAATCCCTTTAGCAAAGCTTATGATGATAACAGAATCAGAATCCAAAAATAACTTTTGGAAGCTACAATCTTAAACACTCACCGAGTTGATGCAGGCCAGCTCTTTGTTTAGAAGCCAGGGCAGGGAGAGTTTCCCTTCTCCCCTGTAGCACGACTGAATCCTCTCTTTAATCTTCTCCTTTATCCGTCTCATCGTGAACAGACACAAAGCGGTCTCCTTGGGTGGTTTGGCTCGGTTCTTCTGACCCTGGGCAAATACAGTAAATAGAACCTCTTCGTGTTCTTCAATACCGAGCGAACGTGCCAAGCGTGCCCCTGGTCGGGCTAAATAAGCATCCTGAACCAAGCGGTATTCCACTCCGTCCTTGGTGCAGCCAATGGGGAACTCAACATAGGAGTAGAACTTTGGATCGTCAACACACAGGCGAACAATTTTAGAGGTGAAGAACTGTTCGCTGCTTGCATCGGGCGAGGTGAGCTGGGTGTCGAGCTGTAAGGTGAGATAATACACAAACTGCTCACTGTTGAAGCCGTAGATGTAGTAGATGTCAAAGGCTGGGAACTTGGAGAGCGTGTCTGAGGGAATCTTGAGCTGCGAGGAAACAAACTCATCCTGGTAGACGAAGCTGAACATGTCTGCGTTCTCCTCATTGGACATTAGCTTGCGGCTGGACAGGGTTGGGAAGTACTCAGATTTCCCGTCGATGGGTGTGCCGACGAATAATTTCCCACCTTCACCAAAGATATTCGGCGAGATCACGACACCTGACATTGTGCCTGCTTCAGCAACACTGGATAGATAATGCTCTTTACGATGGTGAGGCTCACCAAGCTTAAATAAGTCATCCAGACGCAGGAATTGGCAAATTCCCTGGGAAGTACTCCCACAGGCAATTAAGCGGTTATGGGCAGCATCAAGCAGCAGGAGTTTATTGACATTAGAGGTTTGCACCAGCTCATGGGGACAGGACTGCACACCAGGTGGAGGGTAACAACGAGGGTTGTCTGTCACAGGGCCCGTAACATGGTTTCGTAACTTGGTGAGGTTGCTGGACAGCTTGTAGATCCAGTTGACAGCGCCCAGGTAGACCTCGCCGGTTTTGTTGTGCACCACCAAATGTGTGAGACCTCCTTCAGGTGGGGAGAAGGACAGGAGAGGGGAGGAGGAGGAGGAGAGAGTGGAGGTGGAGGGCATGGAAAGGGAGAGGAGCAGTGAGAAGATTGGGAGGACGAGGAGGGGTGGGTTCAGGTGGGAGGACATGGCAGTGAGGGGAGGGGGGTTGAGCCTGTGGGTGTTGGTGTATTCCTGACTGTGTAATCCACGTCAGGGTCAGTCAGTGCCTTATAGGACTGCAGGGTACGATGACACAAAAGAGGAGTTTCCAAGCAGCCGACTTCCTCTTCCTTTTTTGTCTCCTTTCTCCGCTGTAGTTTTATAAACTCATCCCCTGATCTTCAGCCTTGACTGCTGTTAGCCCTGAGAAAGAGAAACACAGAAATATGTTAGCAAACACAGATGTCAATATATTCATGGACTTGTGTTTTGCACTTCCAGAGATCTGACAAAGGGGATTCATTTGTTTGCATCGAGGTGACAGGAAACTTAATATTCGCCCACAGACTCAGAGGCCCTCAGTGCTGAGGTCCAAAAAACAAATGAGGGCACAGTCGGCTTTGTTTTATTGACTTCTCGACTTGGCTCGCACTACTCTGCAGAGTGCATCTTTTAAAAGAAGACAGGGCCAAATATTGCTCCGCTGCGTATCGATTGTCTGGAAGCGTTAAAAGATACAGGAGACAAAGTGGAAATACACACACAGAAGTACATAAGCACCTTGACTACACACAAAAACACTACTTGCGACACAGGTGTTTGTGTAGGAAAAGGTGAGGATGCATACCTAAACAGTGTGCCCTTAAACATACAAATGGAAGAGTAGACCTTTCTACACATTATCCAAATATGAAAACAAGCAAAGGGTGAGCCACTGATGTGCAGCATGGTAATAGCAGGTAAACAGCCATAAATTACCTGCAGGGCTGCAGGGAGAACTCTACAGTATATTTACTACAGAGCAACAGAGCAGAGAAATACAGGAAAGAGGAGAGAGGGAGACAACTGGTTCAACTCAATAAAACAGGAGAAAAAGTGAGAGGGAGAGAAGGGAAAGCTATTTGGCCTCATACCTGTTCAATATAAAGTCAGCGGGGATGGGGAAAGATTGCCATGAATGAAAACTGATAAAAAAGAGTGAGGGACAAAGAGAGGGAGGACTGACTATCTTTGAATTTTTCATTCGATTCATCCACCCACCACTTGTGTCTATATGTGCTTATCCAGTTCATCATCACAAAAGGCTTGGGTCTATCCCAGAATGCACTGGGGAACAGGTAAAGTCTTGAAAGTTGTAGTCCAAAAAAAAGCAACATTGCTCCAAACCCTAGATCATAATAAAAATAATAATGGCTTGCATTTATATAGGGCCTTTCACAGGACCTAAGGACGCTTTACAAATGTCTGTGAATACAAAACAGAAGAGAAAATAAAACTAATAGTACAAAACAAGATAGAAATATACAGCCGGGACGGCCATTAACTGAGGCCAAAGGCCTTAGTGAAGAGGTGCTGCTGGAGGATTGATAAATCATCAGCACCATTGTTGCTATTACTTTCTTCCTTGTGTGATGAAGATGATGGATGTTAGCTCAAGTTAGACTTGTGGAAGAGAAACTTTAAAAAAGTATGTTTGTGCAATATCTTCAATGTCTGCAGTCAAAAGTAGAGTTAGAATCACTCTTACTGGCAAGTATCTCCAACTGACAAGTGACGATGTAAAAAAGGAAAAGAAGATGCCTTTGGCTACTGAAATGAACAACAACCTACGAGCTGGCAACCTACATACTGACAATGAAAAGTTTTGCAAAGATTACAATTTTGCAATCATAACAGCTTTGCCGGATGGGAAATGTTGAAGTATCATTAGAAGCTTAAAATGATGATACTTTGAGGAAAATTAATGATGGGGTACTCAAAACCGACGTTTCCAAGCTGTGTCGAGATTCCGAATCTCCTAAATGTGATTCAAAATGGCCATGTCATGTGACCATGGCTAAGTGACACATTGGACAAGTGTACATTGTGCAGCGGGCAAATTCATCGTACAAATACGATAATCATCATACATCTGTCAACACAGAATCCCACTGTCAACATTTATCTTTGACTGTATTTCTGGCATTTTTTCTTTGCAGGGAATTTGCCATTTTAAGGTCAGTTCTCACCTCCCCATGTGGTTCCACCGAAACAATTCTTCCACCTGACACTGTAGGGGCACCGTTGCACCATCCAAAAAGTTAGCACCACCCAAGACGAAGGTAATTGTATTTTTCCGACTTTAACAAAGCAATAATGGCTGCAGCCTGACCATTCAGCAGCGCCGACCCAGCACTGTGGAGATAGGGCTGGATATGGAAGACTAATCCAAATGCAATCAGCCGAACAACAAAGTACTCTCTCTCCATTCATTTTCCCTGAATGTTAGCAATTTGCACTGTAATGCGAGCTGGTACGAACACAAGATAATATTTGGTTATTTCTGCATGATTTCTTGAGTCGATAAACCAAAGGCTCAAACTAATTGACAACACGATCCTTATTACAGGCAACTATCTGGAACATGTAGTAATTTTCTTTAACCATTAACGTCCTCAATCTACAGTTATCCATTTTTTATTAAACCTCATTGTGGTCCATTGATATGTTTACTGATGTCACCCTCAATGGTTATTTGACATATTAGTCTGTGATGACTTCTAACAAAATAATGTTTTAAAGGCTGTTGGAACCGTTTTAATCCATCCATGTATTCACATACAGCACTGTGTAAACTTGCTGTTACTACTGCTGTCTCTTGTTCTTCTCTTTCAACGCAACCCCCCACCTACTCACCCACCTCTCTCTCCAACACTTCACTTCTTGTCAATAGCGTCTTTCATCTCCAGCCCAGCCATGATTAGTGGCTCAGATGACGATGCTATTGCCCGTCCCATCAGGACAATACAGCCACTGTTTGCATCTTGGACTCACACACCCGCACACACAATGTGAACGTATGCGTACAGTGGTCAAAAACGTTTTTTACACAATTTCTCATATCCTACTGAGTTCACCAGATCTCCACACACTCAAAGACACAATAGACACAAAACAGACCTGACCCCCCTCACACACACTCACAAACACCTATTCTCCACCCATGTACTCACCAGATCTACCCAAGCAGCAACATAGAAGCCTGACAAGAGTGGAAGAAGTGGCACATGCTGTACTAACTGACGTGCTAAGAGTGACTATTTTTGCTGCATTTTTTTTATCTAACTTTGTCGGATGTATTTTATAAATTCTATAAATAAGTGAAAACTGAGCAGCACATGTGGACAGTGGGACAACGAGATGAGAGGAAGGAAGCGGATGTCTTTGAACTGAAAAACAACTTATTGATTTAATAGTATTTCCTTAAAGCCTGAATTAGATCAAATGGAGAGAGGGGTTGAGTTATGGATAAAGACATTGGTTTACAAAAGTGACTGTTGGCACAAATACATGAGAGGATATTCTAATTGGGTAAAAATATATTCTTCCTGTTGTCATGCAATGGTTCCTAAAACTGTCTCAAACAGATTCAGTTTTGTGTGTGCTCTACCCAGATTTGTCATGTTTAAATTTAAATTGTTCATTATTTTCAACGACTTTGTGTATATTACTGTAATGTTACACTATGCATGATAGTTACACACTGAGATAAAATTTAACATTAAAGCAATCTTAAAATAGTATCTGTCCAGTCTGAGTTACTCTTTACTCATCAAAAATATGTGACATTAAAATATGACAAAATGTTACTAGTTCATATATCATGTCTTCTGCATATTATCTGATCCGAGGGGACCTTAAATTATCCAGACCTTCATTTCTCTGAGTGTTTGTGTATATGTGTGTGTGTGTGTGTGTGTGTGTGTGTGTGTGTGTGTGTGTGTGTGTGTGAGAGAGAGAGAGCCAGGGCCATCCTGAAGCCCCCCTGCCACATCACATAAAGCTGTAGGGGCGTTAAGGTTCTGTACCAATCTAATTTATTGCTCTTGGCACATTGACTGCACACAAAGCCACAGCGCTCTGCCAAATTCTCACATTTATACACACCACTTCTTTCACATGTAGATCAAATCCATGCCTGCTGGCCTCACTCTGTATGTGTGTGTGTGTTTGTGCGTGTGTCTGTGTGTGTGTGTCAGCATCCAGCAGCTATTCACACTCATTTACAATTCAAACACACGCAGACACACGTCCAAACATCGGCCTATACATAAACTGTAAGTACACAAAACATGTATTAAACTGTAGTCCAACTGTACAAACCACAGTCAAAGTATAAACATTTACAATAATCCCCTTTCCTTTTTAAACACACTTTTTCTCTGTATAAAGTGCAGAAAGGAGAGAGAATGTCGAGGACATGAGCTGGATGTGAACCGCTTGGTCCTTTCGTGTGCATTCACGACCCAGTAGATAAAGCAAGTGAACCGAGATGTTTGCATTTTATATCCTGTATATTCACCAGCACAGTCACTCTGGTTTTATAGTTCCTGCTAAGAGTAAAAGGAACAGTTTATTCGGACTTCAAATCTGTTTACAATGTGACATTTCAAACCTGTGCATCCGGTTAACAACTAATCCACAGTTTTAAACTTGGTCTTAATTTTACACATGTATGGATTTTACATCAGCATAGAGCTGGTGTCTCAGGACACAGTCCTCAGTGAGAAGATGTCACACTGTGTGTAGAAATACACATTGCATTACCAAAATATGTATTTTATTTTGTATTTATTGAATAATTATTTATTTAGGCATTTACTCAATTATCTATCTATGTATTATTAAGTTGTTTATTTATTTATTTTATTCTGACAGTGTTGGTTGTAAGTGTTTCAAAAAGTATTTTGTGAAACAAAACAGGGTAAATTAGTACTAAGGAGAATTGACAACAGAAAGTGGCAGAGACAGCAGAATCTCTGCGTCTCCAGGGATGAAAAACAAACAAAAGGTTTGTGATCATGAGAAAAGACAGATGCTGTATTACTGTCTTGATTTCTAATCTTTCTAGAGAAGCGAGAAAATCTAGGAGTTTTTTTCGTCTATTTTTAGTTTTTGTTCATCCGAACGCCTGTAAAGATTGAAGTGCTAATGGCTGTGGCAACAATTGAAAGTCCATTTCCAAAGTTGCTGCAGGTCTGAATATGGCTCAACTCAACACACTATTCAACACACTAAACGATTTTCTGCACTATTTGACTCTGGGCTTGTTGCAACAGGTGGCAGCAGAGTTAACGGTACACGGCAGGTCAGATCAGGACAGTGGAGGAGATATTAGAACGGCGGCAGCAGACACACACATGGACGTGAGGAAACTTCTATTTGGAATCCATTTTCCACAAGGCGTGATATTGACATGTGTTAATAGTGCAGACTGTAGTCTACTCACACACCCCCTCTCCTGACTTTATAGAGACAGACAGAAATAAGACAAGACGAAGAGGAGGGAGGGGGAAGGGGAACCTGATGAAATAAAATGGACATTTGTAAAAAATAAAAAAATAAAAATCTTATGAGGCCTGCTTCCCCATTGGGGTAGGGAGCGCTGACACAGAGAGAGAGCAATGAAGCACAGATATTCCTGTGGTGAATCAAGAAAACATTGAGGCTCAAGTAGTAGCATCACAGCTAATCTTCTAACAGCCACATTCACTTCCTGTGTACGACCCCTAAAGGCTTCATCAGTTTCGTCTCAGGAGTCCCACTGTGTCAGATTGTGAAAGACGACAGTTGTCAAGTCAAAGTTGATCCACCACTGCAAAGCGTGGGTATAATGATGTTGCTGAACTGACTTAGTTAATTATGAAAAGGCTGCTGTGGCAGACAACTCAGTAACAAAGCACTGACTTTAATTTCTTGTATTTTTGTGGTGACTCATGCCCATACCAGGTTTTCTTTACTCAACTGACACAGGGTGATGTTTTTTAATTGCGTTATGTCATGTTCTATCTGTTACGCACATATAATTGGATGACACTGATGACAATATGTCATGTCATCTTCATTAATTGGAGCTGTGCCTTTGCTGGTGTGTGAATCCAATGGAGTACGTGTTGTGTGAGGCTGAATGAATACAGAAAATGTGCACTGGACTGTGTGTGTGTGCGTAAGTTTGTGTGTGTGTCTGTGTGTGTGTGTGTGTGTGTAAGTGTGTGTGTGGGGCACATGTGGGCTGCTGTACTGCATGCAGCGGGGACACAGTGGTTCATTTACAGTCGCATTCCACAACTGACACACTGACCCCACAGACAGCTGCATCCACACAAACACCAGTGGAGAACTCGGTTTGAACATCTCACTGACTGCACACAGACACACACACACACATACACACACACACACACACACACACTCACACACTTTGTTTTCAACAAAAGGGATTAGCAGGATGAGAAGATACAATGACTCCACTCCATTCAGAAAAATACTCAAATACACCAACACACACACAGAGAAAAACAGATGATTGCATAATGTCGGAACACACGTCCATGCACGTACATTCATGAATACATTTGTAAGTATGCAGCCACACACAAACCCAATCCACCCATACACATCTCTATATGCATTGGAACAAACACACCCACATTTAACACACCCACAGTTAAAAAGACCCACACACACTGACTGTCTGACTGGTGCAGCTCAGCCATCAGTCATTAAGACAGTGCAGTACAAATCTACACTGAACAGTAGTTGAGCTTTAATCTCACTTAATCTGACTGAGACTGATCTACGATGCACTCCCTCTGTCTCTGATCTCTCCACAGTGGAGGGATCTAAGGATGTGTTCAGATGAAGTAATGACCTGACAAGTGCAACGGACCAATTACATGAGCGGCATTTAAACATCTAGTGATTGGGTTTAATTGAATTAGGTTTGGAGTGTTTGGTTTATTTAAATGATCAAGCATTGTCTGTTTGTGGACTGGTACCTTCACCAGGCCCGTTGCAGTCCTCCTGCTGGTAAAGAGGGTGATGATGATTACACCAATGTTGTTAGAGTTTTCCCAACTAAGGTAAACAGATGAGTCATGCTCCACATATTAGGCTATAGTAAATATACAAATCTGTGACCAGGGAAATGTAATGACCCATAGACGATTCTCTCTTTGCTTTTTGTTTACATCTGATATTTTAGATCTATTACCTCCTCCAAGGAAGTGTTTGCCTGTGTTTGTTTGTTTATAAACTATTCAATCGATTTCAATGAAATTGTGTGAAGGGGTGGGGCACGACCAGAGGACGATCCAATCAAACTTTGGTGGGAATCCGATCAGGAGGCAGAACCTGGATTTTCTTTTCCTAACTTTCTTTCACATTGCAATTTGGCCATTTTTTGGTGGATTTCTCAGAGTATAGTTCATGGATCTTGTTGAAAATGTTCAGACATGTTAAGGGGACTGATATTTATTAGTCGGGGTATTGTGCAGGTCTAAATAAAGAATCCAAATTAAATGTGGTTTCAAAAGGAGACATTTGGGTCTTGGTGGAGGTATAAGCTCTTTTGAGTGCCATTCCAGTAAATCTTCTGAAATCGTGTGGAAGTAGTGTACATTTCCCAAAAATAAATTACAGACAACCACGGAAATGGACCAGGAATGAAACAGATATAAATCTTTTAGGTTTTGTGTGTTCATGGCTCTTGAAGCAGAACTTTGAACTTGAACATAAATGTCAACAAGGACTGAGAGTGACGAATACAGAAAGCATTTGGGCTAACAATGTATTGTTACCCAACTTTTGAATAAAATAAAATATAACACTGTGTTCTGTTGTTGTAACTTTGACTGATATCACTTCCATCATGTCACACAAAACCAATAACACTCTTCAATCTACTCCAGCACAACAAATAATAACTCACATTTTATCGTGAGTTGATGGCTTTGTTTGGATTCTCTATCTGCAGAGATGTCAACAGCAACTTTATGCCACTGCTGATTCTGAGTGTGTCGCCACCCCTTTGTTTAAAAAAGTATTTGGATTCATCAACTGGCACCTGATGTGTGTGAGGGAGTGTTTTCAAACCACTAGTTCTCTAGCACTTTACCTCTAAACACACACATGGAGGGCGGCGGCAGAGCAGCTTTTCAAACTACTCTCACACAAGTAGAAACAAACAAAAAACATGGTACGAATGAATGAGACTTATGTTTTCCTAGGGGGCTTAAAATATGAGGAGCGTGATCTGCACAACACCCCCCCCCCCCCCACCACCGGTCTATCTCCTCTGCAGCCGGTAGAAATAAGCAGCAGGTCATAACTTGTCTATCAGAGGAAACACCTGACCTTTTATTGACCCGCATGACAAACATTTATACCGATCCCGGTACTGATTGACAGTTTTCAAAACTAGCATTCCAAAACCAATTAAATGATCTTTCACAAAAACACCAGGACCAGCATCAGGTTTCAGCTCTGACTGGTTGTTGTTGAAAACAACAAAAGTGATAATTATGAATGTGAAGTTGTTATAAATGACAGCAGTAACAATTCATGTAATTTGCTCTCTTGCCGAGATTTAGATGAGAAGATCAACACCTCTCCTTCATCTGGTTGTTAAATTTGACACTGCAGCCCGGAGGCAGTTAGCTTAGCTTAGCACAGAGACAACAAGCAGAGGGAAAAGAGTTAAATGAGCATTAAAGAGCCTGGCAGCTGCTTCACATTTACGCATGCAGTGATTTGTATCTTCTCAGCAGTAAGTGATTAATGGTTATTAATGTTTAAATCTTTGGTCTGGACTTGGCTGATAAGTCCATCCTTGTTGCATTAATCCAACATCTCATTCAAACTAACCACTTCTCCCCTGTTCCTCCCTTTCCCCCTCTCTCTTTGTGAAAGCATTCATTAGCAAGGGGATTGCAGGTGTTGCCTGGTAACACGACTGTGATCATTGTTGATCTGCTGCTGTTCATTTATTCAATGACGATGAAGATTGAACACATGCATGCGTTTGGGGATAAGAGTCCATGTTGGTGTTCTGTCTATGTAGGTTTCAATGACTTTAAGGACAGGACGTGAGCTGCTCTTATCTGTGTCGGGTGGTAAACATTGTAAGCACATCCATCTGCCATCAACTTCTTAGTATAAGCACTTAATTTGACCATTTAAGATGCTTGAACACATGACACGTGCTGTCACTTTCCTCAGGAGACAGACACAACAAATACACAAACATTTCCTCGACTTACTCAACACTGATTGTCCAGCATCTGCATATTAGCAAATGATTGTGCGAGTTTTCCCGTGTGTTTGGTAGTGAGAGACAGAAACACAGAGAGAGAGAGAGGTTTGTATGTGCTGACAATCCTTAAAAAAGAGAATTTATCCTGCAGTTCCTATGATGGGTGTTGAAATGTGTGTGTGTGTGTGGGTGGGGCGTGTGCGTATGTGCAAGAGAGAGTGTACACGAAGGAGAGCGAGAGTGCGTGTGTAGTCTCCAAAGAGGGGACCCTGCAGCTAAAGCCATTTAGAGGGGCTTTAAGTGCTTGAATAGGCGCAGAAACACAGTTCTTTATCAGGGAATTTGCCGTAGATAATCGAAGCTGGCTCCCAACCGCAGAAGAGCAATTTTGCAGTTTAAGAAAATGAGCGGGAGGGACAGAGCAATGAAGGATGGAGAGATGGGGGGAAAAGAAAACAAAAAAAGAAACCGCACAGCCCATTCATTGGGGGTCTGGGAAAGGGAAATCGCTGCATTAGATTGTTTGTGTGCACATGCATAGAGAAAAAAAGCACACAGGAGAGAAAAAGTGACACAAGGACAAAAGAGGAGAGAGCGAGTTCCCTGCTGCTGCTGGTGGGTCTGTGTGCAGACAGATGGGAAACTAAGTGCACACTGTAGTTTAATATCTGGAGGCGGGAAGAATATCACAATCTATCTTGGTTGAGAGACTTTGTGCCCAAGCTGCAATGGAAACCTGCTTCATTTTGCTGTGGCACTGGCTATAAACTGGGGGTCCAAATGTTCGGTCACCATCAGGAGGAACTGGGATAATGACCAGGATCTTTTTTTAATAAGCAGTTACTAACCTAGTTGAATGGTGATGACAAGATTTTACCTAACCATGATTAATGTCATTTAAGCCTAAATAGATTTATGTGTTTAAACGGTGATGAAACAAAACAACGACACATATATAATTTTGTCATATTTTAGTGGACACATTGTATTAATTTATCTTGTTGATGTTGTAACTGCATACATGTATCACAACATGAATATGAAATTTATTAATAAATTGCAACCTAGTTTAAAGTGGCCTCCAGTGATCTAATATTGCATATCCATGAAGTTGGGGTTCTTACGAGAGACATATTATAACATCTATTGGTGCTAAGAGGCTGTACAAAGGCATATGAGTGCTTTAAGCTGAATGCAACTGTCAGTGCACAATAACACAAAATACAGCTGAGGGTAATAGGATTGGGATTAAACACCAAAGTATCACACAAGGATTACATTTTGACCAAATGGTGGCACGAGATAAAAAGCATAATGAAATGCTGAGGGAGGTGAAGAGGTCAGTACTTCATAATCACATCATTCAAACTAATAGTTGACATGTACAACATTATGTCAGCCTGCCCAAGAAATATTGAGATATGTCACTGGATTAGAAAAGCAAATCTATGGGGTTCATCCTCTGACCACCAACAATGTCTGTACCAATTTCCGTGGCAAGGCATTGTGTAGTTGTTGTTGGTCTCAGCACCAACGTGGTGAACAAACCAACCGAGGCTGAGATATCCTGCCTTCCAGTCGGTAATAAACGTCCCAGCTGCAAAACCCTGGATCCTGTCTGCCCAGAGAATGGCCATGTTGTTTCAACATCCCATTCTGCAAAACAATCTTTCTGCTGAAAATAAAGTCTCCGAACCGAAGCCCAGATAACCCCTGATGATATTCCTCTGGTTAATTTTTCAGAGGGAAAAACAAAGTTTGTGGTGAGCCACGTTTTTAAGACATTGTTTCCTGGAGACATTTATTTCCCCCTGAAGGGGTCAGATGATGGACAGGAAGCAGAGAGTTCCACGATGCAGCACAGACATACTGTGCGTAGCCGGACACAGACTTTGCACTCAACCAAATGGCACCTTCATAGTGTGATAGATTACCGTTTTGTGAAAACAATATTATTCTCAATGTCGACTATTTGCTCTCTGGTTTCAATTTGACTTCATGCCTCGTCTGTCCCTGCAGCCAAAACCAAAGTCCCTGTCTTCCACTGTTAAAACTCACTGGTGTACCTGGCTCTGTGTGCTGAGTGTGCATGTTGTTTTCTTTTCGGCTGCCACTATTATATCATTTATGGCTTTTCTGACCCAAGCTCCACATTCACTGTGACCACAGCAATGTTTTTATGGAGGTTTGAAGCTGCCGGTTCTCTACAAGCTTGTTTTACCGTAGAATCAAACCGACACAGGGGTGTTTGTGTGTTTACTGCTGTTCTCTTTGAGAGCAAGCCTCGCTCCAGTGTTATTGACGGCTCTGCAGGTTAACATTTGAAGTCGGCCCTGCAGATTAAAGAAGAGAATCCTCTAAGTCAATGAGCTTTGAGGGGCTTTCATTATCAGCTCTGTGTTACACATACGTTCAGTTACTGAGTTCCCAGCATGCGTGGTCATTAACTGCTGAGCACTAGAGGCTTTTCAGTGAAATTTCTTTGTGTTATATTGTTTTAATGCTTTACTATTTCAACTAGAAATGCACTCAGTAGAACGCAGACCTCCAACAAGGCCCAACAGTCCCCTTAAATTCAATCAAGGTGCACCAATTTATCACATCTATTTATTATTCTCTGGGAAAACTATGAAGACACTATCTGAATCCACCTCCTGATCCTCATCTGTGCCAAAATTTAATGGGTTCTTCCCTGATCGACACAGCATCCATCCAACAAGAATCATGGATACTTGCTCAGTTGCATTAGTGTCATTTTACTTAAAAACAAACCAATTAGTGGACAGGGGTGAAAACATAACCACCTAAGGTAACAATAGAAATAAGGAAACCCATCACTAATCCATCGAAAGACTTACAATCTGATGGTACTAATTTACAGTGAACATGCAGTCTTGGAGTTATGTATATATTAGGAAATATGTGTGGGGATTTAAATGTACAGTACATATTTCAAAGGAAAAACCTATAAGAAATATGTTTCCATATATACAGCAGATTTGCTCCAAGGATCATGTAATCTATATTCATAAAATAAGATGATCCTTTGGACTTTCTATCTGATAATATGATCATACACATAGAGAAAAATATGATTACAATACACACAGGAGTAACTGCTCTTTGTGCTGCCTATATTGCAGATGCCAAGCTTTCAGAGCAGAAATATCACACTTGATTAAACACTTGAATCAGCCACTCGCACACATTCAGGGACCGACTTCTACACACTCGTGCACACAAAGACATATGCATACTTTAGGGCAGGAGGGGGCGTCCAAAAACACACACTGGCAACCACAGCCAAAGCATATTTCTGTGCATTAGAGATTGAAGCAGTGAAGCAGCATGTGTGTGTGTGTGTATGGTTGTGTGTGTGTGTGTGTGTGTGTGTGTCATCTATCCGTATGTCTCTCCTCTGATGTGACCTTTACACACAAATATTTCCTTCCCGCCCTGCCAGCAACACAGCTAACACAATTACACTGGGCTAATGAACAGGGGACCCTGATAAAGTGGTGCAAACCCACAGATACACACACCAACACACTTCCTCCATGCATATCAATCTGCCTGTAAAGGCTACATTTGCATCTTTAATATAAATGGAAGTGCTGATTAAAGTGCACACAGCAGTTCAGATCGCATGGTGGAATAACTCGTCTGTTTCCGCAGCGTTTAACCCCTCGCTCTCCTTCTCCTCTCTTCTTTCAAATCCAACCCTCCTTTCTCTTCTTCTATCCGTCGGCAAAGGTCAGACGAGTAAATCGGCTCATTGATGTGGGTGTCTTCTTCAAACTGAATCTCAGGGGACGTCTTCAAATTGCTTGTCCAACAAACAGCTAAATATTTAATTTGCAATCAGATAAAACAAGACGAAAATAGCAGATTCTCACAGTTTACAAAATGAAACTGGTGAATGGAAATCTTTTGGGTTAATGAAAAGCATCACAGTGGCGAGGCATATCTTAATAAGTGACAGATGGCGACGCTAATCTTATTGACTGCAAAACTGATGCCTTATTGCATTACATGATGTCATTGTCTGACTTCATAGTGAGGTGAAGATGACATCATTCCTACCATAAAGGTCACAAATCATTCATAGATCTATATAAGCTTTAGGTCGGGTGTAGTGTTCTATAGGATGCAGAGAGCGCTTGAAAATGTAAATTTTTTACTTTACACAACGTCCTTTTCTGACTTCCATGTCACGTCTTTGATGTTACTTATCATATGATGGGGAATCATTTTCTGAACAATATACGCTTCAGATTGTCTCTTTATTTGCAGAAATATCATAGAAAAGGAAAAGTTTGGCGAAAATCCTGCCATGCATTTTCAAATAATTTTTTACAACCTCTATCTCTCTCACACAGACACACACAGACACACAGGGTTAAAACATGTGCCTGCTCCCGGCTGAGCCAGTGTGCAGAGTAATAAACGACTGATTGTTTATTAACAATCTTTTCCTGTAGTCGATCATTCAACTCAAGCACATAAAGTTGTTCTTCAGTGTGGAAAATAGTCATAAAATGGCCATTTAAAGCATCAATATACATTTGTAGGCATAAGTTTGAGAAATACCACAGTATAATCTCAATGATAATTCCATCTCAGAATTATTTTTACAGCAATACATTTATAACGCTGCAAGGAACCAAATCTCCTTCACTTGTTCCAGTGAGACTGTGAAGCTCTTAACCTGAAATGAGCCCAGTGTGACATTTTGATTACATTTCACACCAGTATAAATACATTTTCACTTTCATTAGCAGTAGCAATAATATTCGCTAAATGCACTCGAGAGGCTTTTCTGCCGTAATATAGGAATGAATGTGTTCATAGGCTGGTTGCCAGACTTTGGTGCGAGGAGTTCAATCGAGGAATAACAACATCGTGATTGTGTTGAATGTTTGTTTTGCACCTCAATTCTTGTTTGTGTATCGTAACTCTGATTGTCTTATGTTTTACCTGTTGAGCTTGACTGTGTTGCTGCCTGTCTTGACCAGGACTCCCTTGAAAGAAATAAAACAAATATATATACCCAAAAAAATCCTGTTCTTTAATAGAAATCTATCCCCACATAAGCTGTTTGTCTTGTGACATATTTATCGTTCAACTTTATTTGCCATACTCAACACACACTGTGTTACATCACACATGAGGTTCTACCTTGTTTTGCCCTTTGCTGTACTTTGTGTTTCCCACACTTTTTTTACTTCCTGTCTTTTCCCTCCACTTTGATTATTTGTCCGGCCTTGAATAGTTTCAGCTTTTCACAATCACTCTTGCCTTCACCATGTATTCAGGCTCATTCGTTGTCAGTTCATTTGCTTTAGTTCATGTCCTTCTAACTATTAACCAGTGTATCAGCGTCTTGTTGCAGTGCATTTCCCTATGAACCTGCTACAAGCGCTAGTAACCTGCTGTCTGAACCTGTTTTTTGCAATAAACGTATGGAAGGCTCCTTAGATGACCCTACTTAGTTGAGTGTCTACACTAATTATTGTTCTGAACCTTCGTTGTGACACAATAAGCTACTTCAGTCCACAAAAATCCCTTTTCCACTCTTGAAGGAATGTTTAAATATACAGCATATATCACTGAGCTTGTATGATCAGTGTCCACAGAGATCATTTATGACCTCCCTCACTTCCCGTCATAATATATTCTCGCACAGTGGTTGTCAGACTGGACCTGGTAAGCCCCAGGTGTTCCTGCGGGTGGAGGGGCGGGGGACCCACCAAACTTAATTACGCTTTAATTCAATTCTCTGGAAATGTTTCCAGTTTGAGAATGCCAATTCCATCCAGGTGTCACTTTCGGGATCACTACCTTCACATTTACATGTTGGGTGGATAGTGGATACACAATCCGCTTCAGCCAAAATCGACAGTAAATCAACAACAGACCTCTTTTCCATATGGGATCCCTGGGACAGAATATTATCAAATGGGGATCTGGGGCCTAATTTGTCTTTACTCAGGGGTCCGTGACATAAATCACAGAAAGAACCCTGCTCTAATTTAATCCCTGATCAAATCTGCATGTGCATTTTTGACATGAGATTACAGTCGCAGAGGAAGAGGGCGATTCTTTGAGGCGTCTCATTGGCCTGATTGCAGTTGGATGTGGTCTGGGCTGCTGAATCTGGTTCTGATTATCACGTCTTAGAATTGACAGCATTCCAGCGGTGCTGCAAGGCCACGGCCTCACAGGAGGGAAGAATTTAAACGTTTTGCACATGTTCCTCTCATCCTATAGACGTTTATTTGATAGGAAGAACGGACCTGATGGTGGTGTGGACATGGTTGACGACTTATGAGCCCAATGCTGGCAACCATCAGTTCTGCTGAGGATCCTTTGTGCCAGTCGCTGGATCCCTACCAGCTCCAGGGCTGCTGCTCTGTAGCTGAACCTGACCTCTGAACTCCCTGTGGGTGAGTAAAAAGCGAATTTCCCCCAAGGAGCAATAAATACTGTTTGAAACAAAGTGAAGAGTAACTGCCAGGAGGGAGCTTTCACACCTAGTCCTGTTTGCTTAAGTCAAAACAAACTCTGTTTGACCAAAACTGCCAGAAAGAAAGGGGCTCTGAAAACAAAATTATTACAGGATTGAATGATAGTAGATGGGTGATTTTCAGTGTTTTCAGTGTTTCCCATTAATTAATCTAGACTGTGGTGGTCTGCAACATTTTAATTTGTCCCAGCAGAGTTACACAATGAACCAAGAACTTTTTTACTCCTGTCATAGCATTAGAGATCTCTTGGTTTGTGCAGTGCTATACACCACATGCCCACTCAGACTGTTGCACAACCATGTACTCACTCTATGGTCCATAATGTATTTACCGTCCACACAGACATTCAGACCTGATAGTTTCAGCTGCAGTTGCAAACAAAGCAGTTGTTTCTTTCACCTGGCAACTTATCTTTCACTCTTGTTCTGTGTAGCTGTCACGAGGAATCTCCTGCATGTGAGTGACTCTGTGCATGTGCATCCCCTTTATGAACATTGATTGAATACATTATGTGGGAAGCGCTTATTAAATCCAACTGTTAATAGTTGAATCGAATATTCTGAAAACAATCTTTCAATTGATCTGTTCCAGCGACCTACTGGTAACTTTTTTAACACGTAAAGCATTTTGCCATGCCGACACACATTAAAGTGGATTCACAATGTGAAAACAATACCAGGCACCCAGCCACAACTGGTAATAAGTGTAAATACACAACTCCTCGAATGACAATGCTTAAGTCAGAATAGCTTAAAATGAAAACCACTGCACATTGAGACCTTAAAGCTCATGGGCGCAGAGTTCAACTTTAGTGCATATTTACTACAACCACAGACCACACCACACGGACTTTAGGGAAATCCTTGTGCCTCTCACCACTTGCTGTTCCAAACACACACTTCAATAACTCAGCATATGGATTTTACACAGAGCCAGTTGTGTGTACTGATGTTGCTCTTGTTAATATAACCCAAAACCCTGCAGCCACGCTCTCTGACTGTGTGTGTGTTTAACTCAGGCGTGAGGACTTGAAGGCCTGCCGACAGCTTGCTGCATTTGTGCAACTCAGCCATAGATATTCATGATTCGCTCTTGTTAACCTTAAAGCGATATCTCAGCTGGGTGCAGCCATGTGCTGTAGATCTTGGCAGCCATGCGCCCATAGGGGTTCATAAATAATTAGCCACATATGTTTGCCGTCCTGGTTGTATTAGAGGAGAAATGATTACGGAGCGGTTCAAACATCTTTTTTTATAAGTGATACAAATTTATTGAATTAGTATTTTTTGAATGTAGAAATGTGTATCCAAAAATAAAGAATACAATCTTGTAGGCTATAGGAGGCTTAGAATAAAAACACATTGACAAGCTGAAGTATTGTGAAATGTAACAGTTTGAGAGCTGTGATGAAAAAGGTCAGCGGGGGAAAACCACACACCCCAGGCACAGCTAATGTTGACCGGTTGGTGCAGGTGATGCCAGGAACATGTTGAAAAATGAAAATACACCCCTACAGTGAAATATCACTGTCGCTCATATAATCCATCCACAGCCAGAGACCTGCTGCTGCTGAATAAATATTCAGTCATACTATATTACAGCTCGTGCCCTAGTGATACTGCTGTTGAACTGTTTTTCCTCTCAGGCATGTGGAAGGGACACCCGTGGGCCTGAGGGTCACAGAGGGCGTGAGAGCACAGAAAGGCCTGGCTCGGAGGAAGAGAGAGACAGACGCACAGACGGAGACTGAAAGGATTGTGTCTCATGTGGATCTGGTCCAAGGCAGCAATCCAATACTGTAAACAGAGTGTCTCCCCTTAACCTGGGAGCCGTGACCCCCCGAGGACACAGAGAAGATTTTCAGAGGAGTTCACAAGGTTGTTTATCCACAGAGACCAGTCCTTCAATCTTCTACCAAAATCATCAAATCTTACTTTTCTGAAGATGTAAAAACATCTTCTCCTCTGCTACTTCCTGTAAGACTTTGACTCGTCAGTGGTGACCTCATACCAGCCATTGAAGTCAGCTTAATCTCTTCATGAACGACCGGACGCCAACTCTGTGCCTTATTTGCTGCCATGTCTCTACTGGCATCAGCTAATAAAACAAAACAAAACTACCCAAACTTAATAACAATAATCAGATTGAATATTCCAACCTTTTTTTGTTTTATGAGACAGTCATTCTCTCCATAACTCATTTCTTTCTCTGTCAGATATCACATCTCATGATGCAGTTTGAACAGGAAATATATAAAGGGGGTAGTGACACTGTCTCATGGGACCTTGAGTGAAAATATTTGACCACTGATCTTTGAGGAGTCTCAGTGACTGCCAGCATCATATCTCTTGTTTCTGCTTAAAGATACAGCCACCACTAAATTATAATTATTTTCTTTTGTATAAATAGTTTAAACATTGACACACCTCTCCATTCATGTTAGACACTGTCTTTTCTCGTGAAATGTTTGGATCTGTCAATCTGCACACGTGCTTTTTCACTCACTAGTATAAACACATTAAACCAAGGTTGGATCAAGCATAACACTCAAATGAGGCTGCATAACAATGATCATAAAAGTGGTCGATTTTCTCCAAACACATAAGAAATCTTCTGCGGCTTAAACTTGTATACTTGAACATGATAACCATCATTTTTGAGTTACGCTCAAAAATACCTGTACGAAGCCAGTGAGATGATTCATCACTTTATGAACAGCAAATTCTAGTTAAGCAAAGATTTAACATTAAACTACTGTAAAAGTGACAAGACAAGAAGCACCTCTTTGAATAGGTATCAGTTATTAAGGATGACTCGTGACCACAGCTCAACTTCCAACATCAAGTTAAAACCAGAAGCCGGGGGTTATGGGAGACAGCAATGACACCTCTTCTGCTGACTTCCCTCATGTCATAAATTCACGGTTCCGTTTTTATATCCAAACAAAACATCTGTCTGTGATGCGGCGGGATCCAAGTTGGATTTATCTTGCAAACAAAGAAAAACTGTTTCCAGGTTTGACTCACTCCATAAGAATACATCTGCCTTCAGAGCCGCTCTGCCTTTGACAAATACCTTCAATCTGAAAACAAGCATTAGTTTTGTGAGCCAGTATTTCCTGGCGAACAATGCTGGGCCATATTTCATTTTTGTGAACATATACAGCAACTGTTGCTGTTGCCAGTGTTCGAGAAGTGATAGCTCCCGTCAGAAGCCTTGCATCCCAAATTTCAAGTGTTTTGGAACATTTTGAATTAGCATGATGCATTTTTTAGTTCCTGGAATTTGGCATGGGCTGACTATCTTCTCACTGGCTCAGTAATATTTGTTTTTGACTGGCTTCATAAGCTTTTTAGAACATTTCTGTAACAGAGCACTGGAAAAGCTATTAACAGCACTTTTTTTACTTTTACTTTTAACCCTAACCCATTCTAGTTCAATGACTCCGCTTGCACGCTGTCAGTTGGCCGAGGCAGTTTTTTTTTTTTAGATTAAAGGAAGGACAAATAGCAGAAAGAGGGACAAGGTGAGATACTTTTATCATAAAGCCAAAAAATTCTGAATGAGACATCTCACTGAGTAAATTCAGATTATCCTAAAAGCATGAGATGTAGGAGGTCAGAAAGGTGTTACTATTAAATATGTTGTGACAGAACATATTAAAAATAAACTAGTGTATAGATACAAATATCCTCTATGTGACCTTGCCTCCGAAACCTGGAACAAACCAAAACCAGCAATATATGTCCAGATAGATTTCATCCTTAAACACTGAGAGACTGTGAAAAGACAGAAACACTGGGGCCGCATACTAATAACGTCAGCATGACTGTGTGTTTTTGTGCCAGAAAAAAAAAAACGAGAAAGAAAAGCTCCAAAGGTTGTGAAAACAAGTTCCATTTGCTGCGATAAAATCTGTTAATCTGGCTGCGCTGGCCACTCTCGGTGTATCAGCCACATTCATTTCCCTAAAGGACCTCTGGAGTGGGGCAACACTCAGCTCTCCAACTTACTCATTCACTGAGAGAAGCAGATATTTGAGTGATATGCTCGTCGCTTTCGAGCAGTGATTCTCTTGTTTCCTTGTGGCTGACGTCTTCTTTCGCCAGCAGGCACGCATGTATGCTGGAACATCAGCAGCCGTTAATGTGAAGACGTAATGAACACGCCCATGTCCACCATCGGCTGCTCTGGTGTTCTTTTTGGGGGTTTGCACCGCTGGCTCACACGTGACTTCTTTTGTGTGTGGAATGAACCTACTTAAGAACACGGATGTTAAGACAAGGCATCACACGCGCAATCGTCCATGTGAAGAGGTCAAGCCGGGCCATGGGCATGAATGGCGGAGTGTGTCTGTGCATGTGTGTTTGTGTGAAAGAGCAGAAAGCCCTCGCTCTGGCCCCGGAGCCTCTTTTTCCAGCCTGCAAAATGTGGAAAAAATGCGCTGTGACTCCAAGCGTGAAGCAAAGTGCCAGAAACGCTGGACCAGGACAAGCACATCAAAATCCATGGCTGCATTAGCCATGTTCACGATTAGCCTGGCATGGCTCGGTTTGGTTCGGCTTGGCAAGGGGAGAAGGAATTTCCGAACAGCTGCACATGACTGCAGATCCACTTCAACAAAGACAGATATGTAGATGTATGAGGGTGACATCACTCATTAAATTGGATTGTAATAAAAGACCCTTTTGTCCGTATCTTAATCTATTTGAGGACGAAGCAGGGGTGACAGTTTGTGGTGGGTCGCTTCACCGCGACAGACACACTCGTTCTTTCTCTTCCTGCAGTCGTGTCTCCTGCTCTACATTCATAACACAGTGCACTATGCATCACACTGTCCATGACTCACTATGACATCACCCAAGGATCTTATTGAAGCAATTATTAGAATGTGATGTGCTGAGGCTTTGGTTCTGGTGCATGTGCACTCGCACAGCTGTGACAGTTTACAGTGCAACAGTGTGAAGAGTGGATCTAATCAGAGAGGAAGGAATGTGACCTCTCACCTCTAACCATGAACCCTCTGCAGCCGCTGCAGCAGCAGCCTTATCTGATTGTTCTGTCTGGCACGGTAATCATTTCCAGAACCCGGTGTGGCCGCCGAAACAGGACGGGAAGGGGGGGTGGGGGTCAGTTTGACAGCATGGCTGCTGAAGAGTTCTGCTGACGAGTTCTGCACGTTGTATCGTTTAGTCAAGAACAATGGTCATTGACTGAGCCGGAGCAGTTTGGATTTCGTTGTGAAGTTGTTTGGTGCTTCGGCAAAAAGTGATGGCTGCAAGCTCAAACCATCAGGAAGGTTGTGAGCTTCAGCTGCAATGAATTGTAGTTGGTCGGACTCTGGTAGCAGCTTTGAATTCTAGGTAAGAAAGAAGCTGCTATGCTGCATTGGTAGCTGTAAAACTCAGGAGTGTATTCAGCACACGTAGCATGACCTGTGCCTCTGGCTGCAGCAGGGCTGGTCATCCCTTTCTCCAGTGGAAACTGCCCGTGAGATCTTTCAACCATGAAGAGGATTAGTGAATTTCATCGTTCCTCCAGCACTAAATATATTTCCCATCGTATTTCAGTACAATCAAACACCAAAGCCAAGTGTTGGTTTTTCAGGTCTAAACAATATATGTTAATTGGTTGTTTAAAAAAGAAAAATGTTTCTTACTACTCGTTAGATCTCATCTCATCATCTCATCTCATCGTCATCCGCTTATCCGGGGTCGGGTCGCGGGGGGAGCAGCTCAAGCAGGGGGCCCCAGACTTCCCTTTCCCGGGCCACATTGACCAGCTCTGACGGGGGGATCCCGAGGCGTTCCCAGGCCAGTGTTGAGATATAATCTCTCCACCTAGTCCTGGGTCTTCCCCGAGGTCTCCTCCCCACTGGACGTGCCTGAAACACCTCCCAAGGGAGGCGCCCAGTGGGCATCCTTACCAGATGCCCGAACCACCTCAGCTGACTCCTTTCTAAGTAAAGGAGCAGCGGCTCTAATCCGAGTCCCTCACGGATGACTGAGCTTCTCACCCTCTCCCTAAGGGAGACGCCAGCCACCCTTCTGAGAAAACTCATCTCGGCCGCTTGTACCCGCGATCTCGTCCTTTCGGTCATCACCCAGCCCTCATGACCATAGGTGAGGATAGGAACGAAGATCGACCGGTAGATCGAGAGCTTTGCCTTGCGGCTCAGCTCTCTTTTCGTTACAACGGTGCGGTAAAGCGAACGCAATACCGCCCCCGCTGCTCCGATTCTCCGGCCAATCTCACGCTCCATAGTACCCTCACTCGCGAACAAGACCCCGAGGTACTTGAACTCCTTCACTTGGGCTAAGGACTCATTTCCTACCCGGAGTAAGCAATCCATCGGTTTCCTGCTAAGAGTCATGGCCTCAGATTTAGCGGTGCTGATCCTCATCCCAGCCGCTTCACACTCGGCCGCCAGCCGATCCAGTGAGTGCTGAAGGTCACAAGCCGATGATCCAATGAGGACCACATCATCCGCAAAAAGCAGTGACGAGATCCTCAGACCACCGAACTGCAACCCCTCCCCACCACGACTACGCCTCGATATCCTGTCCATGTATATCACAAACAGGATTGGTGACAAGGCGCAGCCCTGGCGGAGACCAGCACCCACTGAGAACGAAACTGACTGGCTGCCGAGGACCCGAACACAGCTCTCGCTTTGGGAGTACAGAGATTGGATGGCCCTGAGGAGAGACCCCCTTACCCCATACTCCCGCAGCACCTCCCACAGTTTCTCCCGGGGGACCCGGTCATACGCCTTCTCCAGATCCACAAAACACAAGTGGACCGGATGGGCATACTCCCAGGCCCCCTCCAGGATCCTTGCGAGAGTGAAGAGCTGGTCCGTAGTTCCACGTCCGGGGCGAAAACCGCATTGTTCCTCTTCAATCTGAGGTTCGACGATCGGCCGAACCCTCCTTTCCAGCACCTTGGAGTAGACTTTACCAGGGAGGCTGAGGAGTGTGATACCCCGATAATTGGTACACACTCTCTGGTCCCCCTTTTTGAACAGGGGAACCACCACCCCGGTTTGCCACTCCTTTGGCACTGTACCCGATTCCCACGCGATGTTGAATAGGCGTGTCAACCATGACAGCCCCTCAACACCCAGAGCCTTTAGCATTTCTGGCTGGATCTCATCAATCCCTGGGGCTTTGCCACTGCGGAGATGTTTGACTACCTCAGTGACCTCCACCAGGGAAATTGACGACGAAACACCATCAACCTCGAGCTCTGCCTCCAACATAGAGGGCGTGTTATTCGGATTCAGGAGTTCCTCAAAGTGTTCCTTCCAACGTCCGACGACCTCCTCAGTTGAGGTCAACAGAGTCCCATCCTTACTGTACACAGCTTGGATGGTTCCCCGTTTCCCCCTCCTGAGGTGCCGGATAGTCTTCCAGAAACACTTTGGTGCCGACCGAAAGTCCTTCTCCATGACCTCTCCGAACTTCTCCCACACCCGCTGCTTAGCCTCCGACACGGCAGCAGCTGCAGCCCTTCGGGCCTGTCGGTACCCTGCAACCGAGTCAGGAGTCCTCCAGGATATCATATCCCGGAAGGCCTCCTTCTTCAATCGGACGGCTTCCCTGACCACCGGTGTCCACCACGGTGTCCGAGGGTTACCGCCCCTTGAGGAACCTAAGGCCCTGAGGCCACAGCTAGCCGCCGCAGCTTCAGCAATGGAGGCTTTGAACACTGCCCACTCCGGCTCAATGTCCCCAACCTCCACAGGAATGCCAGAAAAACTCCGCCGGAGGTGTGAGTTGAAGATACCTAGGACGGGGGCCTCCTCCAGACGTTCCCAGTTCACCCGCACTACTCGTTTGGGCTTACCAGGTCTATCCGGAAATTTCCCCCATTCCCTGATCCAACTCACAACCAGATGGTGGTCGGTTGACAGTTCCGCCCCTCTCTTTACCCGAGTGTCCAAAACATGCGGCCTCAGATCAGATGACACGATCACAAAATCGATCATTGATCTTCGGCCTAGGGTACTCTGGTACCAGGTACACTTATGAGCACCCTTATGTTCGAACATGGTGTTTGTTATGGATAATCCATGACTAGCACAGAAGTCCAATAACAAACGACCGCTCGGGTTCAGATCAGGGAGGCCGTTCCTCCCCACCACGCCTCTCCAGGTATCTCCATCATTGCCCACGTGGGCGTTGAAGTCACCCAGCAGAACTACGGAGTCCCCTACTGGAGCCCCATGCAGGACTCCATTCAGGGTCTCCAAGAAAGCCGAGTACTCTGAGCTGCTGTTTGGTGCATACGCACAAACAACAGTCAGAGTTTTCCCCCCTACAACCCTTAGGCGCAGGGAGGCGACCCTCTCGTCTACCGGGGTAAACTCCAACACCGCGGCGCTCAGCCGGGGATTTATGAGTATCCCCACACCCGCCCGGCGCCTCACGCCCTTGGCAACTCCGGAGAAGAATAGAGTCCAACCCTTATCCAGGAGTACGGTACCAGAGCCGAGACTGTGCGTGGAGGTAAGCCCCACCAGATCTAACTGGTAGCGCTCCACCTCCCTCACAAGCTCCGGCTCCTTTCCCCACAGCGAGGTGACGTTCCACGTCCCCAGAGCCAGCTTCTGCCGCCCGGGTCTGGTCCGTCGAGACCCCTGACCTTCGCTGCCACCCATGTGGCTGCGCACCCGACCCCAACGGGTCTTCCCACAGGTGGTGGGCCCATGAGATGAAGAGAGGGGGGGTGCCACGTAGTTTCTTCGGGCTGTGCCCGACCGGGCTCCGTGGCAAACCCGGCCACCAGGCGCTCGCCATCGAGCCCTCCGTCTGGGCCTAGCTCCAGACGGGGGCCCCGGGCTTCCTCCGGGCCGGGTCACATCTCCTCTTCCGTCGATATTCATTGAGGCTTTTTTGAACCATTCTTAGTCTGGCCCCTCACCTGAGACCACTCTGCCATGAGAGACCCTACCAGGAGCACAAGGCTCCAGACAACACAGCCCTCAGGTTCACAGGGACACGCAAACCTCTCCACCACGATAAGGTGACGGTTCCAGGAGAGGTCGTTAGATGGGGAACAAAAAAAAAAAAAAAAAAAAAAAAAAAAAAAAAAAAAAATTTTTTTTTTTTTTTTTTTTTTTTTTTTTTTTTTTTTTTTGTTCCTCGTTAGATGGGGAACAAAAAAATTATTAGGTAAAATGAATAGAAATATTTCATAATTCAATCAAATTCGATAAATTAAAGACATGATGTTTGTCCCATGTACAGTGCCTTGCATAAGTATTCACCCCCTTTGGACTTTTCTACATTTTGTCATGGTATAACCACAGATTAAAATTTATTTCATCGTGAGTTTATGTAATGGACCAACACAAAATAGTGCATCATTTGGAAGTGGGGGGAAATATTACATGGATTTCATCCATGTAATATTTGAAATAAATTATTTACAAATAAAAATCTGAAAAGTGTTGAGTGCATATGTATTCACCCCCTTTACTGTGAAACCCCTAACAAAGATCTGGTGCGACCAATTGCATTCACAAGTCACATTTGCAAGTCACATAATTAGTAAATAGGGTCCACCTGTCTGCAATTTAATCTCAGTATAAATACACCTGTTCTGTGACGGACTCAGAGTTTGTTGGAGATCATTACTGAACAAACAGCATCATGAAGACCAAGGAGCTCACCAAACAGGTCAGGGATAAAGTTGTGGAGAAATATGAAGTAGGGTTAGGTTATAAAAAAATATCCAGAGCTTTGAACATCTCTCTGAGCACCATAAAATCCATCATAAGAAAATGGAAAGAATATGGCACAACCACAAACCTACCAAGAGGAGGCCGTCCACCCAAACTGAAGAGTCGGACAAGGAGAAAATGAATCAGAGAAGCAACCAGGAGGCCCATGGTTACTCTGGAGGAGTTGCAGAGATCCACAGCTGAGGTGGGAGAATCTGTCCACAGGACAACTATTAGTCGTCTACTCCACAAATCTGGCCTTTATGGAAGAGTGGCAAGAAGAAAGCCATTGTTGAAAGGGATCCATAAAAAATCCCGTTTGGAGTTTGCCAGAAGCCATGTGGGAGACACAGCAAACATGTGGAAGAGGGTGCTCTGGTCAGATGAGACCAAAATTGAACTTTTTGGCCTCAATGCAAAACGCTATGTGTGGCGAAAACCCAACACTGCCCATCACCCTGAGCACACCATCCCAACAGTGAAACATGGTGGTGGTAGCATCATGCTGTGGGGATGCTTCTCTTCAGCAGGTACAGGGAAACTGGTCAGAATAGAGGGAAAGATGGATGGAGCCAAATACAGGGAAATCCTTGAAGAAAATCTGATGCAGTCTGCAAAAGACTTGAGACTGGGGCGGAGGTTCATCTTCCAGCAGGACAATGACCCTAAACATACAGCCAGAGCTACAAAGGAATGGTTTGGATTAAAGAATGTTAATGTCTTGAAATGGCCCAGTCAAAGCCCAGACCTCAATCCAATAGAGAATCTATGGCAAGACTTGAAGATTGCGGTTCACAGACGGTCTCCATCCAATCTGACTGAGCTTCATCTTTTTTGCCAAGAAGAATGGACAAACCTTTCCATCTCTAGATGTGCAAAGCTGGTAGAGACATACCCCAAAAGACTTGCAGCTGTAATTGCAGCGAAAGGGGGTTCTACCAAGTATTGACACAGGGGGGTGAATACTTATGCACCCAACAGATGTCAACTTTTTTGTTCTCATTATTGTTTGTGTCACAATAAAATGTATTTTGCACCTCCAAAGTACTACGCATGTTTTGTTGATCAAACGGGAAAAAGTTTGTTTAAGTCTATTTGAATTCCAGTTAGTAACAGTACATAATGGGAAAAAGTCCAAGGGGGGTGAATACTTATGCAAGGCACTGTAGCAGTCATGTAAGGTCTAACTGGATGAGACAAACTGCCATACATTTCCTCGGTTTATTGTCAACAAATTATCAGTGCTACCCCATATTGATTTTTAAAAGGGCAACTCAGAGAAAGTTCCATAAAAATAAAACCAGTGGAAAAATATCCATCATTCTGTCACAATGTTTCTGGAAAGAATATAATAAATTCTTCATCTGGAATAATAATAATAACTGTGTCCCAGTCGGCACCTGCAGTGGTGAACAACACGAGAAAACGTGTATCATCCTTTCATTTATGATAAGAGGGAGTTTATTCTACCTTTTTTTCCGCCATGTAACACAAACCTCCACGGCCACAACATGAACTGAGGCTTTGCACTGTAATACTGCTTTGTGGTACAAACCTTACAGCCACTAAGTCTCTTAAACAGCAGCACAAGCAGCAATTCCTCACTCTGTCCGTCTCACCAGCTTTCTCACACACACGCGCACACACACGCACGAATACACACACTCCCTCTCCTCCTCAACTCTCCTTCTACTCTGTATTTCTCTCCGTGCAAGTTTTTCTCCCAGTTCTGAGCATCAGTATGCAAAGAAAAACCTATCAGTAATCCCTGATGCTCAGCCATGGAACTGCCTGGCTGCCCCATGATAGTAATAGGTCATTCATACGTGGCCCGCGCGCACACACACTGACACACACGCACACTTCTTCAGAAGCACATACATGCACGTGCACCCAGAAGCACAAATGCAAAGACATATACAAGCATGGCACACACTCACACACACACCCACACACACACTCACACACACTCACACACACACTCACACACATACCAGCAGTCTACGTGTGTGACAGAGAATGCCAGTCTTTATCGCGCCCTGCAGTTTAACCCCTTCTAATCCCTTCAGAGTGGCAGAGCTCTCTGGTCAGTTCACACTCTTTCATGCTTCTTTTCTCTCCCTGTGTTGCCTCAAGAGTAATCCCCAGAGCAGCTGTGGCTACACATCAGACATGAGGAATAGACTCATCACACACAGCGACAGAGACATGGATCGAGCTCAATGATATACAACACAGTCAAATAATACTCCTACTATGATGTCTGAATAGACAGAGGTTGATTTTAGTTACAAATCCTTATACCATTTTTTTCTACCTCAAGATTATGGGATAATTACTTTTTTAATCAAGTCATATTTTTTTTTATTCTATATAACTTTTCAATGTTCTACTGCAGTTCGATCTTAGTGACTTTTAGTTTAGAAAAATAAACCATAAATATGATATAATATAACAACAAATAATTTATATTATTAATTCATCTGCAGATAGTTTTGTCAATCAATCATCACATAGAGGTAAGAAGGGAAAAGCAGGAGTTAAGGTTGTCCACCTATAAAGAAATTGCTAGAAAATTGTTTCACCATGTTCAAATGAGAAGTAAGTGTATTAAAAATAGGCAAAACTCAAGCTACAGTTCTTATATTTTAATTAATACATTTTAATGTAATTCCTCAGCCTTTTAATATCTGTATCATTAATGTGAATATTCCTGTGCGCCCCACACTGAGCACTATCTTCACTGACACTTCAGAGAGATCAGGTACAGATCCAGGTTTTTGTGGTATCCCAGTAAATAGGATCCTGAACAGGCTTCAACGATCTGAGAACCAAATGTGAGCTCATGAGATGTTTCAGTTTAGTGATGCTCCGACCACAGGTCAACAAAAAGAAGATGTTGCACGGCGTGAGAGAATCCTCCCATCTCTACATGAAGGTTAACCTTCTGTCCGTCTCCAACAACAACACATGGAGTTTTGTTTCACAATCATTTTCACAATTAAATGATGAACTAATTCACCAGTAAAAGGAAATAGAAAAAAATTGCAGTTTCAGGTATAACGTATTGTTTCGACAGTATAACAAATTCACTATAAACACATTCTACCATATCACACAAAGACAATCTCTGGTGCAGCTATGGATGAACTGAGCTCCTACTGTAGTTCGACAGAAGAAGAAATGATGGAGTTGAATTCCCAGTATGCAGTGAAGTCAGTCAAGTACATCGGCACACAATGGGAAAATGAAATGTTGTGTTCAACCGCCTCATAAACTGTTCAGTTTCCTCGGTTTCACAAGAGGAAAGAATTTGAAGCAGTGTGTTGAGAGGCAAGACATGAAACACTCACACACACACAAATGCTCACAAACAAACCCCATAGAGACACACAGAAACATGCTGACTCAAACACACACATACTATTTCACACAAGCAATTTTACACAACCACATACATAAACATTCAAACACTCACACATGCACACACTTCTGCAAAAACACACACACACACACACACACAAACACACACTCACAGTGTAGAGATATGTGTATGCAGCGAAAGGCTCCTTTTCTCTCATTAGGGAGAAGGAGCAGCCTGCAGCAAAGCCTCCTCTAGTCAGTCTGCTGAGATCTCTAAAACCAACAGCACCAGTCAGACTGAGAGCAAAGGAGGGAGAAATAAAACAGTCATACATTGAAACTACACTGACAAAGAAGCAGATGAAGAGAGTGAATGGAGGAGAAAGTGGAATCATAGAGAAAGAAAACCACAGAACAGTTCGAACACAGCCAACCCTGAGCATCTACAGGGTGTCTCACATTAACTGATGTGACTATGGTGACAGTGGGACCTGGACTCTAATGTAAGACCACACAAACTCAGTCTGAGATTGAACGCCCAGTAAAAGAAGTGAGAATGAGGAGCAGTGCTGCTGCTGGGAGAGAATCCTGTGGTGTGGTGCAGGAGACGCTATAAAACAGCCACCAGTGCTTTTGACCGAGATAAACCTGAGTGAACACACCCGGACTGAGACAGTCCAAGTCAATAGAAACAAGGCTTAGGCTCCGTTTTAATGATCTAAATGATCTAAGTGTCCAAATCCACTTCCTAGTTTGACAGTGGAAAAAAAGGTCACCGCCCTGGGTACCAGGTTCAGAAGGTTGTACTCCAGTTTCTTAATTAAGCATGGGTGCTAACACCCAATAAACCAATCGGAGAGAAAGAATACTTCACTTGAGAGGAAACGTGTGTTCACTTTATCCGTGTGGAACTGGCAGAGTGTGTTCGTGTTGTGCTCTCACCTCTTGCTCTCACTTTTTACTGCCTCAAGACAGCAAAGCACCAACAGTGCACCTGACAAAACCTCATTTTAAGACCAACGCGCTCATGAGTGCTCAGATGGGTTCAAGTGCATCTTTTCTATTTCAACAAGTCAATAGCTGGGTAGGAACACAACAACTGTGTCGGTCTGAAACAAGCGAAGACACATGCGTCAGAGTGTGGAAGAGAAGTCGATAGGAGTCAGGTCGGTCACGTTGGCTCAGCTCTTTTTTACATTGCACATGTCTGTAATCGACAAAACCAAGCAATAAGCATGTGTGTGTATGTGTCGGGGGGAAGAGTAACACAAACTCTGCAGTTTACTTTAACTGCATCATGCTCGGGCCAGGTTTGGACAGAAGAAAAACCAAAAACTGGGTTGAGGTCCGGCTCCATTCGTTTTCTCTTGGGCTCGGACAGGTTGTCACCCGTGTACCACTCTAGTAAATATTTGGTCAAAAACGATCTATCCATCCATTTTCTATAACGCTTATCCTCCTGAGGGTCGCAGGGGGAGCTGGAGCCGATTCCAGCTGACAGTAGGCAAGAGGAGCAGTACACCCGGGGCGTATCACAGAGCCAACACAGAGGAACAAACACCTACTGTCAATTTAGATTCTCCAACTGACATAACCTTTTTGGCTCATTGGGCTGTGGGAGGAAGCCAGAGTACCCACAGAAAACCCACTCACACACAGGGGGAACATGTAAGCTCCACACTGCTGGGAGGCAACATTGGAAACCACCATGCTGCCTGGTTATAAACAAGATAAACCTGGATAAAAAGTGAGGAGATCACCAAAGTGATTTCCGATTGACCCTGAGTGTGATACAAGCGCATGTTTTAAATTTGTTGAGATATTTCAATAAGGAGCAAAGTGGTTGATCGGCTGCAGACAGACGGACTGACGCTGGCTCCTCAGAGACATGTTCAGATGAGTTGGAAGAAAATCATCTATAAAACAGGATCAAGTCCCAGTTATAGAAACATTTCCAGTCAAATCAAAGTTTCTGAGGCAAATTGACATCATCCATGAGCATTGTTTCATATTGTAGGACACAGTGTGTTTGGGTGTTGTTTTCTAACACACACCAATGGGACCCCGTTCAATGTGTAAAATCTGACCGAATGTCGGCCGTACTGATAACTCTGATCTGGACAAATAAGAAAGTGAACAAAAGCTCCAGCCGTCACAAAAAACACCCAAACTTCATATTGTTTCAGCTGTTAAATTGAAACACACTGAATTATTTATCTCTCCCTTTCATGTGAATTTACTGAATGAAGGCCAGAGAGAATAAGAGAGCGAGGCAGAGAGCGAATAAAGAGATGGGAAGAGGCATTCAGAATAATGGCACACAATACCTAAGCCGTGGAGAAAGGGGAAAAAAATAGGAGAGAGAGACAGGCACAAAAACAGAGAATAATAGACAGCCCCATTAGGCAGAGGTTATTGAGTAAATTCATCTCACTAGACAAAAGCTTCTCCTCCGCTTGTGTCACTGTTGCTTTCACCAAACTCAACATTTTCTCTTCAGTTTCAGCCCATCTGCAACCCCACGCGTCTGTGGAAAGCTATATTGTCCCTGTGCATTGCCTTAAAAATGTTTCCGATGCAGTGTAAAGGCAGCGATTCGGCCAAGGAGAGCTCTGCCGCTTTCAGACACCAAACCTCAAGGTGCCTTGAATGGATGTTTTTGACCCTATGGTTTACTTTGTTGTGGAGGAGCGGAAGCATTTACTATCAACACTACACCGTTACTGTGTCTTATCAGCTGTGCCCCTTCTTTGAGACAGAACGCAAGGGGATTTAAAGCTGGCAGAATAAGATACCAAGACAAAGGAGGAGGACGGCAAACGGAGCCGGATTGGATGAATCTCACTCCAGGAGGCTGAAACTCAACAGAGAGCGTTCATTTCTAAAACTCAAGCAAGAAGTTCATCCGTCACAACAAAAGCCAAAGCCAGTCACTTTCGAGCAGCACCTGTTTGTCCAGTTCAGAGCAAATGCCCATATGAGAGAGCACTGGTCCACTTGCGCCAAAAGCTTGATTCCCCTGAGACACATTGGTGCAGTTGCCGAGTTTTAGTAAAATCACAAAAAGTGACTAAATGCCAACATTTTTAGTGTGAGCTCAAAACAGACTGTATATAAAGAGAGATGGCATGAGGCTGCCCATAACTGAGCAAATACTTCAGGCCCCCTGGTGGCTGGCTGCAGTATAGGTCATAAACCCTGGCTCCTCCCTGTTAGTGGAGACATGGACCAAACCAAAAAGTAATGTTTAAGGGGGAATTTTTCCGGTAAGGTGGTTTTAAATACCTTTGCCAAGGAGGTAATGTTAGTCAGTCCTGTTTCTAAGCAAGATTACACTAAAACCACCATCCATTTTTTTCCCTTTTTCCATTCCTGCAAAATTGTAAATTTTTCAACATCATCACCATTTTCCAAGGGAATGATTCAATAATCTTAAATAAAAAATCAGGCCCATTTAGAGAACTGATATCAATGAGTGAAATTGTATGCAGCTTGATTGAATTCAAGGGACTGTTGGCCCTTGGTGGAGATGTGCAATCTACTGATTAGTAGCTAGTTATTTGATGCTATGATGACAGCTGAGACTGACAGCTTCATCGAGCGCATGTATCGATGGGACCTTGCAACAGCGGCTCCAACCCTGGATCAATATATGATGTAGAGTCAAATGTTTTTTTTTTGTGCAAGATGGCGGTGCACAGTGTACCAGGACTTTTTGGCTTCGTTTCTGGATAGTGGGAAAAAGTGAAGGTCGTCTATTTCTATTTACATTCCATGTTGCTCACAGAGGCGGCTCATGGATACAAAAACACGTGGAGGGACGACCTTGATCGAAACGCAGTAACATGGACGCTGTGCTTCTGTGTGACAGGACGCAGCACACATGGATCTCTTATCCCATTTCTCAAAACACACACGGACAACACCCGATGGCCACCCCGCCCTCACACGTGCGGGTGAGTGACTGACTAAGCACTCAATAAAATGAGATGAGCCTCAGAGTGTGTGAGCGGGGCTGTGTTTGAAAGATGATTGGGGGAGTGTCAGTGTACCCGCTGACTCAGCGTTTCTGCTCTGTCATTCCTGTCATTTCACTGCGGCTCCTTCACAACGGAGCCAAGAGGGACCTGTCAGGATCCCTCTGGAAGTGTCTGAAACACAAGAGCGATGACAACGTCTGTTTACCTTGTGTTTTCCCCAGATGGCAAATTGTTTCTGTTGGCAGCGTGATGAAACACTAACCATACAAATGCTCTGTTTTTGTTGCTTCCCCTTATTGTTATTTTTATAATAGAGGGATATGAATAGTAACTGGACTCCTGGTGAGCTTTGCATGGCCCCAAAGTGGGAATAAGGGATGATTTCACAGCAGGAGAAACCAAACAGTTGAGTTAGCCAAAGCTTGGCTCTGTAATGAAAAGTGAAGTTACAGTGCATCAAGACTGCTCTTTTATGGGATACTAATAAGTCACACGTTACACTGTAGTTCAACTTGGAACTGCATTGCTTCTTTGGAAACATCTCTCACGCAGACGTTGAGAGTAAAGTTTGATATCTTCCTTTTAAAAAGTGCATTTGAACATAAGTGAACAGAAACTGTTTTCACCTGGCACAAAATATCCAGCTACAATGGATTGGGGTTTTGTATTTGAAACATCCGTTGACGATGGTAGATTTAAGAAGTTACCATCGTCACTCCGGACTTCCTGCTTTGCCGAGCGCCACCACCAGCCCACCGCATGAGGTGCATTACTCAGCACCTTCCAAGAAGAGACTCTGCTTTTTTCTATTCACTCACACGTTGAACTGATCTTCATAAAAAAAAACTGCAGAATTCATATTAATGTTCCTGGATAAATGGTGTTTCACTTCTTCTGCAACAATCAAGTTAAAACACTGCGTTGAGTCATAATCTGCAGGAAGAACTTCACTCCTGTCTGAAGAAGTGTGTGTGTGTGTGTGTGTGTGTCCGCTCGCCTTTGTTCCTCTTCACACAAACAGACAATCACATGTATTTAGTTATCAATCCATGATGTTGGATCATGAATCCCGATGGTTCCGGTCACTTTAACTCTGACGTGCTGGCTGTGTGCGTCACGTCTCGTCTCATGTTGTGTGTAGCAGTTGAACTCCGTCCGTGCAAAGTGTTGGACTTTTTGTAAATCTGTTTAAATATGTATCTCATAAACTCTGGAGGAAATCAAACAAAACCAAAGTGTACGTGACCTAATAACTTCTGATTAGTGTTGGTGTTTATTGTTCGGGTGTAAAGGCAGCACAGGTCAGCGGGGGAGTGAGGAGGGAGGACACGCGGCAGGGATACACAGCACGGCACATGCTACACCGGCCGCTGCTGCAAAGGGAACGCGACAGAAACCCAGAGCTTGTGAATGCACACAATGCAATCTTACTTGTTACATTCTGTGTTCACACCAATGTGCATTTTCGTGTGGCATTACTTGCACAAGAGGAGACCTAGTGGCTGAAATGACAACTGCTACGTGGTACCTGTGGTGGAAATACCAGCACCATTGTGTCCATGTGGAGGTGCACACAGCTCGGGGAGTTTAACCATCTTCTCCAGGAGCTGCGCCTGGACGACCGTTACCAATGGCCAGTTTGATAACCAGCCTGCTTGTGTACCGTCACCTGTCTGCGGTGGGCTTCATTCCAAACACTGTCTGGCTTTAACAACATTACATTGAATAAATCTTTCACGTAAGTCTTTTCATTGACTTTATATGTAATTACATTGGGACAAAAAATGCTTTGCGTTCGGTATGCACGCACCATTAGTGCTCTGAGTCCCGTGAGTCACGAGAAAAATCTTGATCAGCAGCCACGTCGGTCTCTCTATATCTCCTATCAACTCTTTTCAATCCCCCTTTCTCTCCTCACTTCTTTGAGTTCCTAATCACTTCTTCCAGAAAGACCAGAATTTCAAGTGCACAACCCCAGACTCTGAGCCTTTGCTTCTATCCATCCCCTCGTCTTTCTGCCCGTCCTCTCATGTGAGTCACATTGTCAGGAAAACCACCGTTCTCGCTTTGCATCACTGCTTCCACCTCTTTACTTCCTCTTTCATTTCCTTCTATTTCTCCCTCTTTCATAAGAGGAGTTGTTTTTTCTCCATGACTTTACGCCCTCGCTTTCTTTCCGGGTTATTTTTCTTCATTTTCTTGTGACTAGCTTGAATTTAAAGCATCTAAAGTATTTCTTGGATTTGATTGCATAGTGTATTACAAATATTACCAAAAGTATTTGTTTGTCTTTACACAGCATGACAAATGGTTAAAATTAGTTGACTCCAAAGAACAAAAACACACATGAGGATGGTTTGTGAATGGTTCTTCATTTCCTGATGACCAGTTCTTCACTTCAACAGCTCACTTAATAGGTTTTCATAGGCATTTTTTTTAATTATGGATTTCACCATACGTTTACATAGAAAATTGTCCCAAAAATGGACGGAAATGTAGAGTCACATCTGCCGTTTCCTTCCCATTTGACCTCTCAGCCCGGCAACATTCCTATTTCTCAGCCTCTTTCGTCTGCTCACTTCTCCTCCCTCCTCCGGCAAGCAGCAGGCCCAGCCAGGAGTGCATACTGTATATCACCACACTCAGCCATCCTCTCACTTTCACAAGCACCAGTTATTACTCCTCAACCCCACTTTGGACCCCCCAAAATCCCCCATTCTTTCACCGCCAGTCCGTCGGTAAAACACTTTCTTAGAGGAAAACTTTACAAGCTGGAACATAAAAGCGGTTCTCCATCTTTTCTGCTGATCCTTGCTGTCATCAAACACTTTCATTTCTGTCTCCAAAGGAAGTGACAGCTCTTCCAGAGTGAAATTCAAACTGCGTAATAAACACTAGAGAGAGCCGGACTTGCTAACTCTGTATCTTTGGCCTTTTTGTCCCTTTGGTGCCATTTGGTGCAAATCACCAGACGTCATCTGGGTAGTTTAAGATGAGTCTGCAGTGCACCGTTTTACAACACCATGATATGTGAACTCTGAGTATTGAATTTAAAGCAGCTGAACAGTTTCCTCTCTGCGAGACTCTATAGGAGTGTAACATAGACATTTGCACTGAAAGAAAAAGCTTCCCCTGGTTCCCTGGGGGAGAATTCCAGAAGTACAAGATGGAAAAAAGCCTTTGAGTTTCAGAAACACATTCAACATATAGAATTTGGAAGGATTTGCTTGTGTTGTAGAGGCCTCCTGATGAAGAGCCAATTTGAGCGTTTTACAGAACAACTGACATTGTTCTTTAAATTATGGGGAAAAAAAGAGTAAGTCTTCCCTTCTGTTCACCTTCTACCTTTTACTCCTTTTCAGATTTTCTCTCCTACACGGTATTACTGTCCGGGGGAAAGTCTAACGGAGAAGTACAGATATCAGAGGAAAGTTCTGCATCTGAAAGACGTATACGGAAAAATCCAGAATGAAATCCCCTAGGTTTGAATTTGGTCCGGCGCTAAATATTTAGAAGAAGAGAAGCGGGTGAAGGGAGGATGTCCGAGTGACTGTGTGAAATATGGAGATTGGACAACGAAATACAAAACGAACACAGGCTCAGTGGTTTCGTTCAGTTACACATCGAGGTATGGGTCGTGTTTGCGAGCGCGAGCACGCGCACACACACACACACACACACGCAGGCACACACACACACGCGTGCACTGGTTACTGCAGCCTCAACTGTTCCGACAGTAAGAACATAAAGGCAGAAATTGGCCATTTGGGACAACAAACACACGCTGCACTCTCTGCAGCAGCAGAGGAAAAAAATGGGTTGCTGAAATTCTTTTAATTGCTGACAAAACAATGGCAGAATTATCCTTGCTCACACCCGAATAGGAAACAACTCCCCCCCATCCACCCACACGCCTCTCGCCTCGCTTGAAAATCCTGAACGCGGCTCCTAACGACAATTAAGCTTCTTGCAAGTCCTATTTTGAACTTTGGAACGGAGCGTTTGGAATGAGGCGGTGTGTGAACGTGGGTGCCCCCCCCCCCCCCCCCCCGCTCCGCTGTTTACCTGTCGCCTCTGTGCAGCGTCGAATCGTGTCTTCCCCTCACAACAGAGACCGCTCCGATCTGCCTGCCCCTGTTTGATCTGCCGTGGCCTTTCCGCTCGGAGGCTGCATCAAAAAGATGCTGGGAACTTAAAAGCTCCATTGCCTCCCTCTTCCTCTCTCTCTCTCTCTCTTTATTTTTCTCTCATCCTCTCTTCCCTCTGTCTAGAAATTGGAGGCTGTAAACACTTTGTTACTGGCTGATCAGGAAAAGGAAGAGGAAAAACAAGATTAAGTGGCTCATCTCCTATAATATCACTTTACCCTTATGTTGAATTCAACACAGCAAGAGAATAGGGAATATGTTTAATTGCCTTTCTGCCCACTTTCCCTCAGCAAGATGATTGCTCTCTAAAAATCATTGTGATGTTCTTACTTCCGGACTTGTAACTGGACATCCCACCACGACCATGATCCTCAACTGGGACACTTTCCACCCACTGGCGTTCGCTGACCACCACAATTCTCTGGACGCCAGGGGAATCAGATTTTCGACAAATTACCAATTTCAGAGGAGCATTCTGATAATAAAATGTAAACTTATTGCATCTTATACATTTTAACACTATGGACTGTTGCCATGCCAATAAATATTAAATTCTCATTTTAAACTGATCCCTCCTTATTAGAGGGACTGAGAGAGACAATCTGTAGGAGGGATAAGTCCATCAACACCTCACACCTCCGCAAGTAAGTGACTGTGTGCAACATTTCCATTGATACGTCTCACTTGGTGTTATCATATCACATGCGTCATATCTTCCTTCATCACCTTGTTAGTTCATTGACATCTGCGAGCTGCTCATGCACTAGTTAAATATACACTGTAAATGCACGTTGAATAAAAACCCTCAGGTTCTCAAACTGCAACTGGTAATAACAGCATAACGAATCGGCTTTATTGTTGTTTTATTCCCCCCTCTCCTGCCGGGATTATTTATTACAGGTGTTTGAGGTTATGTAGCTGCTCGACGCAGCCGGACCGCAGGGTGCATGGTCGATTGTCTGGTGCTCTCATCTCAGCCGGGGGCTGAGCCACTGAGGGCTGAGAGCGCAGACACGACTCCAGCACCGCCGCCTCCCTGACCTCCCACACACAAACACACAGACACAGACACACAAACACACACACACTCTCTCTTCCTGAGGCGGTTGGTATTTTTGCCCACACACAATGGTTTCCCGCTGGGGTGAGCCTGCCGAGTCCACTCTCACTTATAATGTGGCTAATAAAAGTCAGTGTCAATGCAGCTCCATGAGGAATAGACTTGGTCAAGAGCACAAGAAGCTTCCTCCCTGAACAGAGAATAAGCCCATTCAACTCCACACCCAAGAAAAAGTGCCTCAGCGCTAATCTTAACATGTCACTACATTTTCTACAGCAGAACTTTCAAATATCGTGACAATATAACAAATTGACCTCTGACAATAACAACATAAATATATATAATAATATATCCGATGGAGCCGATGTTAGGACACTGCATGACATGTCACATCAGTCCCCTCACATAGGAAATAGTCCCACTTTTGAAGCTTTAAAAAAAAAAGTAAAAACTTGCAATATGGTTGCTTTAACTGTGTGACGGAACAAAAGACACATGGGATGATATGTGATTAGTTACAGCCCCCACAGAGCGCCCGTGATACATAGAAAGGTGGATACATAGAGAGCGGAGAGAAACGATGATCTCCTCGAAGAACAAATTAATAATAAAAGACTCCAGGAATAAACTAGGTAATTAGGTTAAAGGCAGCTCAAGGCACATGCTGCGCCGCCGTCGTTCGAGTCGGATTCCGGCTCATTTTGGGCTTAAACCTCTGAAAACAGTGTGCGGCTATAGGAGTAATGGTGAGTTAAATGTTTCACAGTCATCATGTCACCGCAGCCGTGCATGCCGTCACTCTGGATGTCACGCCTCTGCTACAGAGTGGAGGTGATGTACAGGGTGTCTGTCTTATCAACGCGTCCCAGCACAGGAACATCATGACACACATGCACGAACTTAAAAGGGAGCGGGGAGGAAGTCTGTGTTCCCCATACATCTCTTTGCATCTCCTCCACAGCACCCACATCATTTCTTTTTTATCTCTCTCTCTCTCTCTCTCTCTCTCCCCCCACACACACACACACATACACAGACAAACACGCACACCCTAATAAGTTCACCCCCGAGTGAGATAAGAGAGAGAGAAAAGGAGATGAGAGGATGTTCAGAGAAGACTCTTTCCTTCCTCTGCCTCCCTCTCACACACACTCACACACACGCACGCACACACACGCACACAGACACACACACACCTAAAGAGATGTCTTCTATGTGCTTGGCAGCCAAAGCGGTGGCTTGGCGCCCGTTGTCTCTCAAAATCCGCCAGTCTGCCTCACCTACGCATTTCAAGTCAAAAATTCATAAGGTGACACAAAACTGTCAAAGCACGTTGATGCGACTCCAACATGATGATGCTATAAATGTGCGTGTGTGTGTACGTGGGGGAGTTTGGGGCACAAACACACACACCTGCACACACACACGTTCACATTGCTACACGCACGTACAAACTTGCACACACACACACACACACTGTGTGGTCTCACTGCAGGAGAACTGGCCTGAGACGCACACAATTATATAGGCTACAAGCACATGCACGCGCACAGCGGACGCAAAGTGTGTTTCCATGTTTATAGATGCGACAAAGAGTCGTCACATTAAACCCCAACTGCTTCAAATGCAAAACTCCTGCAATACTTTTATGCGTTTGCGTGTGTGTGTGTGTGTGTGTGTGTGTGTGTGTGTGTGTGTGTGTGTTTATGTGTGTGTGTTGCGCAACGGATGGTTTCTAGCGAATAGGAGAGTTAGAAGTCTAATTGCATCGTGCGACCACATTCCTATAGTGCGTGCTCCTGCGATGTGCCATCCAGACATTAAAGCCCGGGCATGTGGCACATGAACCAGTCCATGGAGCTCCCACTCCAAAGCACTGACAGCCTGTCCCTGGTGCCACAGCGCATCCGGAATCCGCAGCTCATTGCCAGAGAAGTAAAACAATCCTTCACCTTCATCACAACTTGACTGATTCCACCGGAGGAGGTGGAAAATGAGGGGTGACGGTCAGTTCAGTCCATGCGCATCCTCGGCATGCGACTGCTTGCTCCCCCCCCCCCACCATCACAAGCCATGCGATATTTCCGTGCGCAAAATATGACACAACACAAAAAACCCTCTTATCCCCTGCAGCACATGACGGGTCCGTGTGGGTTCCCGTTAGGAGGCGATGATGGGAGAGCGACACCGGTGGGAGAAATGAGGGGAGGACGGGCACTGGTGAGAGGAAGGGTTGGAGAAAGAGAGGGATGTCCCCGAGCTCCAAGACGCGTATGGAGAACAACCAGAAAAAGTTTGGCGGGTACTTACGCATCAATCCGTCCGTCGCGTCCGTCCTGTTTGGCATGTTAGTGGGACGTGAGAGTTGCAGCAGAAGACATTTCCATTCCCAGCGGGCTTGTCAGACAGCAGCGGCGGCGAGAGCGGCGACAGCAGCGGCGGTTCCCGGTTCCAAAGCTCAGCTCGGCAGCTCCGTGCGCACAGGAGAGCAGCGCTCAGCATGAATGAGAGAGGAGCCGCGCTCAGACTCCGGCATCCCTTGGTAAAGAGAGAGAGGGAGAGAGAGAGAGAGAGAGAGAGAGAGAGGGAGGGCGAGGGAGTTAGAGGGAGAGGGGTTGGCGACAGGAGTGCGCCCCCTGGCTGCGTGACTGCGTAAAAGCGCAACACCAGACGCACCGCTCCATGACGCGCATAGGTGGCAGCATTGGACGCGACAGAGGCCGCGGTTTCATGTGGTCCATGAAGAGTCTGGTTGAGGCTCATAAATGACCTGATAAAGTTATTTTACAGGAATCAGTGTCTTTGATATGGTCTCGATGAAAGGCTGCTGCTGTTCAGAGTAAATGATTGTTCCTGTCATCAAGCAGGAGTGGTAGGTGTGCTGTGTGTGTGTGTGTGTGTGTGTGTGTGTGTGTGCGTGTGCGTGTGTGTGGGTGTGTGTGTGTGGTATTGCTCATGTTATGGGGACCTACATCTGTTCCCACAGTCATATTAAGGGAACTTGTCTACCTAACAGGGACACAAAGCAAGTCCTCATGGTGTAAATCAGTGCATTTTAAGGTTAAGATTAGCGTAAGTCTCCAGGAAATCAATATAAGTCCGTATAATGTCCTCTGAAGTCATGGAGACATGACATAGTGTGTGTTTGTGTGTGAGTCCTCACTTTCTGACCCACCTTTAATATACTTGTTTTGGGTCAAGGACTTGGTTTAAGGGTTGGGTTTGGCATTTATTTGTGATGGTTGAGGTCATGGTAAAAGGCTGGGGAATGTATTATGCCAATGAGTGTCCTCACTAAGATAGAAGGACATCGGTGTGTGTGTGTTTGTGTGTGTATTTGTGTTTGTGACTCATCATCATCATCAGCAGATCAACACTCAGCAGCTGAAAAATAAAAGCCTTACCACCCCCCCCCCCCCCCCCCCCCCCCGTCCACCAGTGGGAACTTCACTAATCACTGTTACAACACAAACCCTTCAAACGTTGTGCCAATAAGAGTCTCTTTCTACTTTGAGTCAAGGCGATTGAGGGAAAAACGACATCACAGTACTAGGGCTGGTATAATAAGTTGTGTGTGTTTTCCACTCCCACCACCTTCTGTTCATCTGCATGAATTTGTGCAGTGTTTTCTTATCCTGGGCCCCGGCTCTGACCTCTGTCGTCCCCTTGTGCATATTAAATGCTGATATTCCTGCCCATATTAGTGATGACAAGGGACTTTTCATTCAGGGAGATGAAGGCTCGGGTTCCTCCTCTCCACACCGAGGAAGAGGATGTGGTTACATGGATGACACTCAGCTGCTCAGATTACTGCACTACTGGATGCATATGTGCACGCGTGAACATCCTTCCCTCTAAGTCCCATTGTCTTGGATTGATGAGGCACTGCCGGTCTAAGAGTTCATTTCTAATTCTGAAAAAACCTCTGAGTCATCCACATGTGCTCTGTTCCGATTGTGGGGCTGAAATCCCTTATCAATTAAATCCAGCTTCATATTTAACGTTGAAAGATTTGTGTGGATGGATTTCTAAAGGCAGGAGCCTGATTCATCTGGAAGTAAAAGTTGTCTGATTTATCGCTGACATAGAGGTTACCACCTCTGTAAGCTGCTATGAATAATAGTTCAATTTCTTGTGAGTTATTACAATAAGGAAGAGGAAAATGGGAAGCGCATGTGATAAAATGTGTCCATATTTATGCTCGTCTTTCCATGATCGCTGACTGGAGGGTACACTGCCATACAAGTATCTATTTACTATTACACTAAGGGATAAAAATGATAGTGACTTCACAATGCTGAAAATATCAGGTATCTTCCTCAACTGGAATAAAGGTAGAAAAACAGCAGAGCAGAAAGAGATAGCGTCTTACAGGAGGTAGCTCTGCATAGCCTTCAGGGTACAATGCTCCTCCACTGCACCTCTGACATGCGTATCCAAGTATCTACAAGGGAAGTCTTTCTTTGTTCTGTACCTGGTGAACATTGTATAACCAAGTCCTCCCACATTAGCACTGGGCACGATCAAGTGTTTGTGCCAATAAAGTGGCAACGCAACCGAATAAAAACTGTAACTCCCGGGCTACACAAGGTGCGTGTCGATACGTGAGGTTTTTGGTATGACTGCTGTATTTCCTCAAATAGAGTATGAAGCTGGTCCTGCAGTAACAATAAAAACCTTGTTAAAACAAATGAATGGATTCAGTAAACAGAAACCCAAGCAAAAACGAGTGCTTTTACTCTGAAACGGGTAGAGGAAGTGTTGCAAATATGTATTTTCGACACATTTTTGACAGATTCAAATCAAAACTGTGTTGAAAAACCATTTCATTCTCTATTTTGTGCGTGGCATGTGGAGAAGAACTGTGAAACCCAGACTCTCTAGAAGAGCAGCATGGAAACTTTATCCTGATTACATGGAAAATGAAAGCATGATATTCTGCAAAACGGCTCTGGGTTTAGCTGATTTTATGTTTCATTATTTTAGTGCCGTATCATAAAGTTGGAGAGAGATGTGTGACTCAACCCAAACAAATACGGAGTGAAAAATCAAAACAAGCTGAATTATACTCAAATGCTCCATTGAGCTGAAGGGAAACACAGAACTAAGAGCAATCCTCTGTTCGTTAGGCACTATATCACATAACATCAGCTCAATTGACAATATTAAATTACTTCTAACTGCAGCTTTAACGTGTCGTTCTCCCAGGAATCCACATTTAATCCCATATTTATCTTTAAATGTACTTGAGCTGGTGTACAACCAGGCTCCTCCATTATACACCTTAACACCCTTCTCTGGGTTGATCCGCAGGGATATTGACATGAATATTTACTTTCGCCCTGATGTAGATATATATAATAATCATATTTATCTTTCTCAACTGTATTTTCAACAAAGAAGAATGAGACAACACACCACTTCCTGTGCGCTGAAAGAATTCTTCCGGAGAGAGATGCAGAGAGCGACAGCAGCCTTCAGAAGCCGCCAGCAGCTGAAATCATTACATCAACGAGCAAAAAGAAAAATAGCAAAGCAGAGATTTCTGTAAAAACGTTGCTGCTTTAGTGCAAAAACTGATGCAAGCGAAATGGTTCAGCGTCCAACACACGTCTTGGTGTGCACGGCTTGTCAGCACGTCGCTGCTCATGGTGTGAATGAAAATGGGTTTCCAGCTCCACAATCTCTCATTTTCTGGTTGTGCTTGTATCTCCTTCCATCTCTACAGCCTTCCAACAGAGCCTTGATCAATAACTTCCATTTCATCCCCAAGACGCCGCCTGATGCCAAATCATAATTAAATCTCCACAGAGAGCCGCCTGAAAAAGAAACTAATTAGGTATTAAAAATAACTGTTTTTGTCCCTTTTTTAATTCCTTTTAGACAAAAATCTAAACGAACTTTCTTCCGTTTTGTTTTTTAAAAGTTGTCCTAGCGTACAGTTGTCAAGATCCGGCAATATTTTTTTTAGTTTTTCTTCCTTTTGCTTAATTTTGTTTTTGTTTTGCCTGCTGGATTTCGATCAGCGCCGAAGTATCAGCGTGATCATTGTGATGTTAGACCAAACATAGCAAGCATTACAAAGAGGAAGGAGAAGTTGAGGAAAACAGACATGTCAGATCGAGGAGATGATGGTGGAAAAAGAATGAATCTGGTGGCACATGGAGAGATGGAGGGCAAGAGAAAAAGAAAGAGTGGGTGGTGGGGGATTCTTTCAGTGCAGCCGCTCAAAGGACATCTAGGCTTCTTTGCTCCTTTATTGTCCCTGCTTGATCTTTATCGCACATATGACGCACACCCACGCTTGCTGGATAGGGATAGACCTTTTAGCGTCTGTAATTACAGCCGGCCCGGCTTATGAACAGCAGGGGAGGCTGCTGATGCTACAGCTAACTAGCTAATGTTGCCGCTTCACCTTTGAAACGGCAACATCTGTGAGCTGGAGGCCCGGTGAAGAACAGCTACAGAGGGAACAAGGTGACAGGCTTTTGTTCATATTGTATCCCGAGACCACAGAGAAACAGAGCTGGACTAAAGCTGCTTTTCATCCACAGCATTTACAGCTTCTCTCTGCTCTGCTCATTGTTTCCTCTCCTGCATGATTCAGTGTAATTCAACATATTCCCCCGTGAAACACTGATTTCGCCTCATATTCATTTATTTATTAGGTCAAAGGTTATGCCAATGATTGTTCACTGCCAAGAATGAAACCACAAAGTTAAACAATGACAACATTTGTACTTTTTGCTCAATAGAGACCGATTTATATTAAGATATGAGGATGTTGACGGCTCATTGGCGAAATCAGGAATAATGTTTGACTAAAATGAACCATAAACAGTTTTTCCGTTATGATTTAATATCAGTGGCTCTTTCAAGCTAAATTCAGGATTTTCACGTCATCATTACCTTTACCAAAATGAGTATCCGTAAGTAAAGTTTATTTAATATGGCATCTTTCACAGAGTAATACACAAAGTGCTTCACAACCCAGATGGCATACAGTTGTGGACCACTTCCGGCATTTATATGGCCCTTCTGGTCTTCTTGTGACCTGGTTAAATTTATGTGAGCCCAAAGTGGCCCAATTCTAAAACAAATGTGGGGAGCTCTAGTCTGGACAAGGTGTAATCTGGATGTGGTAGATGGTGAATATGTTCTCTACTCCAAACCTTTGGTTGACACACAGTATTGCTATGGCTTACTTGTGGCCCAGATCTGGCGAACAGGAGCGGACAGGCCAAGTGCAATTACTCATGGCGGTATTTGGGCTGGATGTGGGATGTAGGCCAAATCTAATCCAAAACTATTTAGCAATGTGAGAAGATTAGAGTTGTTTAACCTAAATAATTGGAGAATCCAACAAAGCATTAGCACATTTAAAAAACAACACTAAGAAATCTAGGCAAAAGCCAGTTTGAATAAATTACTTTTTAGCTTATTTTTGAAAGAATCCAACAGATCTTGTGTAAATAAAGAGTTCCTTAGTACAAGATCGCCTTTTGTTTTTAATCATGTGTCAGAAACAAATGGTAAGCCCTGGTCAGCACACCCCTAAGTTCTAGATTATTCTTGGTCATTGGGTCCAAATTAGGCTAAACATTTTTTGGAGCTTGATCACAAATAATTCCAAAAGTTTGCAATTGAAAATCCACCTTTGTAAACCAGTAAAATAAATGAGGAATTAAAGTTGAACATGTGTAGAAAATATTTGTATTGTATGCAAGTCATATGTATGTGCACATATGTGATAGCGCCATCATCTCAGTTTCTATAGATAACATTTACATTTAATCTTATCTCGACCTGATTCTTATGGCACAGGACATAAAGGACATTGTGCTTGTTTTCTTGCACACACAAACACACACACACACACACACACACACACACACACACACACACACACACAACACACACACACACAACACAACAAAACCTCTTTCAAATCTGTTCTTTGGACCTAAACCTCAACTGTTATGCTGTGTGTTTATTACTTTATTTGTACACCAGAGCTTTTCTTTAATTCATAATGTTTCAAACACATGGGGGATTAGTTTTAGTGTCTGACAGCATCATTTCCACTACATTACAGTTGTCTTTTAAAGTCATTAGTGCCTGACAAAATGATCCTGGAACAGTAATGTGCATCATTAAGAGCTGTATGTGTTTTTTAGTTTAGAATCTGTTGCAATACAAATACTTAAGACAAGTTTCTCTACATATATTCCAATCACAAACCACATTACTTGATTTAGTTTTCAGGCAAACTACTCATTTGGAAACTTTAACTGGATGAAAATTACAGTATATTGACTGTATAGCTTTTTGTTTTGTTTATTATGTGTAGAATTTGTTTACCTCTAGAAAGCACTTTCTGTTAATTGCTTGAAAAGTGTTTTATTTATTCTATGGTGACAGATGTATATACATTCATTTGTAGTCCATGAGGAAAAAGCAGCAATAACAACAACTGTATAATTGATCGTGTGTGAGTAAAAAATACAGATGTGAGTGGTTTCACACATCGTGACCTACAACACTTTATTCCGGACGCAAGATGAATTATTATATTTAATTTTCCCAGGTTCCCCTGCTCACCCAGCACAGGTTCCTTGGCTTTTAAAAGTGGAGCAGTTGTCATGAGACATTAGGCTGCAACTCATTTTGGCATAACTCGAGGGCTGAGGATAGAGAGGAATTCAGGAATAGAATAAACGTGTGCGGATGACACAGCAGGGAGCGGCAGAATGAAAGTGTAATGGAAAAACTGCTGTTGATCATAATTGCCAGTCGTGAAATTGCCGGTCTGTATTTCCTCTAAAATTTCCCTACATGTCAGTGTTCGCTGGGGCTCCAACATCTGCAATTATTTCTCCAGGAAAGATTCGGCTTGAACCTCTACATCACCTCCTCCTCCTCCTATTCCTCCTCCTCCATCCCCCTCTCTTTATCCCCCTGCTCCTGACCAATTTGGGGTGGCGAGGCGATGGTTATCTAAATGCAAAGTGATGCTGTAATAGCACTCACTGAGGAGGCGTAAACAACTGGTGAGACCCAGAGATGGAGGGATGGGGGGAGAGGCAGAGAGAGGAGGTATCAATAAGACGGATACATACAAAAGAGATACGGGAGGGGGGGGGGGGGGGTTGAGGTTGTATGGCCACCAGAATGAGAGCGTGAGGAGATAAAGGGAGTTGAATGGAAAAAAACGAGAGGAAGAGAGGAAAAGGAGGCTTCAGGAGGGGAAAAAGAACGACAGGGAGAAAAGGCAGGGAAATGAAAGAAAAGAGTAAGGGACTGGAACAACAAGGGAACGTGCGCTAAAATGAGAGACGAGATAAGAGGAGAGAAGACAGAGGGTAATAAAAGAAAAAGAAGAGGAGATACAAATCAGAGGACGAGGCCGTTGCAGAAGAAATTAATAGAGATTCTTCAGTGGAGAAGCTGAAGCACTTGTTCAAATGCGTGTGAGGATCTCTGAAAAGGTGGAAGTAGAGAGATGTTATTACAGCTCGGCCAACCTCTTAGTGATGAGGATGGAACTAAAAACACTCAAAGTGTGTAACTTTGACACAGGAGGTCTTTGTTTATTCCCCATCTGCTTGAACAGTCCTAGAGGATTTATTATGAACACGATCGTGAAGGTTTCTTCTCCTTCGTTTCCATCAACAATGGATCAAGTGATTATCATCAAAATCTGCAAGGAGCATCATGACACATTTGTGGTTCTGGTTTTACAGCCTATAATTCTAATGTTTCTTATCAACCTCGCTCCCCTATCGCCTGCTGCACGGTTGAGGGTTTTCAAAACAAGCAGTTGTACAAGTGCACAAGTTTGTTCACCTGGCAAGTGAAACAACAGTCTTTACCCTCACAATTTAGTTTTGCCTAAAATGATAACTATATGTATTAAAATTACAAATTAATCTTTATTCCCCATTTTTTTAATAAAGGGACAGATTTAATGAAGAATTTTCTATCATGTTGACTTAATGTGACTAAATCAAAAAGTGATTTGATGAAATAAAGTATAAGTCATACATACAATTTGTATACAATCTAAAATCCACCCCTTTACATTGAATTTATGTAATAATCATTTAATAATGTAGTTATTATAATGTAATTAATTACATAAAGTTGGCAATTAATTTGTGAGTGTAGGCTGTTCTATATCCGGTTGATGACACTTCCCAGTCAGCACCATCTCATTGGTTATTGCAGGATTGTTTCCTTGATTTCAACTCAGGTAAATACCAATAACGTTTGATATTTACAATTTTAAACATGGAAGGTTCAGATCCAGTTGCTGACGATAAGATCACATCTGTGACACACACACACACACACTAAATGATCACTTGGCCAGATAATCTGTTCTTATCAGCCTTTAACCAGTAACTACCCCATAATTGGATTGTATTGGCCTTGAAATCAACCCGATCATTCTATAGTGTGGGTCCAGATAAAGCAAACATATGCTGACCCATTACTCTGATGTCATCTGGTCAAATATCTTAGTAGCCTCCAATCTTAAATACTCTTTAGCCATGCTATAGAGGGCTTCACTTTTGTGGAGCAATCCTCTTTATACACAGTCTATGGTTGGTAGTAACTGGTTTGAGAAATAACAACATAACAAAGCTTTTTGCTGTTATTTTATTGCCAAAGGGAATTGATTTTATTATTGATTTTTTCGTTGATACATTGTACGTTTGTAATATTACCTCTTCTGTTACTCGATGCCAGAAATATCACAGCCTGTCTCCATACGCTCTAATTTGACAGAATTGATCTGAAATGCAAAAAAAGAAAGGAATGAAGAGAGGTACAGGGATGAACACAGTTAATATACAGTAGATTCATATGATAAAAAAAAGCTAAGTTAAATCACATAGGTACAGTATTATGATATTTCTGTGATTGTCACAAGGTGGAGAAACAACAAGAAAGGGGTTGGCACAACATCACATCAATATGCTCTGTCAGTCGAGGCTAGAGGAACTGGACCAGATGAAGAAAACAAATTGAAAAAGACAATTAGAAATCCTTGATACCTTCGCATCAGCCTGTGTGTGTGTATCACAGGAGAGATTAACTTTACATGACTGTTGACATAGCAAAGCCAATATCCACAGGACGGAGAGCCGACAGTTAGAGAAACACACTGATCACTGCATCTTTTGGTGTCTCTTCTCTTTTTGGCCTGTTTACAGCTGTCCATGTGGAGCGAGAGCGTCACCTCTTGGCCTCTGCTAACAGACCAGTTCTTCCGTCTGTGTCCTGGCCAAAGTGTTAGCATTTAGCTCATTGATTTCCTCCGGCCAGTGGCTGTGATTAATCCAGAGCAGGCAGCCGGCCCTGCATTCTTAACGGCTCGTCCTCCGCTGAAAGGGGGGGGGGGGGGTCTTGGACAGGGCCGGCTCATTAGAGACATCGACACATTTTCCTCGATCCGACATTCGCTCAATGCCTTTCTCTTTACTTGTTGACAGAAGGGGTAAACTTATAAGGATGATGTTGTAGTTAGAAATAAGTGCAATATTTGTTTTTCAGCACATAAAAACAGCATTTTTAAAAACATTATGAAGCTTTGCAATGTCCTGCTGCAGAGAACTAGGTATTGATTTCCCATAGTGTAAATGGAAAAACAAGACACTTTCCCATGCTCTGAATGGGAGAAGATCCGGCCTTCAATGATATTAATTGCACAGTTTAATAGAGATTTGATTGGCCCTGACAACGGAACAATAGAAAATGCTTGATTGTCTATAAGCACAAAAAAAAGTTTCAGTGGGGATGCACCAAGAGAAAGCAGTAAGAGCTGATTTCTGCATCACATAAACTAAATTTAAGGTGTAAATATTTCAGACTTCAGATTGCATATGGAAAAAGTCTTTCCAAGGCTAAAATCAAACTTACTGTGTCAGTCAACTCATTTGGTGCCTGATCCTGTACACTCTGTGGGCTGTTATGTAATATTTCATTCTCTAACTAAGAGGAGAAGAGATCGCTTGGCCCACTGAGCTACACACCACAAATTACTTTCTTTCCCTTATTCTCTGAAATTTTTTTCAAACCATTTTCAAATGATATTCAGGCTCTAAGGTCTCAGAACAGGAGTGTTTCTGAATAGAAAGAGCCAAGGTTGCGCAGACAGAGCTAAGACCTTAAGTTTGTACAGCTTTTGTCTGTGCTGCTGGATTCCTTTCAGAGCTTTTTCACTTCTGACTACAGATGTTCACAATGATGTGGCTTCACTTATAATGGCAGTCCTTACTCAATAGGAAGTAATTTGACTGAGGCAGCATTCGTAATTTGTGAGTGTGTGTGTGTGTGTGTGCTCCCACACAGAACAAGTGCTCTCAGAGAGAGGGGAGAATGTCAGGGTAAAACTGACAAAAAGATTTGTTTTCTAAGGTAGAGAGAAACAAATCACTCCAATAAATGATGTGCATTAAAGCTGCGGCTCCCCTCTCACCTATCCTCCTCAACTTGCAGCATATAGTTGAACATTTATTGGAATTTAAATTGGGAACGATTTTGAAACCTTGATAGCTGATGTAAGATGCTCTGCAGCTCCAGAGTTTGTGCAGCTGTTGTATTCAGAGGTCACAGTCCAGGAAACACAATGGTCGTTTTGACATTTAACTCTGGACAATGACACCTGATTCCGCCCTTGTACTCGTGTAGTGATCGTCCACAGATACTGTGTTCTCACCTACTGGACTTTACTTTATGTGAGGGCTTCATGACGGACAATGACTTCTGTTCACACATCAACTCAATGTGTGTCAATGTGACTCCCACATAGCTGAAACACAAGCTGAACATGCAGCGCTGGAAAGATTCACGATCTGGGATGTGAATGCAGATTTCAAGCAGAAATTCCAGACTCCAAATGAATGAATAGTTAAATCAACTTTCTTCCAATGCATCCAATTTAAGACCACGGACAAGTGAATAAAGTGCTGTACTGATGTTCCACACCTGAGACCTTGACTTTTCCTTCAGCCCAAAAGTACAAATGAATGCAAGCTTCTCCAAAGGAAATGTGAAAAACAAGGACAAATACTGTTAAAGGGGGAGAATAACTGATTCAAGATGCCAATTAAAGCTGTTTAATCCAGTGCTTATCTATTTAGAAGATGTTTTAAGGTAAAAAAGGATTTGCTACCTGTAGCAATATTGTCATATTTGCATTTTATCAATTATAGCTGCAATGTTAGGTCCTCTCAAGTTGCTTTGTTACCGTGAAGCCCAAAAGTTCCATATACAGGATTTTCAGCTACTTGGCCATTATTGGACATCTATAGATTTGGGTTTTGATGAGTTTCAAGGCCAACCTGAGCCTGAGACATCCCACAGCCTGAACAACTCTCTGCTTGTACCACCATACATTACCATATTCATACTGAGCATTTCAGTGTTCAAGGGTGAACTCTGTGGGGACATGTAGATTGAGCACAGAAAACAATATACCTGCAGGCGCCAGATGTCAAATGTTTTGCAAGTAAAAACCATGCATATGTGACAGGCTACAAGAAATGTAATATTTGTAAGAAACCATGAGACAGAACAGGTATGGTTAAGATATTGTCGCAGTATGGCAACTAAGAAACAATTAAGATAATTATATACAAGAAACAAGTATAAGACACACACACCACACCTTTGCTGTCAACATCGCTTCAAGAACAGCCCAATATTTACTACACAAGCACGATGCATGGCATTGGATGTGAGGTTTTCATTGGTCCAATATGGAAGAGGACATTCAATGAGGATCTGGATGATAATTAACAGTGAAACTACTTGACAGGTACAAAAGTTGGCAAGAGCAGGCTCCACTGCATCTGAAAGTCCAACACACACGCCCACACACTGATTGACATCTGCTAAAAGCCCGCTCACTAACTGGTAACCAGTACACCACCATGTTTATTCCATTCCTAGTCCTAGTGCCTGTTTCTTTTTTTTCAGACGACTGTATGTATTGATCGGTACGTGAGAAGAATTCAACAAATAAGTGAATCTGTTTCAGAAACAACTCAGCAACCCTACCTTTAATGGCTTAAAAAAACACGGCTTCCATACATAATGATGATTTATTTCGCTAACACATTCTGCCCCGACAGTTCTGCCCCTGCACGCTTTAAAATCTTAATATGACCTTAACTTTACTTTCTGGCTGGGAGCTTGGCAGTACGTTGGCTGGATAAGTACTTCTGCCAACACCTCCTGCCTATTTAAAGCTTGATCAAGAAAGAAAGTTAATGAACCTGAACTCTCCCTGTGCTACACAGAATGAATAAAAAGCAGTCCTGAGACTTTGGCCATAGCAGAATCTCTCAGGGAATTAAGAAATAAATAAAAAAAATACCCCCTGGGCAGCCCCCTGAATTGTTGCACAAATTAATCCCCCTTTCCAATTCCATCTTTCGCCCCCAGCTCCCCTCTCGGAATTATCCCTTTTCAATTATTTCTCCCTCCTTTTCTAATTTCTGGTCACCATTGAAAATATCAATGGTGATGAGAGTGGAGAGGAGAGAAGAGGAGAGGAGTGAATGTGTTATTAATTGCTCTGATGTGGATTAGATCGTGGGCGCCCAACCCCCACCCACCCCTCCGCCCCCCATCCTCCAATCACATTTCAATTAATAACAGTCAGCCTGGCAGTGCCTCAAGATGTGCCGGCGAGATGATTGGCCTGTCAGTCAGGGCTGCTCCGGAGCATTTGCAATTTGTCACCAGCTTCCACTTTCTTTATTTCTCTCACTCATTCTTGTTTCTATCTCATAATCTGTCTCTCTAGCTCCTCTCATCCCCCTCTTCAACCAGGTATTTTCCCCATCCTAAAAATCATGTCACATTTCATCATTTCATCCATCTATTCATTTCCCCCGTGATAGCTTGGTCAGCATTAGAGGGACTGTGCGTTTGTGTGAGTGTGTATCTGTGAAGAGGGTTTTTCTCCTGCCTGATATGGCATGCAACTTAAAGAAGAAAAAATTTTTAAAAAACTGTCGGAGGACAACATGGCCATTTTCTATTAAGGTCTGTGTGCTCTCATGATAACCTGCTACCCAGGACTAGCATGCAGTACAAAATACACACACAAGCACACTAAAGTACTTCCTGGCTTACGTCCCCTCCTCTTGTAGATACCGTCGCTCCTCACCTGCTCATGTATGTGGTTCCGTGGATATGATAATTAATTGTACCACTATTTGGCTCTTGATTTTGGGCTTTCTGTTTTTATACCTAAGTCAAAGACGCCTTCCAATAAGTCCAAAGCCTCTACATCAAGAAATTACAGCTTAGATATTAAGCGATTAGAAACAGGAAATGAGACTTGAAGCTTAATAGGCAGCTTGTCCATGATTGGTACATATTTACTGACCACCTTCAAATAGCTGCAACAGTGAATTGGTTCTCCAGAGATCTTAACTACCTTACGAAGTTTCATACCCTCATAATCAGTCGTTACTCTAGTAAGTATAAACGAGTATCCAGAAGAAGTAAAGCAATATACTTTACAATCCCAAAGTTGTCATGCATCTGCCCCACTTGTGTTTCTGTTTTGCTCATTTTATTTTGAACTTACCGTTGTTCCTTATTTCAGAGCACTTCACTTCCTGACTTTGTCCTGTTCCCTCCTTTCGTTGATTGCTGCCCTGCTTTGATTGGGTCCAGCAGCATCTTGTCAACTTTTTTGTATTTAGTCTCTGGCTATAAAAAAATCACCCGATAATCACTATAAAGTGAGTGTTTACCCTAGTGGACTCTCTGTCTCCAACAATGCATCGTGGACATTCAAACATTCAAATAATTTCCAATGTCTATGTGTCCCGAATGTTAAGGGAATGGACAGTGAAGGCTTTCCAGATCTAGCAGTCGATTAAGCGGTCGGGAATATAAAGCTTTTTTAAGTTGAGGCAAAAAGTATTTGTTGCCACAACGTCATCTATATGAAGTACATTTTGATTACACAATATAATGGCTTCCAAATAATGGCGTTTGAAGTGGTTCATATAAAAGTGGTTTCACTATGTAAATACATCGACCACCAGGTACAAAATGCAGTAGTGCATATGCCAGTAGTCAACCAAAGCAGGTAGAGATCCATATAGCATAACCCTGAATGACCAGTAAAGGGACTGACAGGGCCAGTAAAATCGTAATCTTAATTTAATTAATTAATTTTTTGCCCCAGTAATATGGTGCTCGACAGGGATTTGTCACAGTATTCCTAAAAGCCAGTTTGTCAATTGGCTTTTTTTTTTTTCAAGTTTAAATGAGGATTATTACAGTTTCTTGCTCTTGGCAGTAGCCAGGCAAAATGCATGTAGACATGTCCCAATCAAATCACAGTGAAGACAGCACCAATATACTAAATGGAAAAAAAAAACGTAGTGAAAATCTCATAAATGATTGCATTTTTTTTTCAGTGCATAAAACTAACCATTCCGATATCTGTGCATGTTGAATCATGAGGCTAGAAAATAGGAGATAAGAAGTCAATAAAGTACTGCATAAAAAATTCAACATAAAATTCAAAATGTTACACAAACAGGCTAATAAAGCTTTTAAACTGCAGCAGTGAGTCACACTAAGACTCTGCAGACCTGAAGTGATGTATTTGGTATCCTTTGACGTACAAGCTGCGGTTCAACACGTTCAGGGAAGTGTCAAGGGCAGAGAGTATGTACCAGAGCTGAGTGTGCATGGGTTTGTATGGGTGTTGAGGTCTGAACAGTCTCTATAGCGAGGTCAGCCTCGAGCTGACAAACAACTCAGTCATTCAACACCTACACTGCTTAGACACATTTTAATATTGCCACAAGTACTCAGGTGAGTTTTTATTTTTATGATTTACTGCTTCCATTTTATATGGTTTACATTTAGTTGAGTAAAAGCAGCACTACTCCTGCCTCTGCACCAAGCTAACATACCAGAGCGGTTTGTACTTTGCAAGCAATGACAAATAAATGGGATTGTATCTGGAACAAAGAAACTAGGCACTCAACTATAATTACTGAATATCAAATGGTTTAACTTTTTTTAAGTGCAACAATATGTGGCCCAACAAAGAAAAGTAAGAGACATGCATCGTTTATGAAGGTGTCAAATCATCAATTGAAGAGGACAGGTAGTGTTAAACGGACATCTTCAGACAAGCACTAAAGAATGACTCTCCCTTTTCCGATTCTCTCTACTTTTTCCTCTACATCTGCTCTCTTTCTTCCAAACAACACGCTTCATTACAAAGTAATTCCGCTGGTCTTCCATCTATGATCTATAACGCAGAATGACTGGACACAATATCCAAAGGAGCTTTCAACAATCTTTCTTTGTGTAGGGTGAGTGTAAGGATGCATGTTCTTCAGAAAGCAATTTATTCGACTGCCAATATTTGGAACTGTGCTACTTGTCCCTTGGTCTCTGCAGACATTTAGGAAAGTCTCCAAAGTATTTCATTAACTGTTACTTCTCCAGTGTTGCTTTGCTTTGTTTGCGCCTCATGTCAGTGTAGCTCCTGCAGAAATCAGCAAACTAAGCCCGTACTTCTTGACCAGTGTGTCAGATGCCATGTAGAACTACTGTGCAATGAGCTCAGGTCAGAATATTTCAAGGAAATCAGCGCCTGGTCAGTTGCAGGGGGCTTAGATCAATATCATGTTTATGTAGACTTGCAGCTCTGATAGAGAAGCAGTTTCCTTTTGAGCTCTTCAGAGAGTTAGACAGTTCTATCAGCCAGAATGTTTTATCAGACTTTATGCAAACTGATCACCGAGCTCCTAACACCTCGTCTCTGAGAAAGGTTTAGTATGTATATTCTCTGAGCCATCAATTACCTGGTGAGTAGGAACTTGCTGCGCTCAGCTTTCCCTCTTCAATTCTACAGCCAGTCACCGACAGCATCCATGGAGCTCGTGAACATTTCTGACACATAGTTATCCCAGCAGACATGGTCGGGAAATGGATTTTTCACAGATCTCAGGATAGAAGCGGAAAGGGGACAAATCAATTTTTTGTTTTTTGTTTATTGGAACAATTGTCTCATTTTTCAGTTGTGACAGATGAGCCATGTTTTCTCCATGGCTGCAGATTGGCTCAAGATTCCAGTCACAAAACTTGTGTCGTTATAAATTCACAATCAAGCTGTAAAAACACAAACAACCCCAAGGCATACAAATAAATCTTAACCGTTTGCAAAGCAGTGATAACTTCTGACTTCTTAAGTTATTTCTCTTATGTCTCTTGTTTCATACTAAATAGCTAAATTGGTAATTTGCAAGAATCTCATTTAAAAATGTTTTTTGCATCTTTATTTCAAGCATCGATGATCTTGTGTCGTTTTTGCTTAAAGTCCTAAACAGCTACTGAACGAGTGTGAAGATGGACAAACATCAAATCAACTGAGTCCTCCTGCTGCTCTGACTTGACACACTCATTAACATCAATCTGATCAATAGTGATCGTCTTGTACTGAACTGAACAAAAGTTCTACAATTCAGCAACAGACTCACCTACTCCTGAATTAGAGCCAACACTAACATTCTGAATTTTGATTGGTTCTGATCTACATTTGAATCAGGTTGTAGCTTGGGGTGTGTATATTTCTTACCAAACTCGATCCAACTCCTGGAGAGTAGAAGCAAAGTCCGACCCAAATCCAACATGCATTTTGGTTTGAAAGAAAAAATGACACAAAACCAACACAGTAAATGTTAGCTGAAGCAGTAACACTTTGTGTTGTTGCAGTTGTTGTCTTAACCCGACAACTTGCAGTGTAACAAAATATACCGATACAAATCATATATCAGTTTCAACACAAGAGATGTGACTACACTGTTATGCAGACCTGTGAATCTGAATGTACTATGAACCGGTCTATAGCCTGTTGGAATCGGTTCACTGGAGATGCTATGATGCTACGTCCACAAACAAAAGTTCAAAATGTCAGCAGGAATTATTGTACTGTAACATTGTCAGCAAAAAACAGAAGCAACATGTCAGACAACGCCAAACATTTACCCTGCACCATTAAATGTAGTAATCAAAGACATTTGGAAAGAAGGAGGGACAGGTTGGAGAAAACGATTTGGCCCTATTCAAGCTCCCTAGCAGAGCAAGGACATCACGACAAACGTGGAGAGGCAGCACATTAAAATCAGTCCAGGTGAAGTGTTTGTGGATGTTAGCACAGCCAGTGAGAGCATGCAGTGCAAAGACATATCCAAATGTTCCAGCCCCTGGCAGCTCAGAGGTAAATCAAAATGACATGTAGTTCTGGAGTGATATCTTGTCTCTTCCCTGTTTGTCCTTCGTCATAAAGTAATGCAATTCCCTGGTCTTTTAAATTATTGGCAAATTTCTCTCATCGCATCACACAGAATCTCATCGCACCAAATGCAGGCAGGGTTAATGGAAGTAAAGCAAAAGTAATATTGAAAAGGGTATATGTGGACTGAATAATGAGTAGAATCAATTATGAACTGTAAAAGACAACAGCAGATACACTGATTTATGGAGAGAAGAAAAAAATCCGAGCCAGTTTTTTAAAATGGTTTAACACTTATCTTGAAAATGTGTGGAAATGCTCAGATTGACAAGGCAGATGCACCCCCTCCCCTCCTTAGCTTCCCCATGGAACAGCAAACACACAGCTGAGCTTAAGGAAGCAAGAATGTGAGGACAAATGAGAAAAGCCTTGGCCTATCTTCTCCTGGCTGAGTGGCTCTGCACCACCGTCCCTCTCCCTCTCACTCCGCTCGCTCTTCTTTCTTTATTAAAACGAAACACATGTAGTGTCGGGGCGTCCAAGTATGAAATTCAATTCTCATCCCCCAAACTGTGTTTTTATTAAAGCCGTTACTATCACGGTGAGCAGACGGGCCCGGACAGCTCAGCTTGGCTCGGCTCAGCTATGTCGGTACATACTGTACAAGGATGGAGGGGACAGGGAGCATAATGGAGAGAGTGCAGGGAGGATGGGGACAGAAAGAGAGAGGCTGCGATAGAGAGAGAGAGAGAGAGAGAGAGAGAGAGAGAGAGAGAGAGAGAGAGAGAGAGAGAGAGAGAGAGAGAGAGAGAGAGAGAGAGAACAAGGACGCAAAGGATTGGGGCATTCTGCGACAGAGAGGCTTAATTTGCCCAAAAGGCGGCTCAGCCTCTTATGTATTTTAACCAGGACCTGGTTGACTTGAGCTCGGGTTAGCGCCCGGCCACGGCCCACTGCACAGAATCAATTGCACATTGGACATTGGACAGAATTACAAAGCAGTCTTGTTTGCACTGTGTATATTATTTTTCCATCACTGTGATAACGTAGTCATCAATAATGACAAAACAGCTTCAAAGCAGTCATCAGAAGCTGTGTTCTGACTCGGGAGTGTCTGACGTTGAGTGATCAGATGGTTGCAATTCATTTACTAAGCTTTTTCTTTAAAGAAAAACATTTGACATTTTTTTATATTAATATATAATACAGCACACATAAATTAAACAGCGATCTCTAACCATCCAGATAAAAAGCAGTTGTGATAGATTTTACGATCCCAAGTGACAGCAACATCGAGAAGACAGAACACGAGTAGCTTGAATAATACCAAGGGGCTGAAAGAGGAGCTAGAGGAGATGTGGAAAGTGAAGGCAACAGTGGTGCCAGTGGTAATGGCAGCACTCAGAGCTGTAACCCTCACTGGAACGCAGTCCTGTGAACAGCTAAGATCATGTGTGGAACCCACAGGCCCCCAGGCCTCTGATCATCAAGCCTTCAGGCTATGACATAGAAGCATTTATTATCACATATTCTAAATACCAGTGGTTGAAGTAAACAAAACAGACGGCCTTCATCAATTTAATTATGCATTTCACCAAGCTAACAGATATAGGTTATCATGGTGTATTCATTTGTTTACAAAGACATGAACACTGTAAACACCTGCTCTAAACGTCATGTCACATGACAACATTGGAAGCATACCTCCATGGTGAAATTTGGGCTCAATTGGGCACATTGTTGTGCTCTAGTTCTGCCTCACAGATCCTCATTTGTTATGTAACTATTCGCAGCACTTTTCCTGTGCATGGCCGAGCACAACAGGAGGAATTTCTTACTGGAGAGACTGTCTGACAAGGTGGGCCATTAACCCCATTTTTAAACAGTGTGTCGTCTTCCTCCTCTCCATGACGGTTGCTTTTTTTACTTCACCTTCCAGTGTGACCGTTTGGATCAGGTGTAAGCTCTTTCCTTCCAGCAAGGTTGGACATCGTGTCTTACAAACTAATTCCGTCGGACCATAAACTGCTCCTTGAGCTGCTGCTAGTGTTGCTGCTGCTCTGCTCCCGTGCAATTTTCACTACAAAGCCTGTGTAGACACTATTAGCTTATATAGTAACTGTGAACAAACAGGTTTTTTTCTGGGTTTGTTAGTTGTAAAGTTACAAATGAACTCAGGATCCATTAAAAAAACGGAGCGATATGATAAAGATTGTGAAACTACAATAGTAAAAACGCGTCATGTTTCAGTAATCTGTTTACACATGATCTGTGCGGACATGGCACATCAGTGTTCAAGCAAGTGTTTCCCACTCTTATTAGTTTAACTGCACTCAATGCTATCATTTCAAATCACAGTGTGTTTCTGTTTGTTGTTCTGAATGATTCCAACCACAGTTCATCGTGTTGGGTTGTGTTATGAGGCCTGAAGCCACAAAATAATCTGAATTGTCAAACACGAGTCCACTTTTAAATCTTTCTGTCATATCTCTCCTCCTTCTCCTCCCCAACAGTAAATACACCGTCGGGGTCAGTTGACCCTGTCGATGCCTCGGAGAAAAAACAATGTATTGTGGCTGAACATTTCGGACAGCTCTGCCCTTTTTAGATGAGGAAGACGAGGAGGAGGAGGGTGAACAGGACTGCTGTCTGGATGGTTGTGTTTTCGGTGGTGGTGGTGGTGCTGGTGGGGGGAGGGGAGGTGTCATAAGGAACAATGCAAACAAGAGAGGAGGAAGTCAGATGGACGAGGAGGAGAGAAAGTGAGGAGACAGCAATGTGGCTGGCTGCCTGTGTCGTTGGCTGGCTGGATTCAAGGCTCATAGGTTGACAGGCTGACTGGCTGACCGACTGGATCTCTGACCAACAGGCTTGTTTGTTGATTTGGTGGCCAGCTGCGTGGTGGGCTGACAGGCTTCTTGACGGGTGGAAACTGGCTAGTTGGCTGTCTGCGCATTCATTATTCATCCCCTGTATCTGATGATGTGGGTCAAGCTCAGTTCCAGCCAGCTGGGGCTGCAGACAGGCAAACAGGCTCTGCAGCGAGCAAGGCCTTTAAGCTACAGCCTGCAGCAATACAGCACCGACTGCCGCCTCAGCAGAATCCTAATATGATGTAGTTTACCACAGTTTGTTCTCGTGTTTGTTTGTTCAACATCAAATTAGGTTTGTATCAAAGGAGAGGAGATTGGAAGAGAAAGAGACAGAGCGCACTGGAGACCACTCACAAGATAAATAAACTGTGTTCACCTTTAACCTTCATTTCCAAAGTGCGTTGACACTTGTGTGTACGGCTGTGTGATGGATGCACTGGCACTGATAGAGGAGTGTGCAGATAAAGGGATGAGGAGGAAACAAGTGTTTAGTGACTTTGTGAATTTCTTGGCCCATGATGATGATCAGCTAATACAGATTCGATCTTGGATCGTTGTGCTGAACTGAGTCCAGTATCCCAGTACAAACACAAGTACTCACCACTCAGGGTTCATTAGCTGTCAGGTATGCATGTGATATGATAAACACTCTATAATTTTCACTATTCTCCTTAAAGCCACTTTTAGGAATAAATGTTTGTTATATTTTATATATGGAGGAGACCGTAGATGTCTCTGAATTAAACAATCCTGCAGTTTTGGATGATTAAATTACGTACAAGTCCCCTCAAATCTGGCCGCTTTTTTCCCAGTTACTGTCCTCTCTGTTGTATTCACTGTCACGTTACCACTTAGTGTATTTTCTTTAAATAATGATGTCACTGCTGTGGACACCAAACAACCTGTCTTTTTTCACTTCCACCTCTCCAACAAGCTCCTCAATGTCTGGGTCTGAATTTTGCACGTCTTCCCATCGCTCGATGCCATGATGCCCCACAGAAACCCATTGGTCAGCAGTTTAATTGGGGCGTGTACAGGGCGGACTATGAGGCCGATCCCCGTGTAACGTGTTTTGTCGAAGACGACCTTAGAGACGCCTTCTTATTCTTCGTCGACTGTTTATTTACATCGCCACTGCGGCTCCTCATAGCCTTTTTCTGGCAGACAAATCCGCCAGTCAGTGACTTGTTATACAAGTGTTCATTCTTTCGGATCTCTTCTGCCAAACGCTCTTCTATTTGGTCCATAATCGTTCTTCTAAATCTTCCGTGGTTTCTCCCGGTATTATTGGGGCATGAAACCGGAAATGCGACTCCGGAAAGGATGTAGTTAGCAGACCAATCACAAGCCTTGCGGGCTGCGTGAGGCTCACGTAGCTTTGTCGTATATTTAGAAAAATTGGCGGACGCACGCAAGCCGCAAGAGGCACGTTGCGTGTCTTGCATGCTTGTGTGCCTGCGTAAAAAACGACTATAAATCGGCCTTTATGAATAATGATTCACTCAGATTTAAAGTAACACCTTCACATTTTGGGTTATATGCTAATTTTTCCTTCATGCTACTGTACTAACTAGCTTAATTCTTTGTCATATAGTAGACAAGTACTGTATGATATGTTAATGTCTGATGCATTAACTCTTCATTGAATTCTGTAATAGATTTGACATTTATGCCGAATCTATTTATTTCAGGCAAGTAAAGCAAGGAAGGAAATCGTAAGAGTAATCTTTTGTTCAGGGGAGTTAATGGATTTTTTTGGCTTTTTCAAAAATAAAATGTATGGAAGGGTTAGGGTTAGGGTTAAAATTCAGGAGACAATTCATTTCTCTTACTTAAGGACTGCACGGAAAGCTTTCCTGGATAGAGCCCATTGGTTTCCTTTTTCACCTTGGGAGTCTCTGAATTATCATGGCTGCCTCTGGTCTCTTTTCAATTCGTCGTCATTCCTGTAATGATGAAACATCTGTAGCTGTGAGCTCACACTGACTGGGGTCCTCCGAAAATACTTTGTTAGGCTTGATTCACAATTCAACCCTTAAACCTTAATTTTCCTCCCTAATCTACAGCATCAATGCTTTTTTATTACACTAGTTCATTGCTTGTTCTAAACGTCTAAATGTCTGTATGAAACCATAAAACTGGTTTCCTTTGTGTCTGTCCCTTCTCTTTACGCAAAATTCCTTCTTTCCCGGCTTTACCTGCTAGTGGAAGCAAAGTTACAGTAAATAAATGGCTTTCAGAAAAAAAAATGGATGTTATCATGAAACAAAAAATGCTTTTGTTTCCAAGTTGAATCCTGCAAGGGTGGGTTGTTTTTATACGAGAGCTCTATTCAACCAGGATGTAAATACTTTGTAGAATTTATTTACCTCTTCCTCTCCTTACCATCTCCCTGACTATGCATTCTTGGCAGCTCAAATTCTCCCATCCTTCTCCGACATCCTGCATTAATTCAAGATGAAGTGAGGAGTAGTGAAGGAGATATCCCCCCCTTGGCGATGATGGCGATGGCTTTGATTAACACCCAAGAGACAAAGGGCTGGAAGAAGAAGAACACAGGAGAGGAATACAGTGGGGGGATAGTGTAGAAGAAAAGAACATTTGAGTGGAAAACATGAGAAGAGAGACGATATGGGGTGAAGTGAGGGCATTGCTGGGACCGGAGGGGAAAGGAGGTTAACATGGGGGTGAGGCTTAATAAAAAGAGGGAGATAGAAAGGAGATGAAAGTGGTCAGATGAGTCATGCAACTATCCAAAAGTCAGAAACCAGCGGACCCCATGTGGAACTGAGTGTCAAAAGTTTGATGTACTTGTCAATCTTGCAGACATGCCTCTAAAAACATCAAGCTGCCATTTAGACCTCTTTTTATTCTCTGTTGTAAAATACTTGAAAATCACTCATCCCAGGCATTAAAAGTTACATTTGAGAGTTAAGAGGCAAGCAATTCATAAAAGAAAAGGAAGAAACTGTTTGGATGATATTCTTACCATTTTCACTATATGCAAAAAGGTTGGTGCTGGGCTGAAAGTCCATAAACTGAAATCAGGATTGATATGAAAAATTGTCAAGACATGTATTCCCAACAGAGGACGACCACTGATTAGTTTGATGATCCCCTGAGTTCATGAGTTGGAACAAGAGCAGGTCAAATTGTTCAGATACTTAATCTGTCTAAAACAACATCTGGCGTTTATTAGAATAATGACAATCCCCTGATCTTTACTTCCATCATCAAGTCGTATTCTCACCAGGTCCAACTGTACATTGGGACTTGAATGTGTTAGAATGAAATGTTACCGTGCCAACACACTTGAGATGGTGAACATTATTGAGATGGTGAACATTATAGTAATTTCCCTTGAAATACCCGCTTGCCAACATTATCATTGCGTTAGCATGCTGATGTTGGCTTTTTACCTTAAAACCAGCTGTACCCAACAGATCCACAAGTGTGGCTGTATTTACACCTGAACAATATTTATTCTAAAACAGTTGGTTAGTGGGAGTTGTGTTGACTCAGTTGTGAAGTGTTTTTATTTTCTTATGTATGTGGTATGATGTGGGAAACTTCCCTTTTTCCTTTAGGGTGATTGAGGGTTGATCTCATTAAGCTTAAAGTGGTAGAGGGGAAATGGCTTTGCTAGTATAGTGTTACTCAGAAATTGAAAGTTTAGACCTTTTTGGACTACAACATTGTATTCAATCTGACAGTCACCAGTGACTGGTTGGAAAACACACAGAGCCATTCACAGTTTTTGCAGATTTCCCAATCATTGCCATGAACCAATGTGAAGTAAGAAGTGTGTGGATGCGTGTGTGTCGTCTACAGTATTGTTTCAAAGCCTTCGTGTTTAGCTGCCGAAGAAGTTGCAACACCACAACACTGAAGTATAAACCGCGCTCAGACTCAAAGGAAGCCTCAGTCTCACAAGGTTGCGTTATACCTCACATATTATAAACTCTCACGTGTAGCTGTTCGGAAGAGCCTTTGTCTCTGCATGCTCAAGTTCACGTCAAACTGCAGCACGTGATTGAGACAGCAGGCAGGATCATTGGGGTTGATCAGGTGTCGGCAGCACAACTGTATGACAACCTTATTTTAAAAAAGGCTGGTCAGATCCTCAATGATCCAACGTGTCCTCTCCACCTCAAACTCATAGGGAGTAGCAGGTCAACCGGAAGAATTCTGCAACAGAAAATTATAAACATCAAGGTAAAGCTAACCACTTCTCCCTAATGAAGCTAGCGTAAGTTCAGTCAGGAAGACTTAACCTGCAGACGATCAGCTGATCAGGGGCGTTCCTAAAACATAGGAACGCCCAATGGAGGACTTAACCTGCCTAGTGATCAGCTGATTGGGGGTGTACCTAATCATCCAATCAGGTCGGGCGCGGTCTCTGTCAGCCAGTCATTTAGCAGCTGTCAAACTTTAAAATTCCCTTTCCTCTCTTCCTCAGTCTGCCATCATTCAGCGACTCGCGAAACCCCTCCTCCACCCCATTCTCCTCCCGGCTCGAAGGACATTCACCTCATCCGGATCCCGACCTCAATGGATCGCGGATTACGCCAACGGATCAAGGATCATAGCAGCGCCAATCATGGTGGCAGCTGATCGCGGACAAGGAATATTCAAAACCGCCTATCAATATACTATTTCTAGTGGCATTCATTGCACTTCTGTCCATCCTAGAAGAGGGATCCCTTGCATGCGTCTCTTCCTGAGGTTTCTACTTTTTCCCTGTCAAGGTTTTGTAGTTTTTCCTTACCCTTGTGAGGGTTGAGGGCAGAGGATGCCACATTAGGAAGTTCAATAGGACTACGACCATAAGATCTGCATTCCAAACATACATTAGACGATAAACCACCACCAGTGTCTAGACCCCGGGGGGTATTCCTGCTCGATGCTCTGCTACACCCCCTTCTAAATCCTGATGACATCTCACAGGGGTCTAAAATGCCAAAGACTGTTTAACATTCACATTTCTGTGTGTGTAAAAAGAAAATGAATAAAACCTGTTAAATTGGAAACCAAGTCTCTCCTGATTGAACAGCCATCAGACTGCTCAATGAGAGATAGTCGCACACATATATTCAGATTGTGGCCTACTCTTATTGTGTACACTATTCTCTGTATAGTGCACATGAGGCTGTGTGAGGTATGTGTTATATAACTTTTGATCTGGTATGTTGAAATAAACATTTAGGTTGTATATTGTAGATGCTGCTGTATATGGTATATTCTGATTGCACTTTCAGATTGTATATCTTACTCAAGGCATTATCTTTCTGCATCTTTTATATCGTTGGTAGGTCTATTGCTTAAGATAAGATATTTGTGTGAGTGCATGTATGGTGTCCCTCTTTGTTTCAACTGAGACATGTATGACCACATGAATTTTCCCTGGTAGGTTAATCAAGCTTACCCTGACCTTGAACCAGAAAGTTGTGCTTAGTGTGAATGAAAACTAGCATATTCTCTGACGCTAATGGACATCGGTGGTTTCGAGAAAAGATGGAGAATAGATTTTGCTGCAATGTTTCAAAGCAGCATTAACTCCTCACTATTTTTCACGGCCACTGGTTTCCTTGATACGACTGTATCATAAGTAAGGCTCTGGAGCTGCCTGTCAGAGCGAGAGTGCTCCGTCTCCCATGTCTCCCATCCAGCTCCAGGAAAATGCCAGGTTGAGTTTTCAGCCTGAGTGCATGGGATGTGCACTGTGCAACCATCAGTGTCAGCATAGTACAGTACCTGAAGCAGCCCCAGTCGAAATGCTGACAGGCTGGAGAGATGGGAGATGGGGAAAGGAAGCAACCTGCAGGCCAACCAGCAGTCCAGCAATCCAGCCAGCCAGCAAACATTAAGTGGACATAAATTACATTTAAAAGAGCTTGTGATGGGACATTTGGTTCCAATGTATTTCTTACAATTGATTGGTGGCCACTTTGTGAATTATACGTTTGAATGTTGACAGATTTTTAATGGCTAAAATAAAACTTTAACCACAGTCCTGTCTGTTGAGCAGGTGACTGGCAGAGGTCATTTTGCAACCCGACTTTGATTTAACTTCCTTTGATGAAAAAGTTATTAGATTTGAACAATTTTCTTTTTACGTTTAGCTGAAAAGGTGCATTGGCGTTACACAAACACAAGGCCACTTTGCGGTTATTCAACAGAGTTACACACTGTGTCTACACAGGAGGTGTAGCGTGAGCAGCATGTTAGCAGAGAGCAGCAGTAGCTCCGCTGCTCCACCTGTGTCTACACAGGAGGTGTAGCGTGAGCAGCATGTTAGCAGAGAGCAGCAGTAGCTCCGCTGCTCCACCTGTGTCTACACAGGATGCGTTCAGGCACAGTATTGATTAAAGGTCACCTGTGCTCTGGCAGCGAACTAAGCCCAATACACACTTCATGGGCATTAAAACAGAAAACCAGACAAATACATTTGAAGCCTAAAAATAACATGTTGTTCAAGTAGGATTCAAAGTGTGACATGCTGTCACACTTCATCCCTACCAACAACCCCAAAACAAGAGAAACAAAGTGTAATGCAATAATCTTAAGAAAGGTATTTACCTAAATCAAATTACAAATTAAAACTTTACCCAACTAAAATACTTAAACTCAAAATAACACTTCCAATGCAAATACTCCAGCTCCAATCACATCATGAACCATCTCCCCACCGTGGGGGCCTGGGACGCCCACACTGCCGGATGTGCAAAGTCAAACAAACAGTCAAACCCAGATGTATCCCTCTGCTTTCAATTGTGTCCTGTGTGTCACCAGGTCCTTCATTGACACGTTCCTCCCTTCACACAGAATTGTTTTCCACCACTTCCCAGTGTCTGAATCCTTTCTCCTGAAATGCAGCCCAACTTCAGACTGTTAAGCTTTAGGTGATTTGTTGTCATGACAACTCGAGTTTGAGTTAGCTACTAGCTCACTGTCGACTTAAAGTGCCACCAGAGTTAAATGCTATGTTAACTCTGCAGTGTAATGATGTTAATGTTGCCTGTAAACAGGGTAACTATTCCAGTACAGAGCTCAGGCACTGAGATGAGACACCGTAATCTACATCGTGATTCGGTCCGGTAGGCACAGGCCTCGTAGGAATTTTTGAAGTCCCATTATTTCAGAGAGCGGGTATAAAGCATTGGCAATCCCTTATAATTAAAAATGCAACAAGTGCATGTTCCGAGCAAAATGCAGCAGTCATTTCAAATCTCCCTTAGTCACGTGGGTTTGTCGTATGTAATTTCCCTTCATGAAAAATCACTCGGTCTCTCTTTCTCTGTGGAAATAACCTGCTTTAGAGTCAGTGTATCATCGTAAAGAAGAAAGACACTCACTGACAAATGCATGAAAAGACAATTAACTGATCTACCGAGCGGAGTCGTCTCCATATGAAGTCGTGTTCTATTTCTGTGTTTGACTGTGCATGTGTCTGCTGCTCAAGATGAGATGACTGAGCTTTTTTCCTCAGATTTCTCATCTCAGTTCTACTTGTGAAAAAAAGTAGATCCTGCGTCCGATGACAGTTTCTGCAGATGCAGTGATTTTCAATCCATCTGCTCATCTTTGTCCTTCCTCCCAAATAAAGTAAATCATTAAAATATAGCCTGGGCTTCAAGAACGTCTCATATTCTCCCCCATTTTTTATTTTTTCCCTTTCCTGATTTTCCTTTAACATCCTCCTCTTTCCTTCCTTTCACCCTCAGAACATTGCCTTCTTCTACCAAAACAATAACAACAAGCTTAGTGATGCACCTCGCTGACCAGCTCACACGCTAGAAGGAGCTGAATCCCACAGCTCAACACCAGCAGATAATCCTCTCCTCAAAGCCAGCCCTCGCCTTTCGGAACAGTGCTCTCTTTACACCAGAGTGACCCTCAACTTGGTGCAGCAGAAGGCTGAGAGAAGGGGAAGATGGAGGAAGGACAGAGGCAGAATGCAAGTTCAGAGACTTTTTTTTAAGAAAGGTCAGAGGATTTTGGAAGTCAAATGCCAAGAAAAAGTTAAAGGTTTCCATCTGAACGCCCCTTCAGCAATACAACCTTACAGGAAGCAGAAGTTTCACACTCTCACAGAGAGATTCCACTGACACCTGGCAGACCAGAATGTACCCAGGGTCCGAATTGGGATCTGATTGTTATTCGGTTGATCTTAGATCCCAAAACAACAGAAGATAGATGTGCTAATCATCCAGAATTTTCTTGCTTCTTGATTGGTCTTGTTGTCACTTCCTCCACTGATGTATTAAATAACGCGAGGACCTTGCTGTGTGTTTATTGGCTAATGGCTGCTAGCTGCTGCTACTTCCTGGTCTGGAACAGTGGTGTGCATCTCCAACCACATAGTGATGCATTTATTTTTGATAAACTTGAAATTACAAACTTTCTGACCTGAAAACATCAAACAGATGTCACAGACGGACGTGCGTCTGATCATGACATGTTCTTATTTTGTATATTGTATTTGCAAGTCTGAACTAACAATAGTTGTTACACACTCATGTTGTAACATACAAGTTGGTATAATGGTGGAATAGTAGTCTGTAGGTTCAGAGCAAATGCCACTGCCTCCAGAATCCGAACTTTTTTTCAGACCATCAGTTTATAGGCTTCAGATCAGAGCTGTTGGACATCATTGCCAGAAATCCCAGGATTCACAACATTGCAAATGTGTTGGCCAATCTTGAGAAAGTGGGAACTGTAAATCAGTTCTTAAAAACAACAACAGAACAAGTGCAGGTGTACATCCACGAACACCATTTACAAGATTTCAAACCTGGAAAACACACTGATGCGCTGGGAGAATAGTGACAAGTGTGAAACTCTGAAATGTGTTGGAGGAACACTTGGAAAGAGTGCTGCAGTATTGAACAAGGTAAATTCAAACACAACATAATGTTTGCAGAGATTTTTATTGTTTTTTCAGCCGAGCAAATATTACACAAGGCTTCAACACTTACTTTCAATCGTGCAAACCCACCCTTATTAGATTGTAAGCTTTCGATCACAGAGTTTCCACCATTCAAAGCATTTCTTTGGGTTTCAGAAAATATCATGATAGATATCCCGTAGAAACTGTTGGTTTATTATTAGAAAAATAATACACAAGCATAAGAAGTGTTAACATATTTTCCTTATCCTCATTTATCCCTATGGTTTGTTCCCATTTATGTTGCTGCTGGCTGCTTGTGCTCAGTCCCAGTCCTGATTTTGACATAAATAGTTAAATTTTTCATGTGATAACCTTGCTGCTGTTACTGTGGGCTCTTACCTCAGGTCTTCGCCTGCAGAGATCTTCCTCACATTCTGTTTTCTCTCCCTGCTCTTCGATCCAAACCCACTAACAGAGCTACGTGGTCCTTCTCTCATGCTGCTGCTACTTCAGCTAAGCTGAATATTAAGAGCTGAATCGATAGTGAAGCATCCAGGCCACACAGCGGCTGCTGCACTATTAACTGAGGGTTCAAACCCACGTCCTGCAGCCGCAGGGGTTGGCACTTGGTTACTGATTACAAGCACCTGCTGTGACATCACTGCATAGGGGCGTGGCCAGACATGGACCATGCAAGATTCAAGATTCAAGATTTTTATTATCAAATGCACAAAAATAACATTAAGCAGTCGCTGGCAGTGAAATGCTTGAGTCACAGGCTCTCTTCTAGCAATGCTCAAGTAATTACAACCTAAAAAATCAAATAGAAATAGTATAAAATAGAATATCAAAATTTGAAATAGAAAATAAAGTATATATGTATATATATATATATAAACAGCTGAAGACAAAATAAAACAACAATAGTGCAATTTGTGCAATGGTGAAAATATGCAAATATGTCACGGTGCTAGTTTGGTGGAGTTATGGCAGTTCAGAGGAGTTTAAAAGTATTATGGCCTGGGGGATGAAACTGTCTCTGAGCCTGGTGGTGCAGGCCCGGATGCTGCGGTACCGTCGGCCAGACGGCAGCAGCCAACAAACAGAGCGGAAGCTTCTTATTGGTTATTCTACACATTTGCTCACATGATCACTTGTTTAACCTTAATGAGTTTCCGGATTTTGAATGCCTCTGATTTCGCCTTTAAATTATCATGCCACTTTTCAGTTTTGTTGTTGTCAGCACAACTTCATCTACTGAGTCTGGCCATTGTTTTTATTTTTCACAGTATATCAACATATTAGTCATAAAAAGAAAAAAAAGAAAAAAATCTGAAAATTGTGTTTGTTCATTTCAATTAAAACACACAAACAAAACTTAAATAATTCTCAAAAAATCTGATGTGAAACCAAACCAGGTGTTCTCATAGGCATTTCTTTCAGCCCTTCACCTCCTCCAAACATTTAATCTGCTTTCTCCTGACATTCTCCCAAGGGGCTGTACGTGAGAACGCAAATGGCTTGACAACCCCGGAGTAAAATCTCAGGAGAGTGTCCGAATGGGCTCATGTGAGAAAACAGCAGGAGACCCTCAGGAGGGTCCCTTTGATCAGGTTTCTAACATGCAACAGAGGCAAAACTGAAAATAAAATAATACTAAAAATTTCAGAATGAAAAAGAGGTGTCATACATGTAACAGAAGCCGACTAAGATGTTTCTTTAGAAAGACTGAGATCTAGTGTTGATGTGCTGTAAACAAGAACACATGTGATGAATAATCAGAAACCAGCACATTATTTGCAACACAGCACTGCTTATTCAAAACAATATTAGGGTCACGCTTTAGAAAAGAAGGAACTTTTATAAAAACAATGTAAACATTTTTAATATGCATTGTAAGCTGTCTTTTTTTGTCAAAATGTGTATTTATCAAAAATGATACAATATCATGGTAATTCAAATCTTAACATGCAATTGTTGATGAAAGAAAACTGATTATCTTGCACAAGCATGTCAGCAGTCGAGTGTGAAAACAGTGCTCTTGAGTTTGTGTAGATTCTGTTCTCACCTAAGAACAATTCCCGAATAAGAAAACATTGGTGAATGTCAGGATATTTGGAAAAGACTGCATATGTGGGTTGTAAGAGGAAATTTCTTCTTCGGAACAGTTGGTGAATGAGGTCTGTTCTCCTTCTGTAAACAATAACTGTGCTCAAGTAGACAAAGCGCTGCATAACTGGCTTTACATCCCCAGGGGGTAGGAAACAATTAGTGAAAATGTAACATATAAAGACCAAAACAAACCATAGGCAGCTACCTACAGTAAAATCAGGTATAGCCAGAGGTTTTTCTGGTGTCTGTCACCAGAAAAAACATATGGTGTCAGGTTCTTTTTTTTGGGGGGGGGGGGGGGGGCAGCACTGTCGTTGGAGTTCACAACTAGGCTGTAAATGGCTTTGTTTTTCATCTGAGGCCTTAATCCAGTCATGTGATTTGACCACGTTAAAGAGCAGGAATACATGTTGATTTATCAGGTATTACATTTTGCCAGACCTTAAAGACAAGGGCTTCTCATGGATCAACTGGTAATATTTTTTCTTCTAATCCGTAAAAACACAGAAAGGACTGCAAAGAAATTGAATAGGATTACAAAGTGACCACATACAGAAACGAAAGGACCACAAGAAGATACAAAATGTCCCGAAACAGACGCACCACGACCCAGAAGAGATGCAAAGTGACAAGAACAACACACGAAAGAGCTTAAAGGGGCAGGACAGAATAACCAGGGACAGGTTTAAAATGTCCCAAAGGAAATGCAAGAAGATCAGGAAAAGAAGCAAAATACCCACAATTAGATGTAAAACATCCCAAAACTGAATTTAAATAACAAGAAACAAATGTAATGATCTTAGGGATGGAGGAGGATTGGGAGGTGTTTTAACTGTCTGTGACCAGGAGCTCATTTTTTCATAATGCCATGATCACACTGTTTATTTATAGGCAGCTCTTCAACATGCTCACAGGCCATTTTCACACAAGCTACTTAATGACGGCTGAATTCCATTTCAGTTCAGGTTTCTGGACGGTGTCCAAAATAGCAAAATATTAAGTGCGATCTTAAAGCTCTGTATGGTGCCAGCATAGAGTTTCACGTTGGAACTCTGCAGCTACTTTGGATTTCCTGCTCAGCTGCTAATAATTCCGGTATGAATTACATGTCACTAATTGGTTCGTGTTGGCTCATTCATGTTCGTATAAGACTGTTCGACCAATCATTAGAGCCAGGTGAGGAAGAAAACATTTATAGAAGAAAAAAGTTGCAATTCATGAGAAAACTAAATATTGCAAGAATAAAGAGAAAAACATTCTTTAGGAAATAGGTAGCAAGTTTAACTTTTTCTGGATCCACAATCTTGACGACTAATCTCATTGTTTTTTGAGAAAATGTGCTTGAATAGTAAGCAGATTGAATTCGACTGTCAACAAAAAGTCTCTCCCCTATAAAATAAGTCTGTGTTGCTCTTTCACAGTTTCTCCTGCTACGTAAGATATTTTGGAGCTCATGTAGCGAAAGATGAAGGACTTTGTTTTTTGTGAAACCTTATAACTTAACAAGAGGCTCCACATTCCTCTTTGTAACGCAGGCAACAGACTGACCTTCTGATATTCTCCCCTCTAAAATGACACATACCCATAAAATAATAACTTTATTCTCCTATTTTCCTGTAATATTACAACTTTACTCTCTAAATCTCATTTATCTTTCCGCTTTAAATGGCCCCTAATCCTCATAGGGCAGAGCCATCCTTTGTGTTATTACTTTCTCCTGCACTTTTCCTCCTGTTGCTGCACACGACTTGTTTACAATGAGTGCCTGGTGATGTCATATTCTGCTGTTTACAGATGCACTCTCTCTCACCAACAGCACCTCGACCACTAAACATTAGAAGTTTGATTCATTCTGCTCCTGAACCTTGATCTTTTGATGCTGTTCAACCCTTATTCACATTGTTGTGAATAAAAAGACGTGGAGATATGAGGAGAGAATTATGACACAAGGACAAAGAAAAGAAAGATAACATCTAAAAACACTTTAGTTAAACAGTTCACACACTGTCCCAAATAAAACTCTGCATTTACATCAAAGTGCGTCAAGCTGCAGGGAAAAAACAACCACCCGTGAATCTCACTGTGTTTGTCCCTCAATGTTCTCATCTGCTCTCTTCTCTACCTGCTGCCACTGACTCCATTGTTCTCACACACACAACAGACACACAGTGTTTTAGTAGAGTGAGTCACAGGGATGGTCTGTGTGTCCCTGCCTGTCAATCACGTCTCCATTAGTGGCTACTTGGCTGGGTGGCTCGGGGTCCGCTGCTGTAGATGTGGATGGGAGATGACAGCATTGTGTTTCCTCCTCAAAATACACATTTCCCTTCCATGTGTGTGTTGCAGTGTGTGTGTGTTGGTCATTGCAGTGACCACACACACACTTTGTACACTCAAAGACAGAAAATCAGATTCACTTATGCCACGCACCTGTGACTCATCATCATGTCTCTATGCGTGTGTGTGTGTGTGTCCCAAGAAACATTGGAATTCTGAAAGATTACAATTTCATGTAAAAATGCCATCAAAACTTTCAGTGTGTGTGCGTATGTGTGTGTGTTTGTGTGTTTGTGTTACTTGTGCACAGGTACTCATGAATCATATGAGAGCAAATCTGCTGTTAAACGTAGCCCCATCTCACACACACACACACACACACACACACACACACACACACACACACACACACACACACACACTGGCCAGCAGTAGTGAATCACAGTACTGATCATGCTGCTGCATATGCGGAGCATGACACACATTAGTGGAACACTGCTGTATAAAGCCAGCTCCTCCTTCCCTTCTAGACCTCCTTGCTGTTCCTCTGCACCTGCCGTCTCTCTTCTTTGTCTTCTCTGTTGCCTCTCCTACTCTAAACTCTTTATTCCCCCTTCTTCGCTTCCTTCCCTTAACTTTCACTGGTGTCTTCACCTCCTCCTTTATTTACGCTCCTATTTTCATCAACAATTCTTCACTTTATTCTCTCACCTCTTGTCCGATGTTTCATTCAACCTCGGATCTATCCTGAAGCTTTTTCTCTTTTCTCCTCTTCCTCCTCTGTGTCCCCTCCCCCGTTTGGACCTCCTCTTTCTTTTGCATCTCCTGCCATCTCCTCTAATGCGGTTGTCAACACCTTCCTTATTTTCTCCTGCACTTCTTTCCTCGTTTGCTTTATTCTGTTCTGCGCCGTCCTTTCTTTTTCTTCTGCTCTCTTTTACCTCACCTTCCTCCGCTCACTCTCCACATCTCTCTGCTTCCCCCTCTTCCTCCCTTTCCATCTCCTCTCGCAGCCCTGGGCACGTTTCCCTCTGCATATTCAGTCAGTGTGAATAAGGTGAAGAGTAACCACAGACCAGCAATAAGGGATGTGATCAGCTCCCACAACAACTGGATGCTTTAAGGTTAAACACAGTTCATACAGTCCATTTTCAAGTTAATAACAATATAATGGAAAAAAAAAAACTTGCATGTTAGATGAAAACAAAACAAAATAGATCCATTTATAATTGAAAGTGTGGGTTTAATTCTCAGTAAAAGTTATTAATTATGCCTGTTGCCTACAGCTCGCCTCATGCTGCCTGCATGTCTTAGCAGTCTGGAATGTATGAGGCTTTCTGTTAATCAGCTTCAGATGAATCATGATCCTGTTTATTCCTGAGGTTAAATACTTTAATTGCTTTTCAAATGTTTTCTTTGTTTCCTTTTAAGGGTTCACTTGGACTTTTTAAATGTAAATGTTTCAGGTTTGAAGTGGAAAAATTAAGTAGGGTCACATCGTTCAATGAACATGAGATGGTGTGTGTGGGTGTGTGTGTGTGTGTGTGTGTGTGTGTGTGTGTGTGTGTGCGTGAGAGCTGTAAACTGAAGCCAAGGCTGCCATCTATCGTTCCCACATGACCCCACCATGTATTTGAGCGTCACACTAGTTTGAAGCTATGTATGTACAGAGCTACAATTAAGGCCATCCCTCTTCACAACATTAACATTCATCTACTATACATACAGTAAAGAAAGTGATGCTTAAAGTGATAGAGGCAGGAAACTGATGCCGTGATATAACAGCTGTGTGGTTCTGATAGTGTCCAAACCATTAGAATCTTAAGCCTCCTAGATTACCACTTCCTTAAATCCATTATGGATTGTTTTTTCTGTCAGCTAACAAAGTGCAAACTCTACAATTCTGTAAACTTGCAACAACAAGGAATTGCGGCAGAGAGGAAGACACCGGCCAACATATGGCAACAGGGGCTATTTTAAATGTGCGTACAATGGTCATTTTAAGTACGGGTGGAGAAACCAGCAGTTTGCCTAAATGTCATTATCCCCAACATGGGGTTCAGTTCCAGGAACACAATATCTGACCCTTTGCACAGGAGTGACTCTACTTCCCTTCCCCAACAACACATATGTTACCAGATAAATATTCTTTGTTACAAAAACATTATTGCCAAACAGGAAGGCTTCTCAGATATACTTTTCTTTGACTGACAATAACTAAATAAGCCGCTGAACGCTGAAAACCTGAGTAGGCTTTCTCTTCACAAAGAAAATTGATCTTGAAAGAATAAATAATCAGACTGATAAAGAGAACTGATTAGAGTATTGATAACAATCAAATCTATTCAATCCCCATCCCTGTTACAGTCACTGTTTTTACACCCTGTGTTTAAACAAACCAAGAATGGTTCATAAAGCAAATTTTTTTTTTTAATCTTCAAATACTTACCACTACTTATATTGATTCATCCACTTTTTAATCTGTAACTTTCTTTCATACCCTCAGACTCATATGTGTGACAGCAGCGATGATTAGAAATGTAAATGGGTGCTCCTCAGGTTGAATGTGTCTGAATTTATGAAAAACATCTAATAACGTTTACAACAATCCGACAGAGTGGACCAGAGTTTTCACACATTACGTTTTAGCCGCGGACTGACTAACTGTGCACTGTCATCTCACTGCAGTGCGCTGCAAGGGGATGTTCTGCCAGTCTGAGCCTCTGAGTTGAAAACCAATATATTCCTTTACTTCTGACTCAATAATGTTCTCCTGGAGAAAATTGCATTCCCCCAACCTGTGTTGAAGATGGAAATTATCTGATTTCAATGACTTTTCCATGACTCTTCAATATCTTAAAACCAAATTTCCATGACCAAACATTTAGTACGGTGGCCCTGAAAGCTCAACGAACGGCAACTTAAGAAAACACATGCAAGTTGACAAAACACCAGCAAAGTAAAAAAACATCTTCATCAATTTCACAACACAACACAACACATTAGAGCAACGCGCTGCAAATACCGGAACGAGCTGCAAATAGAGAAACGCGCAGCAAATACCGGAACGCATTGCAAATACCGGAACGTGCTGCAAAAAGCCAAACGCGCAGCAAGAAGCCAAACGCGCAGCAAGAAGAGGCCACAACACAACGGAAGTGTTTCCAGGGGACAGCTAAAAGTGATGGACACTGCTGCCACAAAAACGTCCAATACACCATAGAAATTCGGTTCCACACAGGGTTCGGCCACCCGCGGCTCTTCGGCCCCTCTGCAGTGGCTGTACAGTACAATGTTGTGCATATGTTTCGCGAACGCTGAACTTAACGAATCAGTTTTCATATTATTAACGTGAACGTAACGATCTGACGTGAACGTGAGTGAACGTCACGTACATCACCGTATCAGGCCATCATGAAATACCAGGAACGGGCGAGTGTGTGTGTGTGTGTGTGTGTGTTTGTGTGTAGCGAGTGCTCCGGTCCCGGGCATAGACTGTATATAGGTCCCGGGTCCCGGGGCTCCGACCCCGCCCACTCGCTCTTTTGATAGTAAAGGTTTTGTACCCCTGCACACTATGGACAATATATTGCCTCACAAACAGGAGCTTGCTTGTTAGCGTTGTTTATTCAGTTTAACAGGAGAAGACGACATGTCTCTAGATCGGATCATCTTCCGTGATCCTATGGGTCTCTCCGAGTGAGTGGGCGGGGTCGGAGCGCCGGGGGACACACGCACGCACACACACACACACACACACACACACACACACACACACACACACACACACACACACACACACACACACACACACACACACACACAGCAACGTCATGTTCCAAATAATCTGTGACAACCATAAAACACGTTCACACACTGTTACAATGTTATTATTTGAAACATTTCAAACAAGTTGCTGTTTTATGTTTTTAAATGATGTATATGTTTGTTTTGTCCACCGGGGACCAATAAAGTTAATTTGAATTTGAATTACAAAAATAAAAACCTGTTATCACATGTTGTGAGGTCCTTTGATGTTAAAGGACATCATGTTGTTAGGTCCTTTGAGAGGCAGATATTTTAATGGAAAGGAGAGTTTTGATGTAAAGGACTCAGTTCACCTTTGGTTGTTGGAGAGATACCCACAAGCAAGTAGTCTCTGGATTACAAATGGATTCTCAGCTACTCGTTACTGGCCTGCAAATACAGGACATCATGTCATCGAGGAGAACTCTAGAAGAATCTTCTACTGCCTCAGGTAAGACTCTGAAAACAGAGCAGCCATGCTAGCAGAAGAGTCTTTTGAACAACAGCAGGTTGTGTGTCACTTTCTGCACTGACTTCATGCCCAAGAAAGATCAACTCATTGTATGTGACCTGAGGCCAATGAGGTTTTAGCTGTTTTATCTACAGCATCAACATTATCTTGTCTGATCTGTTTACTGAAAACATAAATAACTTAAGTCATCAGGAAATCAACGCAATGTCGGTCTAACATTTTTAGTCTTCACATGGTCTTAAAATGACAACTAGAAAAATGCAAACACATGTGACTCCTGTTGTGCGTTATTTCATATTGTGTTGTCTGAATGAATCTATCACACTGAAAACACCCACGTCACATATTCTGTCTCCACCATCTCTCTCCACAGTTTCACTGACAGCACCTGACGCTCAGGACTGCCTCACGATCCACAGCAGCTCTTCCTCCTATTCGGTCCTGGACTTTCTAGGGGAAGGCGGCTTCGGAACAATCGTCTCGTCCATGAACCTCAGGACCAGAGAGATGGTGGCTTTGAAAATCATGAAGGACACCGGGTCCGCCCGGGACGCTGAGCATGAGGCAGGAGACTGAAGTCTTTGTTTATATTCCTGTGCTCAGGTGTTGTCTGCTCCATCAGAGCATGTCGCTGCTCACAAACTGTTGATAGTGTTGTCTTATCACGTCTCCTCTTCTCTCTTCAGGTAAACATGCTGAAAGTCATCAGTGACCTGGATGCTGATCTCAACAACATGGTCAAGTTCCATGAAGTATTCCAGCACCTGGACCAGACCTGTTTGGTGTTTGAGCGGCTGGACATAAGTCTCTATGACCTGCTAAGGCAGCGAGAGTGGGAGCACCTTCCTCTTCATGAGATTCGCCCAGTTGCCAAGCAGGTATGTAGCAGCGATCAATGCATCATGAAACCAGCACTCTTCTGTTAGAGAGATCCCCGAAACCTAAACCTAACACCCAACAATAGCACATGGAAGAAATAATTCTAAATGTTGTGTATTCTTTGTGTCCCTGCAGCTCTTTGTGGCCTTAGATGCCCTGAAGGGTCTCAGGGTCCTGCACACGGACATAAAACCAGACAATGTTATGTTCGTGAACATGAAGGATAAGCCACTCAGTGTGAAGTTAATTGACTTTGGCTTAGCCATGATGGCGTCCAAAGTCCGGCGGGGGATGAAGATCCAGCCGTGTGGGTACAGGTGAGTTCATCCTGCACAGCATCTGTTAAGCAACGTTATTTTCTCTGCCCTGAAATGTTCCAACAGATTTTTCGTCTGTGGCTCATGTCTTTCCTTCTCAGGGCTCCAGAGATCTCTCTGGGTCTTCCATTCTGCGAGGCCGTCGATGTGTGGGGGGTCGGGTGCGTACTGGCGTTCCTGTACCTGGGTCGAAACCCGTTCACCTTTAAGTGCGAATATCAAATGGTATTTATCACATGACCAATTGGATTTTTTATTCATATTCATAGAGAATGCAAGTGGATGGGATTCTCATGATGTGTATTATGTCTGCAGATGAAGGACATGGTGACATTGCTGGGCCTGCCGCAGCACCACCTGCTCGATGCTGGCTGGTACAGCGAGCGGTTCTTCATTGAAGAGGAGGGTGAAAACAGTCCATCGTGGAGACTGATGGTAGAGTAAACATGTTCTTGTATGTTTGAGAATTTGAATGGAGCATGTTTAAATCATACTTCCTTGTTCTCATCTTTATTTATTTTTGTTCCTTCAGACTGCAGACGAATACAATGCTGTTAATTGCCTGCAAACAGAGGACAAGGAGAGCTTCATCCGGCAGCTGAGCTCCCTCAACGGCCTGATTCATGTGAGTACTCACTCAAGTGTTGAACAAGTAAAGACTGGATCTGCACCAGTTATTTATCTGTCAATCGGGAGCTGGATCATCTGACCTGAAACCTGTTTTCAAATCCAGATCCATCCAAAATTGGGGGTGGCTGAGATGGAAGACCGCATGGCCTTTGTATCTCTGCTGGAGGGGATGATGCATCTCAACGGGGATGAGAGGATCCCTCCTCGTCAAGCTCTGAAGCTTCCCTTCATCTCCATGAGCCACCTGAGGGAGGACTTCCACAGCAGAGACTAGTAAGTGCCCACATGTCCTTTCACACTGGAACTAAACACATCAGGTTGGATGGACCGATGGTTTGAATTAATTGACAGTGACTGATTTACTAATTGATTGTCTTCCTTCATCCAGTCGGACCACCTGCCAAGAAGCAATGAGGGTCTGGCCCACTGAGGACAGCTCCCACTGTTCAACCTCAGACAGCGGCTACTCTGGCTTCATGAACCAAGACTCTTCGTATTCTGTGGAGGCTCTAGACTCCCCAAGTGCCACCAGTGAACTGTCCTGGTGTTCTGACCAGACAATAGTGTCCCACACCACCTGCTCGCCCACCTTCAATGAAACCAGTGAGGAACTCTACAAAGGGTCTGACCTGCAGATCAACTCCAGTGCTACCTGGGTCTGGTCGCCAATCAGATTTTATGACACCATTGAGGAACTCTCCAAAGGGTCGGACCTGAAGAGCAACCCCAGTGATACCTCGGTCTGGTTGACCGTCGGAGATGATGACACCAGTGAGGAAGTCTCCAAAGGGTCTGACCTGAAGAGCAACCCCAGAGATACCTCGGTCTGGTCGGCCATCAGAGATGATGACACCAGTGAGGAAGTCTCCAAAGGGTCTGACCTGCAGATCCACTCCAGCGCTACCTGGGTCTGGTCGCCCATCAGAGATGAGGAAACCAGTGAGGAAGTCTCCAAAGGGTCTGACCTGCAGATCAACCCCAGAGATAACTCGGTCTGGTCGGCCATCAGAGATGAGGACACCAGTGAGGAACTCTCCAAAGGGTCTGACCTGCAGATCCACTCCAGCGCTACCTCGGTCTGGTTGGCAATCAGAGATGATGTCACCAATGAGGAACTCTCCAAAGAGTCTGACCTGCAGATCAACCCCAGAGATACCTCGGCCTGGTCGGCCATCAGAGATGATTTCCCCAGTGAGGAAGTCTCCAAAGGGTCTGACCTGCAGATCAACCCCAGAGATACCGCAGTCTGGTTGACCATCGGAGATGATGACACCAGAGAGGAAGTCGTCTGGAGTTCAGACGAGGCCTCAGACGTCACCGCTGCAGCCAAAGCTTCCTCGGGTGGAAAGAGAAAGCTGCTGAAAAGAATTAGAAAGAGAATTCGAAAATTCTTCTCATGCTTCACATGCTGCTTCCGTCCGAAAGTGGACGACTGAATTATTTATTTATTTATTTATTTATTAGGGCCCGAGCACCGAATGGTGGGAGGCCCTATTGCAATTGTGAGGATTATTCTTCTTCTTATTATTATTATTGTGATTAAACTGAATTGGCTTTTTGAGGGATTTAACATGCTGAACTTCTTACCAAACTTTGCAGAAGTTGTGGTGAAAATGTACGTATTCTGAAAAATGGCTCAACAGCGCCCCCTAGGACCAGCCCCTAGGTTTCCCCTTGACCGATCTTCACCAAAATCGGAATAAAGGTGTATCGGGACTAGTTATAAAAAAAAGTCGCAAGGGGCATTATGAAAAACGATACAGGAAGCCCGCCATTTTCCATTTAGTGGCCATTTTGGCCACATTCTACATTTTTACTTTGAAGTACTTGTCCCAGGGCTTTCATCAGATAAACTTTAAATTGAAATAAGTGTCATCACAACAAGATGGACATAAAAACGGATTTAAAGATAGATTTTTCGACACACCGCGTGACCGTGGGGTGATGGCAAAGTTTGATTAAACGCCATCAAAACCGGTTGATCCAGTAGTATAAAAGCATATACTTACTTGTTGCTCCAACATTAAATCAACTGAATCCCAACGTTTGTCTATTTTAGTATTGTCTTTATACAACATGTTCCGAGGATCATACAACTCACTGTACTTCTCCACTTCAATTATTAATTTAATGTCATCCATGTTGAAGAACTTCGCTGTTTGCTCCGTTAAATGTCGGGTGTCAAGGTAAATTATATATTTTCCACTCAAGAGAGACAACAAAAAGATTTTTGCATTAACTTTTCATCAGCTCCCAACAATTGAAAAAATACAGCAGAGTCACAAAAGCTGTGATTCACTTCTTGAACTCTCTCGTGCAGCTCTAGCTCAAATGAAATAATACATGAGGTGTTTTTCTCATGACTGGCACTAACTCATCTTAGCGCGCACACACACACACACACGCACGCGCACACGCACACACACACACACACACACACACTCGCCCGTTCCTGGTATTTCATGATGGCCTGATACGGTGATGATTTAAAAAATGTACGTCACGTTCACTCACGTTCATCGTTACGTTCACGTTAATAATATGAAAACTGATTCGTTAAGTTCAGCGTTCGCGAAACCTATGCACAACATTGTAGTGTACAGCCACTGCAGAGGGGCCGAAGAGCCGCGGGTGGCCGAACCCTGTGTGGAACCGAATTTCTATGGTGTATTGGACGTTTTTGTGGCAGCAGTGTCCATCACTTTTAGCTGTCCCCTGGAAACACTTCCGTTGTGTTGTGGCCTCTTCTTGCTGCGCGTTTGGCTTCTTGCTGCGCGTTTGGCTTCTTGCTGCGCGTTTGGCTTCTTGCTGCGCGTTTGGCTTTTTGCAGCACGTTCCGGTATTTGCAACGTGTTCCGGTATTTGCTGCGCGTTTCTCTATTTGCAGCTGTTTTTTTACTTTGCTGGTGTTTTGTCAACTTGCATGTGTTTTCTTAAGTTGCCGTTCGTTGAGCTTTCAGGGCCACCGTAATTTAGTGAAATCTCAGTTTATACATGAAAAAGGTAATAAAAAAAAATTGTATTTAAGCTAATAATGAGAATTTCATAATTTTTATAATTTTTTTCAAGCACTTTTCAAGGCCTGGAAATTAACATTTAACAATTCCAAGACTTTTCAAAGATTTTCATGACCGGAGGAATCCTCATCGTAGCAAAATGCCTAGAAATGTCCCGCACTTGTGGTTAGGGATGTACAATACGTGGGACACTTGTAAGTAATTAACATTATAACAAAAAGGCCTAGAAATGTCCCGACCAATCAGAATGAGCCGGACACTTCTAGGCCAGCAATTATCATTGAGGCAAATGCCTAGAAAAGTCCCACTCTTGCTGAAGGCAAGAACAATACGTGGGACACTTGTATGCACTTTACATTAAAGAAAAATGCCTAGAAATGTCCCACATTAGTGGTTACGGAAGTGCAATACTTGGGACACTTCTAGGCACTTATAATAGTAGCAAAATGCCTAGAAATGTCCTGACCAATCAGAATGCGCCGGACATTTCTAGGCACTTATCGTTGAGGCAAACTGCCAAGAAATGTCCCACTCTTGTGGCTAGGGATCTGCAATACTTGGGACACTTCTAGGCACTTATCATAGTACAGGGTTCATACACATTTTGACCAATGCATTTCCATGACTTTTCAATTATTATGAGAGCCTGCTTATATTTTGAGCGTATTTCTTTTAAAAGCATATGAATTATTTAAAACTCAGCGTTAAATAACAACATGAAATATGATTATAACAAGTTTCCATGACTTCTCCAAAACTTTGGTGATTGAATATTTTTCAAGCACTTTTCCAGGCATGGATATTAACATTTAACAATTCCCTGACTTGTCCAGGTTTTTCATGACCGGAGGAACCCTGACTTGGGTCGAGGCAGTTGTTCGAGGAAGAATTCAGTGTCTGAATTGTGTTCAAACACTGGTCTTGATGTCTAAACATGATGTCCATCGGCTTCACCCTTGACTTGTTTGTGGCCCATGCAGGGCAGACATTTGGTTTGATGTCAACATGCGATACTGTTAAATTATCATTATAGAGAACGCTCTTATTGTTTTACGGTAACACTATTGCCCGTTTGTTAGAAGTGTTACGGTTTCTGTTTTTTGTATCAAGTGTGTCAGTTGGTCCCCGTTACCTGTGCACTTAACGGATGAACAGAGCCGGTGTTCAGGAAAAATAAAGTACTTTTGAAGGAGACGCTTTGCTCATACTTTATACGCTAAGTGGGGAAGAATAACTTAACAGGTTATGGGCCCAGGGAAGAAGATGAAGCAAGCGTGAATTGTTTTAAAGCGACGTATTACGCTATAGCAAGAAGAAGCTTAAAGAAAGTGGTGGGAAGCTAAGATGGCTAACCGAGCTACAGGAGCTCCAGCACCCCAGCTGATATTCGACGGGTCCGAAAAAAAATTCGACCTTTGGGAAACAAGATTCCTAAGCTGCCTTCATATTCTGAAGTTAAAGGACACCATTTTAAGAGAACCAGATCAAGCGAGCGACGAAGACGGACAGAAGAATGCCGACAGCTACGCCGAGCTGGTAAGGCTAATAGATGACAAGAGCCTCTCGCTAATAAGACACGAGGCTGCTGATGATGGCAGAAAAGCCCTGCGTATACTCAAAGAACATTATTCTGGGAAGAGCAAGCCACGGATTATAAATATGTACACATCTCTAACCAAGCTTCGCATGGCAGACAGCGAGACTGTTACAGACTATTTAATAAGAGCAGAGAACATCATTACTGCATTAAGAGAGGCAGGAGAGACCATGAGTGATGGACTCATCGTGGCCATGACGCTAAGCGGGCTACCAGACTCGTTCAAGCCGCTAGCCGTCCATGTGACGCAAAATGAAGACAGCGTCACGTTTGCAGACTTCAAAAGAAGACTACGAGTCTATGAGGAGTCAGAGAAAATGAAAATGACAGAACCAATCACAGATAATGTGATGAAAACATTTACAAGACAGGGTGGAGGCCACAGCAAGCCACACAGTGGCAGAAAAGAAGAAGATTCCAACATTACTTGCTACAAGTGTGGAATAAAGGGACACATGGCGAGAAAGGGTTACAGAAAAGTGTGGTGCAATTACTGTAAGAACAATACGCATGCAGAATCACTTTGTAAGAAAAAGGGGGGACAAGATGGAGTCAGAAAAGTTGCAGAGGAGCAAGATGACGACCAAGACCACCTCTTCATGGCGAAATATGTTAAGAGTGAAAGACCACCAGGAAACGTGAAAATGAAAGGCATCATGGTGGATGCAGGGGCGACTTCCCACATCGTGAAAGACATCAACAAGTTCCAGAGCTTCGACAACTCGTTCCAGCCAGAGACCCACTCAGTGGAGTTAGCAGACGGAAGCAAGTGCAGTGGAAGAGCACAACAGAGAGGAACGGCAGTGATACATCTTCTAGACAGCGCAGGACGACAACACACAGCGCAGCTACGAGATGCACTCTACATGCCATCGTATCCACACGACATCTTCTCAGTGGCAAGAGCAACAAATGGAGGAGCGACAATCACCTTCAAGAAGGGGAACAGTCGCATTATCACCAAGGATAGTAGCAGGTTTGATATTCATGAGAATGGAAATTTGTATTACTTACCAACTGTTGAGAAGGATGTTGATCAATGTAAATTATGTCATGATATGCAAACATGGCATGAAATATTGGGTCATTGTAACTATGAAGATGTTAAAAGGTTGCAAAGTGTTGTGAAGGGCATGGAGATAAAGGGAGGTGCAGTAGGGTTGGATAAGTTATGTGATGTGTGTACACAGGGAAAGTTCACACAGACAAGAAATAGGGAGCCAGATAGGAAGGCAAAGAAGCCCCTAGAACTAGTCCACACTGACTTAGCCGGTCCCATGCGGACACCAAGCATAGAAGGACACAGATATGCACAGTCCTTTACAGACGACTACTCAGGCACTATGTTTGTATACTTTCTAAAGTCCAAGAGTGATACAGTGCAGGCCACAGAAAGATTCTTAGCAGACATAGCTCCTTATGGAGAAGTCAAGTGTATCCGTTCAGATAACGGCACTGAGTTTACAAGTCGAGACTTCCAGACACTGGTAACAAAAAATAGGATTAGACATGAGACCTCTGCTCCATACTCACCCCACCAAAATGACACTGCAGAGAGAGGGTGGAGAACACTCTATGATATGAGCAGATGCCTACTGATAGAAAGCGGGTTACCAGATAAGCTATGGAACTACGCTGTACAGACCTCAGCTTATGTGGGAAACAGATGCTACAGTAGGCGTACAAAGAAAACGCCATATGAGCTATTCACTGGCAAGGTACCAGACATATCCAAATAACAAAAATTCGGATCGATGTGTTTTGCCTACAAGCAAGAGAAAACCAAATTGGACTCCAGATGTGAGCAAGGTGTTTTCATAGGCTATGATAAAAACAGCCCAGCCTATCTAGTATACTATCCAGACACAGAGAGGGTCCAAAAGCATAGGTTGGTGAAATTCACCACTAAAACAACCAAAGAAAGGGAAACACAAACATCTGAGTCACACATAGAGTACGGGGATACACACTCTACTGTTGACAACAGTGAAGAGAATGTTTTTGACGAAAATGTGGAAAATGTACCAGGTCAGAGTGTTCAAAGTGATGTTAGTGAGACCTCACCTGAAAAGACTGAGTACACACAGCCAGGTGAGGCCACAGAGACTGTGCTGAGAAGGTATCCACCGAGAACTAAAAAGAGACCAGCTCATCTACAGGATTTTGAGACAGAGGACAAACTGCACACATCCATAGACGCTTGTTACAGAGCAGTGTGTGACATACCTCAAACTTACCAGGACGCTATTGCATCACGCAAAGCAAGGCAGTGGACGAATGCCATGAGAGAGGAGATGCAATCCCTGGAGGAGAATGAGACTTTCAGCCTTACTCAGTTGCCACCAGGCAAACAGACAGTGGGGGGCAGATGGGTTTATGCACTTAAGACAGAAATTGATGGATCTGACAAATATAAAGCGAGATTCGTAGCAAAAGGCTACAGTCAGAAACCAGGCACTGACTACGAGGAGACCTTCTCACCTACAGCTGATATGTCAAGTGTAAGAGTGGTCATGCAAAAGGCTGCACAAGATAACCTAGTCCTACACCAGATGGACGTTAAAACAGCTTACTTGCATGCCCCAATTGACCGTGAAATTTACATGGACCAACCTGAGGGTTATGACAAAAAATCCAAAACAGGCGAAAAACTGGTGTGTAAATTACGAAAATCTATCTATGGTCTGAAACAGTCAGGGAGGAATTGGAATGCTATGTTGCATACATGTTTGATTGAGAATGATTTTGTACAGAACCCAGCTGATACCTGTGTGTATACAAAAGGAAAGCACAACGAGAAAGTAATCCTAATCATATGGGTTGACGTTCTGGTCATAGCAGCTAGTGATGAGTATATTCTGAAAAATGTGAAAGAAATACTCAAAGAAAGGTTCAAAATGAAAGACTTGGGAAAGTTGAGACATTTCTTGGGCATAGATTTCGAACAAGCAGATGGTGTAGTCAAAATGTCACAGGGGAGATATGTGAGCAAAATTCTAGATCGATTTGGGATGCAGGATTGCAAAACTAGAGAAACTCCATGTGAATCAAAACTTGATTACACAGAAGATGCAGAAAAACTGAAAGACCCAAGAAAGTACAGGGAGGCAGTAGGAAGTTTAATTTACTTGTCTACATGTACCAGACCAGACATAACTTTTGTGGTCAGTAAACTCTCCCAGCACTTTGCTGAACCAACAGTAGAACACTGGAACACAATAAAACATGTGTTCAGGTACCTCAAAGGTACAACAGAACAGGGTTTATGTTTCAGGAGAAATGACACAGAAAAACTAGGCCTAAGAGTCTACAGTGATGCTGACTGGGCATCAGATCCAGCAGATAGGCGTAGTACATCGGGTTATTGTGTCAGTCTAAATGAGGGAAGCTCTTTGATATCCTGGAAAACAAGAAAACAACCGACAGTAGCTTTATCCACTTGTGAGGCTGAATACATGTCCTTAGCATTAGCTGTACAGGAATGCATTTACTTAGAACAGCTACTCAGGGGTATAGACACATACCAATATGCACAAACAAAAGTGTATGAAGACAACCAAGGTGCCATAGCACTAGCCAAAAATCCAGTCAACAGAAAACGGAGCAAACACATTGACATTAAGTATCATTTTATCAGAGAAAATGTGAACAATGGAAAGTTTATTTTGGAATATTGTCCTACTGAGCAAATGATTGCTGATGTCCTTACAAAGCCAGCTACTAAGTTTAAGTTAAAAAGATTTGCACGAAACATGTTTGGTACTTAAGAGTGCAAGTATTTTGTTTCTTTAAGTATCAAGGATACAATATTTTGTTACTTTTGTTTTCATGCAACCTTATAAGATAAGAGCGAGTGGGGGTGTTAAATTATCATTATAGAGAACGCTCTTATTGTTTTACGGTAACACTATTGCCCGTTTGTTAGAAGTGTTACGGTTTCTGTTTTTTTGTATCACGTGTGTCAGTTGGTCCCCGTTACCTGTGCACTTAACGGATGAACAGAGCCGGTGTTCAGGAAAAATAAAGTACTTTTGAAGGAGACGCTTTGCTCATACTTTATACGCTAAGTGGGGAAGAATAACTTAACAGATACATTTAATAGAAACTGAATAGACTTTGATATGGGCACATAACGCGTCATTGCAGATAAACCAGGTAGGATGATCACACAACGTTTTTTCAAACTCCGCACTGCACCAAAGACTTTTAAAAAAAAGCTCTGCACACAATGTCCAGCACACAAACAATAAAAAGTGACAGTATATTGTAGAACTGTTTGAAGAGGACTCACTTATGACAAGGAATAATTCGGAAGTAGCTCAGGAGCATTAACACAGGACAAGAAAACAGACCATTACAAACAGGCAGGTTCAGAACAAGGACTGCACTAGTTTCACGATAAAGGTAAAATGAATTATGAATGAAGTACATAATTAATCTTGTGGACAAAGTGTGTAGGTTGCGTTACTTTTGCAAGACATGTGTGACTAGTCAGGTCGGGTGGAAGGACCCCAGAGCAGAGGCAAAACAGAGAGCACAACGGTGGTGCGTTCAAGGGTGTTTATTTATCCTGGGACAAGGCAGAATGACGGGGCGGCTGATAGCTCCGGGAGATCGTCAGCAGGGAGGATAGCAGGAGGGTCCACGGGAAAAGTCCTGGAGATCAGAGGGAAAGAACATGGGGGTTACGAGACCAGTGGTATCAGGCGGAAACAGACAGAGGGGCCGAGAACGAGTAGTACCACGGGTGACAAGGACGAACTGGCGATGACTCTGCGCACAGCCAGGGTAGATATAGCCAGTGGTGATGAGTGCAGGTGCGCTCCCTGGTGAGCCTCTGCCGAGTCATCTAATGGGTAAGCTGCACCTGTGGGGAAAAGGAGAGAAGAGAGGGAGAGGGGCACTGGAGGCACAGAGGGACTGTGACCCCAAGTAAATATAAATGTGAAGGTAGGTTTTTCTACAAAAAAAAACATTGTTTCTCATTAGCCAGTTCTGGAGGTTTGTCTAGTGTGTCCAGCCTAAAATATATTATATTATTTTTCCAATTGTCTTTTAGACCTCTGTTACTTTCTGGCATGTTGCCATAGCAACCTCTAGTTAGGATAAAAAAATACTTCAAGGTTTTGATCAAACTTAGTCCCAATTAGAGCGGCCCACACAAATTTAAAAGGCCAGAGTTTTAATCACAGAGCCATTCTTCCCACAGGGCTTTTAAGTCCACAAACCACATCTAGCATATTGGTCTAAAACTTTAACTTTAACAAAGTAAAGGCTAATATGATTAACAGCTCAACTGGATCGAGGCAAAATCTGAAATATTTATCCATGTACCTGGAGGAGCATGGGTGTCATCAAAGTATTTCAGCGTAAACACAGACAATAAGAGAGAACATATGCAATCTATACACACAAACTCAAAAGCTCTCTTACACGAAATCAGATGTAAACCTGCCTTTATACACTCCTACACAGGCAAATATAGGTTTGCAGAACATTTTTGGACTAAAGGGATTCATTAACCACCAAAACAAGCAAAAAAAAAATGTCAAAAAGTGAGGATTGATTGAAAAAGAGAAGCGGGAGTTTTTCCTCAAGTGCTTGTCTGCCAATCAAGGGAACCACAGGAGGACGCAAACCAGACACTCTGTCATACATCATTAAATAGGGCTTGATTCGAAAGCTGTGGATATAGCGATATAAAAAATGCAGTCTTGTTATAATTGGGTAGATAATGACATGTCCAGGGGAAAGTTTCAGGGAGCATAAGACTGACTAGTAGCAAATAAATAGATGTTTTGGCTCCTGGCTCCTTGTTAATAATGGATTTTTTCAGGTGCAGGTAAGGAGAAACTGGATTCCACTATCCTCTTGTTAAATTTAACCCAGCTACTAAATTTATCATATACATACTGCTGATAAAAAAAATATTTTACACAGGATTGCCAAAGTTAATTTAGCTTCGCACTATGGTCAATTTAAAAATAAAGTAAAAGTAAAGTAAATTAATTATTTAAATAACATTAATTATGAGCTGTCAGTGCATGTTTAACTTAGGAGGAATTGACTGGATATATCCATATCTGCTAGATTTTAAAATAATTGACTGGATATATCCATATCTGCTAGATTTTAAAATAAGTGTTCCTGTGGTTTACAGTCTGTATTGTAAGACCTCACATTGGTGCATGCTCTTAGCCATTAGTTACACAATGACCACAGTGTGGGAGGTGTCGTGGTTAGCCCTGATCCCAGTTTGGTTGACATTACTCATTCGATTGATGTTAAAGGGATTTTAGTCAGTCCCTGATTATCTCCGCTTTCCATAAGGTGGTAAAAAATCCATGTTATGTTTACAGATTGTTTTATTGCCCCCAGGTGACCAAAATGTAGTTAATAAATTATGTTTGATATACAATTTGTACTGTGTGTCAATTTCAACTGTCACTGAGGCTGGACTCACATGTATGCATTGGGTTAATGTTTGTATGTGGACGTGCCCGACACTCGCTGCTGGCACGAGGGGCCGAGCGACAACAATGCAGTGTAGTGCTAGGGACACACAACATAGCTGGCTTCCAAGCTAACATGTCATGCTAGCTTTCAATGCAAGGAAAAAGAAAAGTACACGGTAAAAATGTATCCCCCACCAGAGGAACACACACCAGGTTCACCAGCTGCCTCTGTCTCCGTTTTAACATCATTTTAACACAAATTTGATTGGGCTGGTACCTGCCCCTAGTGTTTGGTTGGACATGGTTTGATTGGCTCGTCCTTTTGTTGCCACATGGCAGAAGCAGAAGTTGAGCAGAGCAGCACAAGCAATGGAACCACAATGCAGTTTGGTAACAAACTGCAACGTTACTTCATTCAAAGTGAATGAAATAATTAACTACTCAGGATTTCAAAGGCTTCTGATGATTTCATACATCTCTTGGTAATGTATGATACCTTGCTACCTTGTGCTGTCTGAGAAACATAGGGATATGTAAGAGTGGGACTGATCAATGTAAGTGACGGTCAATCAAGACAGCAGCACTTTCACATCAAATTCAACAACATCTGATTCTCCAGTTGAGGGTGCTGCGTAGTGAGGCTGCACTGGAATTTGAATTGAAACATCAAAACTTTGAATGTCTGTGTATGAGACCTGTGTTATTCATGAAAGCTTTGTCTTTCTTTTCATATTGTTTCCTCCTTAGATTCATTTTTGCGGCTCAAGTATAGTGATTCAGTCCATGTTACACCTGCTATTTAAATTCCTACTTTCTCTTTCAGAGAGCTTGCCGTCCCTAAAAGTTTTTCTAATACTGTCAGTGTTGTTAGTGATGAATGTATTGGCATAAGGTGACACCTAAGAACTGAGAGCAGCCCTGTGGTCATTAATATCCCTGCAAGGTTTCTCTTCCAGGTTCAGAAAGTCCAAACATCTCTGGAGAGTCAAGCAGAATCACCGGGCCATGTCTGAACATCTTTAGCCGAGTGCAGCTGGCACGGATGAAGTTTATGCTGTCATGATCAGCCGTCTCCAGCGGACGCAGGGCTCTCAGATTCAGAGCATCATCCTCTCCGACAGAAACACTGCACACGTCAAGGGTTTTGCTGTGCTTAGTGTGGTGAGGCACACGGTACAATGATGACAATTTGACATTGAGCATTTGTTAAGTCTCCATTCTGGGGATCAGACATGTGGGTTGTGCTGTCCATGTTGCCTGGGAAAATATGATATCTGCAGCAGGCATCAAAAGAAATAACAGGGGCATTCCTCGGGCATATCTGCAGGGCAGTCAGACAGCGATGCTGCATCTCTGGTCCAGTCTAATAAGACTGCTATGACAACAAGGTGAGTATTTAAAAAACCTTAATTTATGAAAAGACAAGTCCCGTCTTCTATTGATCTGCCAGTAATCCATTTGTCATGGTGCTTGAGTAATACTTTCAATTACCACATTTAGTCCAAGTCCCTCTCAGCCACGCATGCAGTGTCTCTGTGAAGGCTCCAACACATGTTGTTGTAAACTTGGGAGATTGTAAGGCTTTTTAGGACTTCTCTCATTTATATCCCTTCCCTGAACACCAGTTTTAAGACCAACATATCAAAACAGTTACAGCAGAAACACACAGAACAAAATCAGTTTGGAAAAGACGTAGTTTGGCAAGATTGGAAGAATTATTAAACTTGAGCTTTAATGATTTACTGAGGGTCATGGGTTTACTGGAGCCAATTAGATTATGGATACCCAAACCCTTGCCCATCGGGACCTGTTAGAACCCTACAAGATGGGCTTGGTTTAGACCAACATGCCTGTTTTCATTGGAAGACATTGCGCACAAGTTACGTTCTGATATAAAGAAACAGAATACCTGTCAAGTTCGGACAGAAGACTCCAGAGCCAATCCCTGTTGACATTGGGCAAGAGGTAGGGGAACACTCTAGACAGGTCGGGACTCTACATTCAGAGACAAACATTCATGCTCATGTTTACACCTATACAGGCAATGTAGAGTCTCCAATTAATGCATTAAAGTATGGACTGTGTAAGGTAGTCAGAGGACTTTGATTAAAACCAACTCAGACACAAGGGGAATATACAGAGTCAATGCAGAAAGGCCCTGGTCCGGTGAGACTGTGGACTGAGGCAGAGTATGAATTCATTAGTATATCTGTGAGCTAGCGGTGCAATGTATGTGCAATCCAGGCTGTTTGTCAGTAAATAAATGTCCCATTCTCTCCTACTGCTGTCAGATGTCCTGGTCTATGTCCCTGCTGTCATATACCGAGGCTAACAGAACAACTCTGTCCACGGCTGTCAAATATAACTATAACAACGGGATGAAAAGTTTGAGGGGGATTCGGAATAATTCTATTCTACTCTGTCACACACTGGTCTGCCTCCTCCTGTCAGTAACACTCCTCTCCGATGGTTCGACTCAGTTTTACAGATTAACTTAGTATCTAGATATCTAGACTTAATTCCACAGCCTTGATATTCATTAGTTATTGAATTATAATATACATGGTGTATACAGATGAATCGAGCATTGAGATGATGTTCTCTTTTAGCTTGAAGTAATTAGTAGTCAGAGCAGACAACTTTATGAAATGACTGTTTCACAGCTGAAGGACAGCGTTCGATCAATGAAAGCTTTTCATTCACAGTCGCTGAAGACTGAGGTGGATATCAAGTCATTCAGCTAGCACCTGGTTTCCATGGCAATCAGTGCATGAGACGATAAGTGAGCCTCCTGTAAAAGCCTTTTTTTTCTCTCCAGCCATTTTGATTGCAGGGCCTCGTAAGTTGCTTGTTAATCAAACAAACAACAACTACAGGACGTGAAATGATAAGAATCTGGTCTGATGTCTCTGGCAACACTGAGATAAAATCCTGAGCTCTCTGGCTCCTTGTCTACATCTTCTGAATGTTTTAGTTTTTTTGTCCCTCTGTTTAAAAAAATAGGTGATTAACCCACACAAATAAATAAGTGCTGAAAAACAATTGATTTTGAATAATTTATATTGACCCCAGTTAGTTTGTACCTGTTCCAGACACATTAGGTCCAAGGTCTATTATTATGGTCTTTAACCAGTTTACATTTTAAAACTCAATCTTCAGCCTTCGCATACGTATTAAACCAGCCCCCCAAAGCAGTGAATCACCTGGTGACTCTTCATTTAAAGAATGGATATACACTTATTATGACCTTGTATTAACAATGTGACTTAATTTATTTTATTTTCTTTAGTAGGAAGGTGCTGTGGTCTCTCTTTCACACATATATACACACACGCACACGCACACACACACAACATGATGCAACTCAAAGTAAGAGGCTGCTCTATAATGAGGTGTTTACTTTACAGGTCATCATGGAAGACATGAACCCTGCTCGTTTCACAATCTATATCACCCTTCCTCTTTAGCTGCTTTCGTACATGCACTGAACTCTTCAGCTTCTCCATATTTTCTCCGGAGTAGGTGCCTGGACCCCTAGAAAACCACTTCCTGCCTCTGCCTGCTGCACCCGGCTGCTCCACCCCTCTCCTGAATAATGCAGAGGATTTGTTGCCCTCGTGAACACGTCTGTGCAGAGAACCTCCCGCTGCATTGTGCGGATTCTACCAACAGGTCATTTCTGAAAATGACTTATGTAGTAAATAATGTTTTGTAACAGCTCTGACTGAGGAGCCAATAAAGTAACACTGAACCCTTTAATACTGACTGGAACTGCTCATATTTGTTGAGGCACATGATGTCAAACAGTAGTGATGATGCAGTTGGTTTTCCAGGTTTTGATTCAGTCAATCTTAATTTCAGTCATTGAGCCCGTGCCACCGTCAGCTTTGAAAAGTACAGCTTGGAGTAAACAGATGCAAAGGGCATGTCTCCTCAAAGAGGTGAGATCTTAAGGATGTACATAGAGTTAATAAACCTCAAGCAGAGGGAGGTTGTTGTACCTTTTGTAGCTCTGAGCTAAGCCATGCTTTGCAGCTCAATGAGTTTGTGTTGTAGGTTGTGAGGCAGGTCAGCTGGTTCCACATTGAACACTTGATGAAATATGTTCCAATCTGTTTGTCTACTCCTCATGTCCTGAAGCCTCTCACCACATGCCTGAAGTAGTTTTTTTCAAACTTACCAGAATATTCAGATGTCCTCGCAGGCTTTTGTTCTTGCACAATAGGACAATGCAGAGCACACTTTCTAGGCGCACTTGACGCAGAATGCACAGCTTGAAAAGGGAGAAATTCCTTGCACACATCAAATTTTAACAAAACAGTGTAGTGACTCCAGGCAAAAGAATGAGTTTGGGTGATATTGTTTAATTTGCAAATCAGATAGATATATTTTTTTCAATATCTTGTGCCACTTTGTACATTTTTACTTTGTCTGGGAACCACAAATCTGAAGCTGCAAAAAGCCGCTCCCTCACAAATTCTCCCTGTGCAGAAGAAAGCTGCTTGTTGGGCACTCAAACTCTGAAGAGTGTTACCTTGGTCCATGCACATCTGCTGTTGTGACTCGTCCAGTTTGGTTTAGATGTTTTTTGTTTAGATGATGCTTCTGATTGGCTTTTTTAATTACTTCCAAAATTATATATATATATATATATAATTATATATATATAAAGTACACATATATATATATATATATATATATAAAGTACATATATTCTCTATTCACCCAAAGTTTAAACGATGCTCAGGCACAGTGGTGTTTCGTGCTTTAAAAGCTGACACCATCTTTGTGTCTCCTAGATATTATGTCCAAATACCCATACGCCTGTCTGCGTACTAGAATAGGTTTACATGCTTTAATGGTTAAAATCTGATTTAGTAGTTCTATATTACATATTGCTTTTCACCGTTTGTCTGAAACGCTCTGTTGTGATAAGCTAGCTCAATTTATAGCCCATCATTTTGGTGAACCGCTAAGAGATTCTGTTGGAAATGTCACGTCTCTTTCCCGGAGGCTTCCTGATGAGGTGTGAACTCACCTTTAGCCACAGAAAGAATGTTTTTTTTCTACTATAACAATTCTGGCCAAACTAAAATAAAACCGCACATAAACCGAACAAAGAAGAAGAAGAAGAAGAAGAAGAAGAAGAAGAAGAAGAAAGAAGATGGAATAGAGGCTTGAACCGTCTACTCCACGCATGGACCTAGTTTTGCAGTACCTCCAGTAACGGTGCACCAACACAGTAGATGGCGGTAGGGCACCCTGACGTTGGTTGCCAGCCACCAATAAACCAAACAATAAAGAAGAGGAATAAGTAAGTGCTATAATGCTCTGTCACAATTATTATATGTCGCTGTATAAAATAAGACATCGAGACATTGATACAGACTCTGAAAGAGGGGAAAAGCTACTTTCCACTTCTCCAGCACTAGAACCACAAAGAATAGAGAAACAAACAAAAGATAGTTACTTTAAAAGATAATACTTGCTTTTCTTGTGATGAGGCGACAATGCAAGAAGATATTTCTGAGTGTTTGTGATCTGTAATGGGGGAGGTGTGTGATATTATTCACACCCCTAGTAGAATGTCATTAGGGGTGTTGGAAGTAAGTTAAAAGCAGTGACTGAGATTGCTCTCAGTTAGACAGTCTTTGAAAATGTCAAGTTCTGACTAAAAGCTCTAGAAGAGCCGATAAAAGGTCCTTGTGATGAGTTGCCTGCACCGGCACTCACCGTACAGACCTGTGACGTAGCCAGTGGCTGATGACACTCTCTACCTGTTGATCAAAGAAATCATCTCCTAGTTGTTTTTATTTCAGAGTTAAATTCACCTCTTATTCGTCTGTGATGATATATATTAACTAATTACCATTTTGAATGAAGAAAGGCTTGGCTATGCTCACGGACGTAATTTGGGGGGGGGACACAGGGGACATGTCCCCTGCGCTTTTTCAAAAGGCCGTTCTGGTCCCCTGCAGTTTTCACCGTCCGGAAACCATGTTACTCTATGGTAAACAGAGACTCGTCAGGCACTAGGACCAAGCGGAAACGGCCGCTCGAGCTGAAGCCAGTTTGCTTTCGTTTAGACCTGCCCACAAGCTCCTCCATTGGCTCTGCATTCCTTGTGTGATTGGCCGTCCCCGCTGTCACTCCATCAGGTTATAAACAGCACCAGGACGCACACCGGTCTGCCAGTTGGGGAGGAGGCCGTGTTAATCTTCCGCTGTAAATTGGGCGTTTGTTTTGCCTGGGCCACGTCAGCTGGAAGGATTTTAATATCAGAGGTTTCATTTACATTAACGTTTGAATCGGTGTGTGTGTGTTTGGTAATTAGGCGCAGCCAGGATGTCTAAAAAAAGAAAAGTGGACATAAGAGACTTCTTTCAAAGTCAAAGAAATGCGTTACACCATCCTGCGACACCTTCACTGGCTCCCAATAAAGCAGCACGTCCACTTCAAGATCCTCCTCATCAATTACAAAGCTCTCAGTAATCTTGTAAAGTGTATTTGAGTTTTATTGAAAGTGCTGATAAATAAAATGTATACACCCTTTCACACCTTAATTGCCACGATCATCCTTTAAGGCTTAACAAGACGAGAAACTACTATAACTGCCTAAAATGACAGTGGTTCTGTGTTACATTAATTTTAAATAAATTTGATCACTTGACTACTTACACTGAATTATGGACATTTTATTCAATTTCTCCCCACCTGTGATATTCCTGCCAGTTTGACCTGCCCACCACTGGGTAGTGCTATGTAAATGAGGTCTGTTTACCATATATTCCAAAAATAAGTGTAAAATTGGTGCTACTGAGATGGAGTGAAGTTGACTAACAAGGTGAAACACAGAATTGGGTGATAATGTTTTGCTACATGCTTTACAACCAGACAAACCAAAAAAAGGGAACAGTAAACTTAAAAGTAGCAACAGAAAACTAGAAGAACTACTAGAAAACACAGTGAACTGAAGAGTTTTATAAAAAATATTTGTGTCCCCCCCACCTCTGAAATCAAAGTTTCGTCACTGGCTATGCTACATGTGACCCCAGTGGGAATCATCCCTAAACACAGAAATGGCCAGCAGAAAGACATGCCCCTTTTTAACAAGGCTGGTGGACAGTGATTTGTCCCTTTCTTTACCATCTAAACTCCATTTTATTTTCTTTGCCTTTTTTTTCTCTAAACAATGGAGAAAGACAATTGCAGCAAAGTTGTGGTAGAAACATCTCTTGTCATCAGTTGGACCCAATGACTCAATGTACCAAAAGAGACTCAACTTTTGGAAAGTCTGCTGGTCCTGTTTCAGTTGCAAACTCTGGGGCTGTGCTGTAACCCTCACACACTGTTCATATTGCCTTCACAGTAAGGGCCATGAACTCCCTCATTTTAATTGTCTTAACCGAATTTTGAACTACAGATCTATTTAGAATGCCTAAACAGCCTATTCGACATAATAATTGGATGATTATCCTTAATTAATGTTTCAGAGGGCAGGGAGAGTGTATATTTTAGGTTTTACACTGATAAACATAACAGCCATAATGATTTGAATATATTTTATTGGAAGTGAGAATGGCAGGAACGTCCTGGAACAGTTTGGATTTATTATATAACCATATATAACCATTATAACCAATAAAAATGAGTCACTCAACTGACATTTTCCACTGCCATCCCACCTGCTACTGTGTGGAGGTGGAAGTGAGGACAAACTGATAGGAGGTTTTTGCATGACCCTTCAAAGACCAGCCGGTGCCCGTCTCTGTGGGAACCTGGGCAGATGTGGTGGGAACACAGACAGTTCTCATGACAGTATCAAGGTCTCCACTGATCTCTGTACACGGTATGTACAGTTTCACAGTTTCAAGATTCCATAAAACGCAAATCTTTCTTGATTTGGCCCACACTGATGGATCTAAAATCCAGATTCGCGTAACATTTTACCCAGAACAGCCTCTATGTACAAAAATATTTGGCAGCACTGGATTGAAAGACACCCGTTCATAAAAACATGTTTTTGACTTTCATCTATACTAACGACAGATAGAGAATTTACATTAGATAAAAGTAAATGTAAAGCCATATATCGTCACACACTCAATTGTCAATTCCATTTTAGTTGCACAGTCTTCACTATAGGAGCCCATGGGGCAGAGAAAGAGTAATGACAATAGGCAGATAAAGGGATGTCACCAAATTAAACAGCATTAAGCCACTCAGTGCCAGACACATTACTGAGAGAGAGAAAGAGGGGTTGAAGAAATGGATGGAGAGAGAAAATGACAGTGCAGCCCTGAGAAAAGAGTGAGGCAGTGATAAATGGGAGGACTAATCCGGGCTACTACAGTGGGATTAAATTGTTCTCTCGTGGCACGTCTGCCTGCTCCGCCAGAAAGCAGAGGTTAAGAAGACCATTCTCTCCCTCTGCCGTTTCTCCTGTCTTGCCTCATCCCCTCATGCACTTTCTATCCTTCTCTCATTCCTCTAATGGCATTAGAGGTGGAAGTCTTTAATCAGAGGAGCGCCGTCTGAGGAAGGCCTCTGTAGACTACTGGGTACACACACACACACACACACGCACACACACGTACAGATGTTGTGCCGATGGAGTGTCGGGCTCATAGATGTCAGTATTTCTGATAATCTGATGGAGGGAAGAGATAAGGGACCAAGTGGATGATTTCCCCTGTGGTGGGAGTGTGTATAACTGTGTGTTCATATGTTACATCTTCCTGTGTTAGAAGATACAATTATTATCTTTTATACAAATAAATACATGCCAGCATCTGATCTTACAGTGCTTTAATTGTAATTTTACATTCCAAACATTATAAATGAGATCACGACACTGAGTGCAGGCCTCTGTTTGTGGGGGTGTGGTTGTACAGAATGTGTTATAAGGCATGCGAGTTGTATCAGTTCTGATTTAATATTTCAACTGTTACTTGCCTAGTTTTGTTTATTATTACTTTGCATCAGGAGCAATTTGGGGTTCATAGTCTCACTTAAAGACACCTGAACTTGTTGGGGGGGAGGGGGAGGGGGCAATTCGAACCATCAGCCCGCTCTACCTGCTGAACCAAGGCCAGTTGTGGTCATTGAATTCATTGCAATTATATAAAATAACATTGAGGGGCCTTGAGTTAAAATACTGTTGATCTTCTACGTCCTATCAAAATATTTTTAACCCGTCAAAACATGAACAAAACAAGACTTCTGTGTGGCTGCCATAGATTAGACTTCTAGACTTATTCTAGAACATATTCCATAACCCTTTCTCCAGCTCCTGGTTCGTCTCTTCTCAAACCACCATCGTTAGATACTCACTATTCCTGACTAGGAGGCGAACAGAAAGAATTACTACTACTACTACTGACAGTTAAAACATCCATCATTTTATCTGGAGCATCTTTGACCTGCGCATTTTCAGTTTTCCTGTGCAATGAGGGATTTCTAGCAAAACGTCAAAACTTCAATTTAAGTGCTCTAATCTGGAGACATTGGTTGCATATTTATTACCTGACACACAACATCTGCTTTTCCCCCTTAGCAACAACTTTGGTAAATTAAAGGAATAATGACAATAATGGGAAATTGTAAGTGGCCAGAATGAAAAGGACCCCCCCTCCCCTCTCTCATCACGAAAATTGTCTCAACATTATCATAGTTCAGGGACAAATGTGTTTGCTGAGCCGAGTATCGGATATTCCACAGACTCCTACATTCCACCGATAGGTAGACGCACACACCTGTCATGTGCATGTTTTCTTGAAGATGCAGTTAAGGAACATTTGTGCCACCACCTTGTATAAGTGTCATGACAGGCGTGGGTGTCTACCTCGGCACACGCGTGTGCACCATCTCTGGGTCAGGTTCAAGCAGAGACCAGCATACTCCTCTCCCTCTGTCTGTATTCTCAGTGCAACCCCCATCCGAGCTCCCCCCCCCTCCCTGCGCTCCCTTCTTCCCCTCGCTGCAGTGGTAATTGGGTATGACACGAGATCAACAGGGAGAGAGCACGGACGCATTTGAATGCGCCAAATGTCGTCTTCCTCACTTCTCTTCTCTAACCTGCTGCCTACAGCCCCTTGTCCTCGCTTACCGCTGTTGCCGTAGCAACATCTGCGTGACCGAATCTTCCACCCTCCCTCCTCCAACCCCCCCCCCCCCCCCGTGTCATTTCTTTTATTAAGATTGGCCGCAAGTGCCCAAATGTGTGTTTGTGTGTTGCGGCGACTGCTCCACAGCGACGTGCACAGCAGCAGAGCGTTGCCAGCCTAAGTCAGTGCTCAAAGCCAATTACCAGATCCTCGCTGAAGAATTTAGAGCCACGACTCAGGAAGAATTAGCTGGAGCAGACAAAATGGAGCCACTTGAGTCAAACTTGTTACATTTAAGTCACTCAGGTACATTATAGCACACCTGGGTACACCTCAGTGCTGCTGACAGGGGACGTCTCCAGCCCGAGAAGGGGCTCTACCAAATACTCTGAGCAGCTTTAGAAATGAGAAAAAATAAATGTACCTTTCTCACATTAATTCCTCTATCAGAACGTGTTACAAAAAGTAGGAGCGACAACTTTTTTCTCCAATTAAATTAAACTCAGGCCGGAGGACTATAACAGGACGACATCAGGACCTAACTTTTTCTAGGAATTGTTGAAAGTTTTATATTTTGTTCATGATTTTTAATATGAAGTCTCTACTTTTAAGTGGTCAGTGTCTTTGATTTGGATAAAAAAACATACCGCGGAATAGTGAGCCCACCCTCTACATGGGACTATTCAGTGACCACAATGGTTTCCTCTTAACACAACAGTATATCCAGTCCATCATTGTTGACATTTTTGTTGCTTACAATAATTACTGTGGACCCTGTTGTTTAAGAGATGTCATTCAAAACTTCAAACTGCTGCACCAACAACCTATGATACTTCAGATTGGGCAAAAACAGTAATTAGTGTTAGTAAGTTTAACAATATAACAGAGAGTGGTTTAATACTGGTCCCAGAATTCTGAGGGCAGCAAATTCTCCCTGAACTTCTTTATCAGATATGACAGAGAATTAACTTGTGTATCAGGGTCCAGTGCAGTCAAACACATTCTGACAAGTAAGAGCTAATTTGAAGTCAAAAGAGTCTCGCTAAGTCTTCCGGAGGGCAACGTGAAAGGAGTAGGTTACCTTGCTGAGAGGTTGTAGGTGTGTCTTGCTCTTCTTTCTGTTACTTGTGTCGTTCAGTAGAGGCATGTCTCAAAGATCATGTCCAGCCCTCGCCACGGACACAAATTCATTGCGTTCCCTGAGGATGCTTCACAGTTAAGTCAATTATCCATTTCACTAGTTGAAAGCTTTTTAATGTGAAAGAGCCACAGACCAATTCTAATCACAGGTGTGAACTGATGTAATTATAAGTATACATTACATTCATATTATAGAGCAGTCCACTTTTTTTTTTGCATCACACAAGTCAGATGTTAACACCAGATCTGGACAGGGCCTAATTCATTCAGATAAGGATCATTCAAGAAGTGTTGAATTCTAAGTTACTGTCGAACCATTCACCTTTTTACACTGGTTTTGACCCCTTAACAGGAGGTTAAACCCTATAGGACCACCCACCATGAAAAAAAAAAAAAAAGTCTTCAAGTGATTCCCATCGATGTCCAGTTGTTCTCAACTCAACCCTACTTGGAGATCTCAGGACATGGTCTCTATTTATCTTCATGGCCTGGATGGGCACAGTTTAGTGACTTGCTGACTTTCTGGAAAATCATGAGCAGACATACAGTACACAATATTCAACACATCTTTATTGACGAATACACTCACAAGACACCATAAATTTCCTTAACAATCAATATTTCTTTAGTGTCTCATTGATGATCATACTTAAGTCCTCTAATGCAATACGTCATTGGTTTTTCCCCTCAATGGGAATAAAATTGACTGAAAATGAAGAGAACAAATTATACTTTGATTGGAGATTTTAATCACATCATCTATTTGAGTCATTTTCATCTCCAATGCTTTAATGGCACCATCTCGGAATATCAACATAAGCGTCATTGCAGTAGTTGTATTGAATTGTGCTCCACATCTGGGTAGAAACCAATTCAGACTGGACACAAACCCAGTAACACCCATGAACATCGTCTTTTTCTCTTAAGTGGGAATGGTTATAATCAATATTCTTTTCCAGGTCAAATGCCTGCTCACCAGTCACAGGTATTAATCCGTTCCAGTGTTTATGAATGACTTGACAACAGAGTGGACACGCTACCTTCCACCACTTCTCAGCCGCACAGGTCTCCATCATCCAGGATAATTATCATACAGGAAGTCAGTAACTTCTGTGGCCATCTGTTTCCGTCCAAGCAACACCACATCATTCAATCTGTATTTGTGTCTTAGTTTCAAGAGGCTGAAGGGAAAGATATGTAAAAGCTACAAAGGAAAAGGTAGAAAGCAACATGAAGGCCAGGGACTAATCCTCCAACACTTGTGACATACAGTGTTACACAAGTAATAAAATAACTGAAAGGTAAACTATCTAATGGCAATGTGAAATGATGCAATCCTCTTTTCAGAAAGTGTACCTCTGTTTAATGTGTATGTGTCCCAATTTTGCTGTAAAAAGGTGTTTAGGTGTATTAACGGGTCTCCATCATCAGCAACTTACCTTTTGTCAGTCTGTTTCACAATGTTTTTGTAGTCACTCCTTAAGTCACTTATCCTAACAGCAGTAAAAAGTTCATCAGCTCTACCAAGGAGTTTGTGTTTTAGTTTGTTTGTTTACAAACTCACAGACAACCTGTTGAGGCAGAGGGACGCTCACACTGGTTCCTGATTTCAAGAGTTGGTTTTTTCTCTCCTGTAGCAAAGTGCTTGCTCATTGTGGGAAATTGTCAGGTTTCTCTATAATACTGTGAGGTCTCCACCTCACTATGGAATGTGTCTCAGGATAATGTGTGTTGTAATGTGCTCTATAATTGAATAGGACTATGTAAAAACTTCTAAACGGTAAAAGGATGGGACATGGGCCAAGAAGAAATCACTGGCATTTTTGCATTGCAAATTAGGGCCTTATTTTCATATTTTCACTGATTACCAGGGAATAATTCATGGATCTTGATGAAACTAACCAGGCATAAGAAGCAGACTGATATCAATGAGTGTGATAAATTTGGTGCAGCTTGCTTGAATTTAAGGGAACTATTGGGCCTTGTCTGAGATATATGCTCTACTTAGTGCTATGCTAGTTAAATTTTTCATGTATATCCAGAAATCTCTTTACAGCCAACCGTTGCAGTATGGCTTCCATTGCCACCTACTCACATTAAGATTGAGTTTGAGTTGAGATCTGACTTCTGAGGAAACGATTAATCACTTAGTTGAAATCAAATGTGCAGAGCATTGAATCGGAATTTAACATATACATATAAACTAAGTGTGGGTTGTATAAAACAAAGTACAGCCACAAATGAGACCAGGTATGAATGGTTTTAATAAAATCATATATTACAGCACAGGTCTGATGAATTAAAGTCATGGCCAGGAGCACCTGAGCTTGTTCCTATGTGGTAAAAAAATTAAACGAACTAAAAAACTTGAAAGCAAATCAACTCAATCAGTTCTTTCAGTCTGAGATCAGAGCAAGGACGATCCCCAAGGGACCGATTCAGCTCCAGCCTGAATGCTTTACTGCGTTCTCGAGTACAAAAAGCAGCAGAGGTTTGGACGTGAACCTAACTCTATTCAGCTTACAGAGGAGTGACCCTGACTGTATCTGAACACCTCCCTGACTCAGACCATGAACCAAATACACACACTCGTTCAAAAGCTTCCCTGTAAAATGTAGCAGTGCAGAATAGTGGAGCAATGTCAGCGGTATATACCGCAGATAAATAGCATGATTTGAAAATATTCAAAACAAGGCATGCCGAAAGCAAATCAACTCTCTCAAAAGTCAAAACAGGAGTGCAACCATTTCTGCTCTTAGTGCCAAAGTAAAAGCCTTCGTCTGTTTCACCCTTTTCCTCCCACTCTTCATCCGTGGTTGACCTGCAGATTCTAAGAGACAAAAAAAAAAGAGAGGAAAACAAGTGATGATTAGGACATTTGAACTCATTTCCATACAGGTATGACCTTTGAGATGCTCTTAGACGCAAGGACCTTCCATATTTTGTGCACACTTTGCCACCGTTCACTGATCTCAATGCAAAGGTCATACCTGGTAATAGTAGGGATTATCGCAGTAATGGAGAGAGGTGAACTTGTTTACTACTGTTACTCAGCCCTGCAACCCCAGTGTTTTTTTTATATCGCAAAAAACTGTAGCTCCACATGGAAGAGAACAAGAAGAGAATTTCCCTCTTGATTATTCTGTCTGTTGGGTCTTATTGATGATGAAGTCTCAGTTAAGCATTTGCTGTGTAAATTTTACGAGAATTTTCTTTGTGACCTAATATATAACCAAATAATGAACCTTTAATCTTTAACGCACACAAAATTTAGGCATGGAATGTTAATTTGGCCTTTCGTGCTACATTTCATAAAATCTCTTTACAATAAACCTCTAATTGCAAAGCCTCTTTTATAGCTGAACGCTCAGCTAATGGCATCTGACGAGTTTACCCTTCATCCTAAAGGTGGCTTCATTAGCTGTGCTGCCAAGTGTATCATTTAAGAGCAGCAAGTTGAGAGCGTGGTGTAATGAGGTGAAATATATTAACAGCAGCATCAAACCCAACCAATTATACTCTTTTCAAATCTGTGCATGCCCCACAGATGCAGTGGTTCCTAAGATAGAGGAGAGTTAAGTTGTTTAAGTTATGTAGACTTGATTTAAAGTAATGAAATAAACTATCCATTAGTGAAAAACTTGGATCTGAATAACAGCAGACTAATTTCATGTGAGCCATATGACAGGTCTTCATACTTGTAAGAAAAGTGCAGAAGTACTACCTGTTACCCATTTCAGGTGCAGGTAAATGCTCATAAACAATCACAGCACTCCTTAGCATGCTGGTCCTCTAAGGGAGACTCAGTGACCTCAATTAGAGCTGTAGTCCATCAGGTCTAGCTAACTCCTATATGGAAACAGATACATGTGATCAATAACAGGAGAGCATCCTCCACCCTTAAACAACAGATCAATGGGGTCCTTGAAACCCAGATACCATTATTCCCCAGTTACAATATAAAACCAAGAGGACTTCACTCAGGTTGTGTTCTCTCCCATGAAGTGGCAATCATCAATTAACACCTTGAAATCCTGGCGAGACGTTCCATAGACAAACAGAACCTATGAATCCAAGGTGATAAATATGAATAGAGCTTTGGCATCTTGCAGACCTGATTTCCAAGTGATCAATATTGTTTAGTGATACACAGCCTTGCTAGTGAGATTGTCTAAACAGAACATATTTAGTAACAGAGCACCATAAGATGCTCATGGGCGTTAAATGTTAAATGACTGGCCTTCTATGTGGAGGTCAATTAAGTCTTTGAATCCTTATTAGTTATAACATATGCTTGTTTAGAGAGATACTATCCAACAAGGTGGCTCCTGGCTTCGATCACACACAGAATCACAGTAAACAGCAGATCAGATATAATGAGGATTTTGTACAATTGCAGATGTAATGCATACAACTCTTGGATATATGCATTTAAAGTGGATTAATTATACAAGAACAGGTCTAGGCTGAAATGACAGTTTGTGTATCATTTACGTGAGTGTTTGCAAGAAGTCCCACTATTTCTTTAAGGGGAGGATCAAGCATATTAGTTATGCAAACAAACTATTGATAATAAGTATTTTTGTAGTATTGGACAAAATTATATTTGAGCTAATGACGGTCCTCGATGATCACCAAAGCTACTACAATTCATCCTACCGGGTTTTTGAATCAAACTTCCTAGCAATTTATCCAGTGCTTGTTCAGGCATTTTAGATAAAACTACAAATGTCAACCTCATGTTTTTTCCTCCAAAAAGGTTGTAGGAATCACCAGCCATGTTCTAATCTGGATCAACATTATTGATGGACTGCCTCACCATAAATACCACCAACCATGGAGCTACACTGCAATTATAGTTAAAATATATGAACTGATATAAATGTTGGCCTACCTAACTAGAGACACGTTATAAGCGATGATAATAGAGCAATAATCAATTAATCAACATTTGATTTTGTTTGTGGTTTGTGTTAAAAAAAACAACTGAATTTGAACTTGACATTGAACAAACTGCACTTTTCTTTCTTTTGATTGACAGCGACTCTGTTTACCTCACTACTCCAGTGAGATAAGAGCTTTATCAACAGCATCTCCAGATGCTGCAGTCGGAGCTGCTCGACCATAACTTAACAAATATCAACATTTTATCACTCCCTAGTTTTTATCAAGTGGAGTTGAAGTGTGACCACAGTAAATGCTTAGGTATAAAGATCAATAGAATATATATATATTTTTTTTACTTGATGATGTTGACAGTTCCCAGACACGGAACCTGTGCTCATGTTAAATCAAATGAGCATTTATATGGTCATAAAATCATAAATCCACAGTCAGAAATCAATCAGACTCAGCCGTGCTTGGCTTGAGAGGCTGGACAGGAGCAGGGTTGTTTCAGATGAACACGGCTCCCACTGAACCTGCAGTCCAGCTCCTGCAGTCCATGTGGAACGATGCAATGAGCTAAACTGACAGAAAGCTAGGGAACATTGACCCACATCCCGCTAGGGTAGACTGTGTGGTGTATGTGCTTGGAAGTTTGTGTGTGTGTGTGTGTGTGTGTGCCTAGAGAGCATGTTATCGGCTCTAGGCACTGCAGAGTTCAGTCCAGCTGTGAAACTCAAACCATTAAAACCACTGAGAGACTCACAGAGCAGGGTGATCAATATGGCTCCCTGCTCCTGTCCTCTCATCTCATCCCATGGTTTCCTCTCCCACTCTCACATTCTCTTCTCCTATCGGCTCCACTATATCATCTGTTCTTTTCTTCTCTAATCCACTCTTCTGTCTTACAATTTTTCAAGATCTCCATTCCTCATTTCAACTTCTTTCCTTTCTTCTCTACTACGGAGCTCTATGTCCGGAAGTGAGAAGGCTCTTGAGCGCTCAAACCAAGGTGGAAAGAATGGCAGCATGCCTTTCATGGCTACACAGACACATTACATTACATTACATGTCATTTGGCTGACGCTTTTGTCCAAAGCGACTTACAATTATTACACTCAACATTTATGAGGGGCCATTTAGGGGTTCAGTATCTTGCCAAGGACACTTCGGCATGCAGATGGGGAAGAGTGGGATTGAAGGACACAGGAGGTGGTGACCTCTGACCTGTACTAACACATTTCATCGGGTAAAATCAGTACCTCTGATATAGCTGAGAACCTACATCCATGTGTGGGTAACCTTTGCTTTGCAGTGTCTTCCACTTACGAGGTAACTTACAGGATTCTGATGCTATTCTATAAAGTTATATTTCCTTCAAAATAGTGAAGTATTGTAGGTATTATAAAAAAGGAAAAAGAAGAGTTTGCTTTTTCCCTTAATTTATAATTATCACTGACAGACTCTAATTACATACAAAATAAACTTCCTCTTCAATCTAAAAATAATCTTTGCAGGAAATGTGATAGTATGTAATTTCCTCAGCAAGACATCGGCAAGGACTTAAAGCTCTGTTTGAACTAATCTCCATGACAACTGGAAAAACCTCACCTGCTTAAGAATTTTTTTTCTGATAAGAGCAAAACTCCAGAATAGCAACCTAATTCACCTTGTGGTCAGATCATCAACATTACCTGTTATTGACCTTGTAATCAGAAAGCAAAAAGGAGGATTACAAATTTTGCTAGGCCAGTGCTACGTATATGTTGCATTGGTATATTTGCATTTGAACTGGGAATGCATTGGTCCTATATAAGGATGAGGCTGGAGTTAGTCTTTATTTTTCTTACTGTCAATAAATGTAGTGAAAAGACAATCTAGTGCATTTTTTAAACTTCCCTCTCCCTTTGCTCAGCAAAAAGCCAATTGTTCATAATAAAGACTTAATTCAGCAGTAACACATATATTGCTTCACATAAAAAAAAAAAATCTACAGTTGTAATTGTTTCAAAAACAACTGGACACTGTACATAATAAGCCAGAGTAACATAAACAGAGAAAACTGTACAATTTGTATTTCCATCTCTGGGTCAATCTACAATTCGGTCCTTCAATTTAGTTAATTTACTTTTTATGACAGTAGGACATATTATAGACTGACTTATAGATCAATCATCATGAAGGAACGTCACACAGGGCTATAGTGCAACTATGGCAACACTGGAGATCTACGACACAGAGGAATATAATTGATCATGCTTTGGAAACAGACAATATTTAGTTAGTAGGATTAGTTTATGGTTTGGTATTTGGTGACAGCAAGAAAAATCTGAACGAGCATCAGATATATATTTTAAAGACCCGGTCAGGTAATAATCATGTGTTCATTCAGAAAAAGAAAACCTTCAAGGTACCCTTTACCAAGTACGAATAAGTTTGCTTCATATATGACCAACATTTTACATTTGTGGGTAATCCACGTATTCACTCTCTTTGTTGCAGAGATTCAAAAGTAATGTAAAGGAAGAGGGTAAAAGGATGGAAAGGGAAAGAGATGTGGATGAGAACACATAACGCAAAGATTGTTTCAACCTACTAAGTTATTTCAAGGTCACCTAGAAAACCAGCTCTCCTCCATTTCTATCAACTAAAAACGAGTAAGAACTAAACAATAAGTTGATCGGTTCATACTATTTTCATCTAATCAATTCTACAAAAAAATTGTGAAAAGCACCAGGTCTTCGTGTGTGAGATGCAGGATGCTTATTTCAAATGTTTGCTTGCTAAACCACCTAAACAATTTATTTTTAATCAACCAAACGACCAACTGGACCCCAGAAAAAAAACGGTTCTGTGTAATGAGTACACACAGAACCGCTCTTAAAACTGTATCTGTGCACTTGTACTCTATTAGAGAAAGCTGGTAACACTTCGCAACTCACCCACTAACAAACTAATGGATTTCCCACCTGTTGCTCTAATTGAAGATCCATCCTGAGTTAAAGCAGACTAAGAAGACGTGCTGTGGTTACATCACACTGCCTCCCAGATAGTATGTTTGGTCCCTGGGCTTTTACAACAAGCCTATTTTCATTTCATGTGGCTCTAGCCAGTAGATGAGAGACAGCGGGATGGGAGTAGAGACAGAGACCAAAAATAGTAGGAGAAAGAGAGAAAGAGAAACAAACAACAACAAGCAGAAAGTCAGGAAAGGTAGACGAGCAGCAGAAGTGTGCCTGTCCTCCATTTTACCCGACCCGGCCTTGACTTGATTGGAAATCCATTTTATCTGATGACTGGCAGGCAATTGGAGCTCCCTGGTGATAGGCTAAGGCTCTGCAGTTGATTCGCCTGAACACTCCACTACTGTGGGATGGAGATGGAGGGGGATGTGGAGGAGAACATGTTCCCCAAAGATTGTCTCCAATAACTAACTTGACTTCATGTTATCGTGATAACCAGCTGTCCACCACTTCTATCAAACATACATGAGCTACGGCTCCACCATCAATTAATCTTAAATTTTTCATAAAATCTGTGCAAAAAACAAATTTATTTACAATGAAATGGAAGAAGCAAGAACGATGTTATTACTAATATTCATGAGTTGTATAGAGATACCGTCTCCATGGTGGTCCGAATTAGTGTCCCGGTGACATTTCTAATCCCCTAATTTAAAGGGATAGTTCATCTGAAAATGAACATTCACAAAGTCGAATTTGAATATCGCTGCTCACAAACACTTTTGATACCACAGGAGCAGTATGGAGGCATTTTATATGTTTTTTTTATCTTTCTTCTTTCCTTCAATTGTATTGGAGTTGACTGCAACAATGTTTACCCCTGAAACTCCAAAAGTGTTTTGTGGACTCACCCACCCCTCTGTCGGCAGAGTGGTGAATAGATATTGAGGGAATTTCTATTTTAAGGTGAACTTTGTCATGCTAATGATAAGACTGTTAGCATTAACTAAAGCATTAGCAGGGATGAACTGGAGCCTCTAAGTCTTGATAGGGTTACCACAGGCTTCACTCTTCATTGAGAACAGGAAACTTTTGATAGACACATAGAGTCCCTTGCTGCTAAAAGCACTGAGAAGAAGTGGAGAAACTCATCCTACTGCTGTATTTAGTGCCCAAAGGCGAAGATGGTTTAAAACGATATAGCCAACACTTAAAGCAGATACTACCCTCAGGCTAATTGTAAGGTGAAACTTTGAGTTACATCAACTAAAAGCATGGGCAAAGATTTTTACTTGACAACAGAACACCACAGGTGACAATATCATTAGTCATCGTTCTGGTGCAACATCGATATATGCTGCCTTCTGTACATTTTGCCAGACAAATCATTGTAAAAACCTGCAGTACAACAACAAAAAAAGCAATTTTCAGAGTTTCACATTAAAGTGAACTTGTCAACATAGCACTGGGAGCAAACAATAATGCAGCGGTATTTATTTATTTACAAAAAGGCCAGAGGAAGAAAACATCGATCTCCTTTGGAAGTACAGGGTGTGAATTGAACAACAATCACAAAAGCAAGGCAGGCGTCAACTGAAAAAGAGAAAGAGAAGGTGGAGAGACAGATGGATTGAGTGACAGTGGGACACAAAAGAGAGGCTGGTACAAAGTGGACTGTTCCGATAATGTTGAGGCTGCTTCGAGGCGACAAAAGCCACCTAAAAGCCTCGCTGTTGTCCTCACTTATCGCAGCTGGGGTTCTTTCTTCCACAAAAGCTCCTCTTAAGTGTCTGCGAAAGACGATGATGAAATTCTGTCCAGAATATTGGTGTGAAATGCTCCCAGTATGTAGGCATGTCTAATGCTTATGCAGTCGAGGTCGCTTTCCGTGGAACATAATACAGTGCGATGTTGAATTATGATTGAGACCCCCATCAGTGAATGCAGAAAGAAAAGAAGAAGGTGGGGGGTCTGGTGGCGCGAGCACACCAGCCCGGTGGCATAACGAAAGGTCAGGGTACAGCTAGCAAGGGGGACAAAAGCTGGTGAAAATACCTCCCTCAGAAGGCTGTTGTGCGTACCCTCAACTCTACCCCCCCGCGCACCAGGTCCCCACGCTCCCCCGACCCCTTCCCCCCGTTCAAAAGCTTTGAGGCATCTGAGGGCCACCGGGGAAACTCGAGGCAGATGAAAGAGGAAACAGAGGCTCTAGATTTGGCTTGATGTGACGTTCGATTGCTCACTGCAGAGCAACAAAAGACGAAAAATAGGACAACAGGAGAGGGGGGGGGGCGGGGGCTAGATAGAGAAGTGGCAGATAGAATACCAGCAAGTGTTACAACTCTCAGAGAAAAATAAGAATAAAAAAAAAAAAGTAAAAAAGTCCCACGTGCAACACAGCAGTAGCCATGTTGAGTAGAACAGCAGCCACACTGTAAAAAGAGTGTTGTATGCAAACCAGAGGGCAGCACAGAGTTTCAGTCCACATGCTGCCACACATGCTGCCACAACAAGATAAACTAGGTCCTATTTAACAACAGCAACTTCATCATATGTGCACCTGTGTACCTCAACTTGCTTGCATGTGTGAAAAGGATGCAGTGATACATGTCGCATGGCTGTTATGACCTAAAGGCTTCTACCATTGTTTCAAAGGGTACCAATATCAATTGGGTGCCAATATCAAAACAACGGATCCTACAGTTAACGTAATACAATAAAATAGTGTCTTTCATCAAAACTTCCTGTTTCACTTTTTAAAGAAAGTCTCAAATCCAAGCAAACATGTCATCAAGCTTCTTTTTGCAAAGCCACAAAATACTCTCTATATCCATATTGGGTATAGTGTCATGTTTAATTACTTTTATCTTTATTGAAAATTTAATTGGATTTATTCCGCTTTTTTTATAATCATAATGAATGCTTTGTTTAGTATTTTCTCTGTTATTGACATGCAGGCACATTGCCCTTTACATTACCACACTTAATGTACATGTAAAAACACTTACAGTTATGTTCCTTAATATTCATTCTTGTATCCTCTATTATATTCAATTGTTTCTTTTTTTAAATCTCATTTTATGTTTTTTCCCCCTCATTCTGTTGTTGTTGTTTTATCTTTTCTATTTCATATGCTACGCTTTCACCACCCTCGCTCTGTTATTATTTCCTACAATGACAACACAGCAGGACATGTGATTTACAGAGCAGACATGTAAGCTGTTGCAAAAAAGCTTTTTAATTTTGGTAGGACTCTAATTCTAGATTATCATAACGATGTTCACATTCAGCGACACATCTGTTTGAAATGTTTTACACAGCACTGACTGGCTCTGCACTCGCTCACAAACACATTCAAATTGGTGTTTGTTTGCAACAACAAAAGTATGCTTCTGATAATCTCTTATCAAAGTTTGGCAAAGCTGTTTTCTTAAAAAGTCCTCAGCCTTCCTTCTGAGTGAGTAATTTTTAATTCTGAAGCCTAATTCCCTACATAAACACCTGCGAGTACAGGCCGGCCATTTCCCTGGAGCTCTGAAAGGCAAGATAAAAAGATAAAACCCACAGAGTACACGACACGAGACAGACGGACAACAAAAGAGAACGAGTAGGAGCAGATAATGATGCTCAGGGGTGATTGGTTGTGATCAACTGCACAATGATCAATGCCGGCTTGAAAGGAGGAAAACCTGATGGTTTATGACGGAGGGAACAACTGCCAACAGTATGAAAATGAAATCAATAAGTCGACTGCAGAGCAGGGGGAGAGAAATGGAGGAAGCAGCTCAGAAAAAAGAAAAGAAAGGAAACAGAGAGGAGGCAAGGTGGAATATAACAAGGGAGACAAAAGAGTGGAGTGGACGCGGAGAGAAAGAGAAATAAAGAAATACGGACAGACGCAGAAGCTAGATGAAAGGTTGTGGTGTGAGAAAGCAGGCAAAGAAAAGCACTACTGACAGATGAAGCAAGATTTCATTAAAGATAGATAAAAAAGATGGAGAAAAAAAACGGATAAACGTTCAAGTTTTCTACAAACCGTGAAACGATGATGAAAGTAATTGTGTGCTACTATGTATATGTTAATGTATGCAGGTAACCATGCACAGGAACGAGGAGCTGCTCTACATATGGTCCCTTGTTCTCTGTTCTCATTTAGCCTGAGCAGAGAAACCATGCCCACATGTTAGAGCAGTCAGAACAAGCAAGGCAAGCAGTGCCCGACTAGTTAAAGCTGAAATTAGACAACAATCAGAACAATACCAAAGTGGAAGAGATATTTCCCCTGTACATCTCAGACCAGCAGTCTGTACCATTAGGGATCTGATATTGTCTGTTTAAATCATAGAAAGTATAGAGGACATATCTGCACACGTCAGTGTATGTAAATGTGACTGCGTCATACTGACAAACTCTAGTTTGAAAAAAGCAGCCCTTTTCGGGTCTTTATTCGTGTCCATTTGTGGATAATCTTGGGATCTCTGATGGATGATTGACAACAGCTAGCTCTAGACAAGTGTGTCACCGTCCTTCACTCAACTTCAGTAGTTCTGAGATCAGTCACGATTTTTCACACATTACAACACACGTGCCCAGATATGCTTGAAAACTGCACTTCTGCGTTACAGAAATGTTTCAGATGTCTTTTTTTTCTAAAGCTTTAAGAAGGAACGTTAGAAAGTAAACAAGCAAATCATGCTGTAATTTAATAAACTGGTGTAAATTGTCTCATTATTTATCTTGTGAGGAGTGAGGCTGTATTGTGGAGCAATACATCAGGGAGAGACCGCATGGAGGAGATGGAGAGAATACTGGATTCTCTATTGTCACTAGAGTCTGACATTGTAAGTTAATGGGGAAAATCTTTTTAAGCTTATCATAGAAGCGTTCCTCTAGATAACTTTCCTATATATTGCAAATCGATGTTAGTTCAAATGAATACTATTAGGTTGGTTCTTTGATTCTGCTTTCATATCTGTAAAAGTCAACATATTCCACCATGTTAAAGAGAATCACTGCTTCATAAATCAACATTGTTCTGTCTATATTCAACAGGATATGGGTCAAAGGAAAACTGATCCTACACTGACATTAATGAGTGGTTTCTCATTATAGATATCTACAATTATATTTAATTACTAGAGATGAGCCGGATACTCGGCTGAAACGAGTATCCGGTACGGATAAAGCACTTTTGCCGAGCACGAGTATTATACGAGTAATACGAGTCAATATCTGTGCTCGGACTGAATGAAAATCCTCACACAGCGTCACAGCGCTCCTCCCCTTCACACACCGCTCTGCTCACTCACTCAAAGAACAGCTCTCTGTCTCTCAGTCACTCAGGTTTGTGGGTCTTTTCCGTTAACGTTTAGGGTTTCTTCAGCTTGAAGTTTGTTTTTATTTCAGTTTGTACTTACTTATTAACCAGTAGAGTTCTGTTAAACGTGTGTTCGTTCAGACGTGGTGCTGGTAGAAAGCGACTCGCGTTGCGTCTCTGCCTGTCGGAGATTTTTTTTTTTTTTTTTTTTAAACAGTTTTTTTTTTTTTACTTTAACGGTTTAAACTTTTTTTAAACCGTCAGTTGGCTCTAACCAGTTTTATTTTACTTCACGCACTGAGTGTCTGACAAGTTCTAGGTAGTAGTGGTATAAAAAATATTACAAATTAAGCTACACACACACACACACACACTCCCCCTCTCTCTCTCTGTCTCGCTCTTACTCACTTACACACACACACAAAAATTCAAAGTTAAAAAAGAAAGTTATGTTGAGTATGAAAACACTTGTTATTACATTTCACTTCATAATTGCAACAGCATGTGTTGTATTCATTGTTACAAAACTTGTTCTGTAAATAGTTCGTTTGCTATTGTGATCAAAATCATTGATCTGAAGCTCAATGCTGATGCTGTCCTGTAATAGTTTTCTAATCAGCAATAAATATAACAATTTCTGATCAACCCATATCAATTGCATGCTTAAAATAACATACTGGTTAAAGCCCCGCCCATTTCAAGACAACCCGGCCCACTTCCGGGTTAAATCACACCCACTTCCGGGTTAGGTCCCGCCCACTCCGAGTACGGATACGGATACAGATAATTGATATGGTTAACAGATACAGATACAGATACAGATAATGCTGTACTCGCTCATCCCTATTAATTACTATATATTATATTAAATCACAACCTTCAATTCCAGTTTGAGCTAACTAAAATCTAACTCTGATTTATCATAATTCAAGTTTAATTTACATCTACAACATCATACTCAACTAGCTGATACTTAATTCAAGACATCTCGAACTTGGATTATGCCTAATCAGAATTAAATTGTCAATATCTGAAAGTGGATATAAGTTAAACATAACATAACATAAATAAGTTGCAGATATCTGGAACACATATAAACAGCATTGTATCAGAAGATATTGTCTTTTCATCCAATGAATAATCTATTAATGGAAAAAATAATCAACAGATTAATCGACAATAATTGAATGTGTGACAAGGAAAACTTCAGGAGTCCAGATCTAATTGTGTGAATTTTCCGGGGTCCATGTCTGAAAGCTGCTGATGTTTGTCTGTATATTTGGGGACATTGCTTAGTTACAGATGGCGAAGAAAATGAACATCTGCAGTGCCTTAAAAGTTTGTAGGACTGTTGTACGGAGAATAACTGAGTGAATAATTGACAACTTGTTGGTACATGCCCAGAGTGAAGGTCTGATGAGTCTGAAGGACATCAAGCAGCGTGTGATAGATGTCAAAACATCTAGAGCCTAAGGCTGTCACTATCAAGTTACAGTTCTAAAATAAATTAATTTTCAAACTGTAATAATTTAATTTGAAATTCAGAGTGTTTAAAAGCAAGAGTGTTGGAAAATGCACAGTCACTGATCTAACGATTGTCCTGCTGGTAACTGTTCCCTTTTATTAAAACTTAGAAACATAATAATGGCACCAAATCCTTTGATGAGCAATGTGAGGAAGCATTTTGGATTCTACGAAGAAAATACATAATAAATGTGAAATTGCTGGCATATTTTAGAATTAAGTGGCATGAATTCAAACTAATTTCAACAAATTGCACATTTGCTGTCTTTTTTTCTAAAGAAATCTCTACCACATTCATCATTCATTGTTATTTATATGATAACAGTAGTGTAGAGCTGGCAGGAAACAAGCAGAAAAGATACAAGTTCCCAACTGGATCTTAATGGGACATTGGTGTTTATAGTCAGAGTCTGAACCTCTGATCCACAGCGACGCCCCTGCAGTCATTACCACTGTTCTGTTTTGTACTTATGTCAAAGCTCCAGAAAAGCTGCACTTCCATCCTGGGATCACCACATCGCTCTACAATACGCCGGCTACTGATTACTACTGCTAAGATTACTACTGCCTGTGTGTGCACCAGGAAGTGTATGACCAGAGTATGCCAGAGATTGTAAGTAATTACAAAATTTACATTAATAAAAAATTCCACACTACACCACAGCATTAATTTTACATACACTTATAAAAAGCAACACAGACGTAACAGCTAATGACAAACAAATAACTTCCTTGGTGAGCTGCAATTTCAGTTATAAGAAAGAGATACAAAATAAAAGTTTTGGTCGACAGACATTCATCTCAGCCCTGATTATAATCCCGTGTTCTGGCGAGTCTTTATCAACTTTAGTTCAAAGCTGTAAAATGGGGCGGAAAAAAAGTTGGAGGATTCGTTTTAGGATTTTTTCCCCCTTGTCTGTAGGCAGTCACAGCTAATGAGGCACAAACAGCCCTTTAACTCGGAGCAAAGAGGAGCAAGAATCTGACACAAATGTGCTCCAAACGCATGTCACCTTTTTAAAGCAGTTCTACACCTGCACACAGCATGAACGACAACCTCTGAATAATTGATTAATATATTATTTTTCCTCTATGTTTTATTCCTGTTTTCTCTGGTGGGCACGAACTCAGAGTGGTTGGAGCAGTTATAGGATCGTGTCAAAAGATAAAAAATGTATTTTCAACTTTGGAGAGAAGTTCTTGATTTAGAAAGTGGATAGAGAAAAATGGAGTGTAAAGCAGGCTACACTATTTCAGAAGCTTGCTGTGAAACTCCATGCCTGAGTTTTGAATCTAAGAGAGATTCTCTCAGAAGAATTAAAACAGTGAATTTAAAGAAAGCTACAAGACACTGTTATATTTATTCATAGATAGCAATGTGGTGAATATTGAGTTTGACAACTTGATCGCTTCATAAATTTTGTGTCATAAAATGAGAAGCAGATAATCAGGGTATGTGTGAAACTTTCTCGACGTCAGTGTCAGTGTGTGTGTGTGTTGGTGTGTCAGTATTGGTGTATGTGGTCAGTTGCAGGTCCAGCAAGCAGCTCAGGCTCCTCATTCTTCTTCATTAGTGCTGACTGCTGAGGGGCCTGCCTCCTCTTCCTCTCTCTCTCTACATCTTTCATCCTCGGTCCATCTCCATCCCTCTCTTCCATTGCCACTACTTTCCTCACTGTAGCACCCATATTTCCATTCTCGCAATTTTATCCTCCTGATCTTCGCTCTTTTCTACAAATATCTCGCTTCTGGACTCACGCCTCCCCCCATCTGGCCTTGTCTTATCTGTCTCACTCTTTCTTCTCCATCTTTCTGCCTCACAAAGGCTCCTTCCCCTCCATCACCCCTCGTCTGGCTCCACCTCTGTTCTTCAGCCTTTCCCCTCCCCCTATACTTCCCTTAATATTTCAGTTGCTAGTTTGTTTCTTCACGTTCATTACTCTGGTATATGTTCATGTAATGTCTCTCCACTTTGCTGTAATAATATTCAGTGGTGGTCTGACACTTCAGTGATATATTTGCTTGTACGTGTAAGGTACACAATCATAAGGTGCACGGGCAGTGGGATGAGCACATTGTCTATAGCGTTAGCTCAAGTGCATGTAGGACTCGTCCAAATCCAGTTTTGCTACTTTCGTGGTGGGAAAAATGGTCGCTGCAGCAAGCAAATGGTTCAAAAGGTTTGTATTTAGTTTCTTGATTATTCACGAGTGTGTGGTGGGTGTAACACGTAATAGACCAATCAGAGTATACGCTCCCATTCCCTTTAACAGTCAGGTGCATTTGCCCCATGACCGACTGATATTCTAAAGATGGATTTGTCACATAGTAATAAAGAACGCTTCCCTGCAGAGGAAATGTATCTCCTTCTGCGCAAAGTGGAAGTGTACAAGAAAATGTATGTGTATAACGAGCATCAAGTATGTGTGTTGTACAGCAGTCCCATTGCCCTTAAAACAACAGTGAAATACTACAGCCTAGACTTTAGACCAGATTTTGTTGGTCTATCAGGGATTCACTTTCCACAGCTTCGAGATGGGCTCTTAGCCATTTAAACAACATTGGAGCTGGATGGGAAAACTGTGACAGTCTGACACTATCAAAGATGTTGTGTATGGCGCTGCTTCGCTCTGCGGGTAAGATAGAATCCTGAGACTTTGGGCTGAGAATAGAATAGATGCAAGACCCTGTCTTTCCAAGGCAACATCAATCTGATGCCATTTGATGATTACTAGGTAGTTTTTTATCAACAGGAACAAACTGCATACATATTGATGGCTAGAATGTAAATAAAGCATTTTAAATATTTACTTTCTAGCAGCAGAGGTGTTTAAATCAGCATAAAAATGAGTGTATTGTGCTTCGAGCAGTAACCTCTGTAAATCAGTCTGCAGTGATTCTTACAGTGTCTGTTGTCACAGCCGCTTTATATACTTTATGAAAAGTTTCTCGATCAGGTCTTTAAATCCCTGCAGCCATCTGAAGGCAACAGAGTAAGACATGTTGATAAATTTGATATGAAAAGTGCTATGTCAAAGCACAGTGGCACTACACGCAGCTGTCTGTGTTAAACCTTTTGATAAATCTTGGGGAAATGACACCAGGCTGCCACAGAGTAAACCCATACAACACCACATACATCAGATTGGTCCAGGGTGACTTGGTATTCTGTTGGAAGATGTCAGATTACAGCGGCTCATCAATCCTGTGCATCCTTGCCTCCTCACTAAATTTGTTTTAAAGCAACAGTATTATCCCATGTTTTAATCTTGAAATGCCCTCCATTGCAATGCTGTTGTGCCACATTTCAGGGTCTGATGTGACCGACAGACACATGTGACAGAGTGATCAGATAAAAAGGCTTCATCAACAATTTATTTTATTTATTTCTATCATCAATGTACATGTTCATTCAATAAAAGCCCACACCATCTGCCACTAGATGTTCGCATGGTCATGCCACGCTGCTCTTGGAGAAGCCTTTTCAGGTTGTTGTGCAGTCTCTGTTGTGCGTCACTGGGATTACCACAGCTGTGATGAGACCAGTAGTATGACTGGTTAAGAATGAATGTATTGATCACCACACCCTCTTTTATAATCCAACTCAGCCAGTCTTTCTTGAGAGGTCCATTGTCACAACCTCCTCCACCGTTACCTTGTTGTTGTCAGTGCTGATGGTTGCATCGCCCTCACAACCATGCCAACATAAACACATCCATCCCCCTTATCTAAGAGTGTCAACATTGTGTGTATCTACAGAATCTCTTTTTTGTTCTTCAATACAAATACTAGTCCTTAGCCCTCTTTTTGTATTTTTTTCTTCAGTAAGTTTGTCTATATTGTTTTCTGTCAGCAGTGCAGCTGAGCTGCTGTGATCTTTGTACCAACATGACTCCTGTTCAATCAAGAATAAGATGGAAGGTAAAAGAAAATCAATATCACCACTGTGATTCACTGGCTTCGCAAAAATCTGTGTGCATTCAGATTGGCAACAGATAGAGATTTATTATCAGTGTGTCAGTATTGTCAATAGGGGTTTTCTTTCCAAATGGACTTATCAAAAGTTGATGAAACTATTTTCTCTTTCTTCCCATTTCTGGCGTGCCATCCACAGGGACTCGTACTCATACAATAAGTATTCCTCAGAAGCAGCACGCGGGATCCTGCACTTTGAAGGTGTCCCATTTCGCATCACAACAGCGTTCGGAAAAATTGCTATAACATCCTGCAGTGGGTACATGTGATGCTCCCCTGCTTTAACTTCAGAGCTGTCACGCTCAAATGTTCTGTCCAGCCCCTCCGGATAAACATAACTGAGAGGGACAGATTTCTCCTAACACCTCTCACTATAATCCAGCTCAGTACATCAACAACACCAGCTCTAAACATGTCACATAGCCAACAAAAACTGAACATTAACAGCTTCACAAGGGATTCATTGCAGGACTGTCATATTGGATTTTGTTAGGCCATAGTAGTGGTACCTCATAACTGCTACCCGAGCAGAAGGTGTTATAATAAAAGGAGTCTTTCACCTTAAGGAACTAAAGTCAGCCAGATGTTAAATGTGAGGGATACATTTCTAAATTCTGCCACTGAGAAAGCTCCATCTTGACACAGCACATAGGAAATCTGCAAAGGGGCCTCTGATTGGCAGCAGTGATAATTGATCATCCTTTCTGCTATCTCACTAACCTGTAGCCCTGGAATGACAATGCTGTCAACTAGGGCTGCACGATATGGGCAAAATATGATATCCCGATATTTTTTGGCTGAATGGCGATATACGATATATATCTCGATATTTTCTATAGAGTGGGTTAGATGGTTTTTTTTAAGTCAAAAGCCACATGTGAGACGTTGCAAGCACTTTTAATAAAACACAGATCAGTATGACTGCAACATATATCAACATGTGATTTTGTATAGTCATTTTCACCAGAATGGAACATGGAACTCTGGCTGGCACATGTGCCAAGTGCAAGAAAGGTAAATTGAATGAACACATGAACACATGAACAGAACAGTTTTTATGCTTCTTAACAAAATAAATAAAATCTTTAAATCTCTTTGACAAATTATGTGGTGCCAACATCTAACATTGTGTGAAATAACAAATATATTAAATAGTTTTAATTAAATGAAAAGGGTTAAGATTTTTCTTCTCCTACAGCTGTGCAAAGAACAAGAATGTAAACAGAACAAAATTACCAACAGAACAGGCCAAAAAAACGTTTCTCATTTGCAGTGCTCTTATATTTTACAGGTTTTGTGCAAGGAAAACTAGTCTATCAACCGCCTCAGGCTTCAGGGATGCCCTGTGACAGTTGACAATGTTGCCGCTGCAACTGAAAACCCTTTCAGAAGGGGAACTGGTTGCTGGTGCGCAAAGGTACTTTTTTGCCAGGAGGCTCAGTGCTGGAAAAATATCGGCATGCATCTTCCACCATTGGAGAGGATCTGTGTCGTGGTCGATGATAGCTGACTGTAAGTAGCTTGTAAGCTCACTTTCAATCGCCTCCCTCTGTGTCAGCCTGGTGTTGGTGGCTGTGCTCTGCTTGAAGAAGCTGGCCAGTGACTTCTTCTTTGTGGATGGTGGTGGCATTCCTGGTTCCTCTGGCACAGGGCCAGCCGGGTCCGGCTTACCGCCGCCCAAATCAGCCTGCAAGGCCTCCACCTCCAACACAGCTCTGTGTTTCAGTGCCTCAACTCTTTCACCTGGGATGTATTGGACCCTGAAACGTGGATCCGCAAGTGATGCCATATCCAAAAGGTCACTTGTGTCTGGGTCAGCATACTTGGCATTAAGGTAATCCAAGATTCTGGTCTTGATCGACCTACACAGCTCACTATCATCCTCTTCCCGTATTAGGAGACTTGAATTGAAGAGGTGTAGCACAGGCCTGACGTAGGAGAGGGTGACATACTCTTCACCGGAGAGAGCGTCTGTGAAGTCATGAAGGGGCTTCAGGACTTTCTGGACTGCCTGCAGGACCTCTACGTCCTGCCAGTTAAGGACAAGATGTCTCGACTTCTTGTCAGCAAACAGGACTTTGGAGAGGGCTGCCTCTTGCTCCAGGACCCTGCTGATCATCTGCTGTCTCGATCCCCAACGTGTGGCTGACTCTGTGATGAGCTGGTGAGTCGGTAGACCCAGCTGAATCTGCACCTCAGCCAATTCTCTCCTCCGTTTCCAGCTATAGGAAAAGCTGCTGACAATTTTCTTGCACAGCGCAATGCACCTTGTGATGCGGTGATCATCCATGCCATGTCCTGAAATAAAATTGTTAAATATTTTAAATCATTTACTTTTTCATTTAACCTTTTAATTTAAACAATGTCTTAGAAACCTGTTAAGTAGAGTACGCCGTGTTATTTTATTTTGTTTTTGTATTCACTTTTTCAATTGTGTGTTCATGTTCTTTAATAGAAAACATTTAAAATAAAAGTATTTAAAAAATGTAATTCTTCTTTGATTTTTATTATCTAAAAAAGGAAGATCACCTGTGTTTAAGAGGGAGGTGTGTGATTTAGATTTATGTCAAATTCAAACACCATTTAACTGTGTGAAAAAGTTGTTATGGCAAACAACCGTTTTAAAGCATGCACACATTTTCTCTTCCCTGTAACTATTACTTTGCCATTGTACTCACCAATGGCCAAATGAAGTCGGTGACCAAAGCATTGCATCCTCAGCCATTTTAGCAGTTGGGCCGCTTTAACAACGTTGCTCCCGTTGTCGGTGGTTATGGCCACCAGCCGCTTTTCCTCCAGCTTCCAGTTTGAGAGCGCATCCTGCAGGGCTTCAGCGATGTGCTCTCCGGTGTGATCTTGAGGAAAGTAGCTGGTTTGGAGGCACGCCGACTCCATTCTCCAGTCCTCGATAAAATGAACTGTCAATGACATATACGGCTCGCAGGTCCTACTGGACCACATGTCGGTAGTGACCGCAAAATATTTTACTGTTGCGAGCCGGGCTGTCAGCTTTTGCCTGAGAGTGGTGTACATCTCTGGCAGCACTTCTTCAGAGAAATAGTTTCGATTTGGCAAATTGTACCTTGGGTCCATTGTTCGGAGCAACTTTTTGAAACCATCCTGGGCGACCGTTGCGACCGGGACCATGTCTTTTGCAATGTGGTAGGCTACCGCTTTAGTGATCTCACGCCACTTTGCGGTTTTCTTGTCATATGGCTCACCACGAGTGAAGGATTCTTGCAATAGACATTGTTTTGGGGCAGCCGCAGAAGATGCTTTCGCGGTCGGTGATGCAGCAGCAGCAGCACAGCCACGGAGTTTCACACATTCCTCGTATTGCACTTTGTGCCGCTGCTGCAAATGGTGGAAAAGATTGGTGGTGCTTCCACTTTTGGACGCAACTGTTTTGTTGCATTCCCTACAGATGACCTGCAGCTGCTGCTCATCTTTTTTTTTAAAACCAAACCATTTCCATATGATGGAGCCGTTGTTTCTCCTTTTAGAAACAATTTCGTCTCGCTCCGCCGTCTCGTTTTTTTTATCGGGATCCTCCATGCTTGATTTGTTGTGACGGGGTGGTGGGGGCGGGAACGACGCGTCTTTGCAATCGGCACGTTCGGAACGACAGAGTGGGAGGGGTCGTGGTTGCGCTCACAGTCTCCCAAGGCAAACGCAGACGCTTGAGGCGAAACTGACCATTTTAACGCATATATCGATATAAACGATATTGTCAAATCTTGTATCCCCGTGGAAATTATATCGATATATCGTACATAGCCGATATATCCTGCAGCCCTACTGTCAACAACTGAACAACCCAGCAACCCCGCCCTTGATATCGACCACTGTTCAAGGATATCTGCTATTTACCTGACTTCTTCCACGAAGCACCACAAAGGAACAACAAGTTGTGTATAACGAGGTGTTCCCAGGCCAGTGGAAGTATGTAGTCCCTCCAATGAGCTCTGGGTCTACCTATGGGTCCCCTCCCAGTTGGGCAAGTCCGGTTAACCTCCAATGCTTGCGCCCAGGAGGCTCCTGGTGAAATGACCAAACCCTATCAACTGGCTCCCTTTAACACTGGATAGCAGTGTCTCCACTCAAAACTCCCTCCAGATGTCCAAACTTCTCACCCCATCTAACGTTGAGCCTAGACACCCTACTGTCTCTGTATGTCAGCCCTGTCCTGCCTCTTGCCCAGTGTACTGACCTCTGTCAGACCTTTGGCTGAGGTCAGTCAATGCAGTAAACAAAGTGATGCCAAGTTCTGATTTGACAGTATGTAAGCTATCTTTTTAGCTCTTGCTATAGAGTGAAGCAGAAAACATAGCTCATCTGTCAATTTCAGTAAATGTTCTCTGACTCCGTCACAGTTACTTTGTTGTTAGATCTGTTTTTACCATTAATTATCTAGACTGAAGCGGCCTGTCAGATTTACATCTTTCCCGCCAGCTGTGTGCCTCCTGGTCCATATAGTTGTTACCGTTCACACAGTCAGTTCTCAGTTTCAGGTGCATTTGTGTGTAAGTAGCATGTCGTTCTGTCTCTCCTGTAAGAACCGATCATTCACTTTATAGTGTTTGTACCTGTCACTCGGAATCTTTTGCATGACAACCACATAGATCGACAGCAACTAATAACCAATAATCTAAAACATATACACGTTTACTTTTTTACATGACAAGGCATAAAGCAAAAAAGTGAATCAAGACAGTTTCAGGTATACAGAGGTAGAGGTGTTTTGAAATCAGTTTCTCAGTCAGCCTGCTGGTCCTCAGCACTCTCTAAACTTTTTTATATTTTTTGCTTTGGCTTTTGCTCGACTCTGATCCTTCCTCCTTCTCCATCTCTGTGGTTCCATTTCAGCATCTCAATCTTCAGTCCGACAGGCAGCTTTTAACTTTAGGAGCAGCTCCCCGGGTATTAGCCCCAAAGCCTGCTATGTCTGTACTCCACAGCAGGGCTCCGGATATATACCTGTGAATGTGTGTACGCATCAGTAGTTGGCCTTGCTGAAGGGGAAAATAACAGCATTTAAAGATTCAGAGGTTTAGACTGCTGAGCAGATCCCAGCCTTGCTGCAGCTCCACATACAGTATATCTGGGAGTGGACACAGTGTATACCAGTCGACTATACCAGTTTCCTCTCTGTGTTGGTGTTTTCACTCTCACCTAAACAGAGTCTATTCTTTATTTCTCTGCTCATATTTTGTCTTTTGCTTTCTCTTTTTCTCCATAGTGAACAGAGACTCTGACACTGATTAGCATCAATGCCGGTCTCTCTCTGAGACTGGCGCTAAATGACTTCAGAATCTTACCAGGTGTACAGACGATATGTACATGTATGTGTGTGATGTTTATGTTTCTGCATCTGAGAATGCAGATGAAAGACTAGTTCATCCCCCTGGACCGGGCAGTGTGTATGTGTTCGAAGTGGCAGTGCCCATGTCAGGCTCAGTCTCCCAGAGAATAATGATGAGAGGTTGTCTGCTCATTCTCTGCAGACTCCGTGGGGACCCCCCCAGCCCATTTGCCATCAAACACACATGCACACGTGGAGATGTTAGCGTAACTCAGCTGGAAGACTCCTTTGACATGTAGGCCTGTTCACTGACCTGCTGTGACACTGATCAAAACATATCACAGTTGTGTCTGTGAGACTGGAAACATAACACAGTCCCTGGAAAAAAATAAGCCTCAAATTAAGACCTTTTGCACACAAGCTCAGAAGTCATTCACCCTCAGAGGTTTTCTTCTATCATTTAACTCCTAACGTTGATTGAATGAATTAGCAGCAGTTTCCTAATACAAAATTTAAGAGATTTAAACTCAATTAACCGTTCATGTGAACATGAAAACACTTGGCTTAGAGCACACATGTATTACAGAGAGGAGCAGCAAACCCTGTTTTGCTTTGTTAAGAGGACATGGTAGAACATCACAGTATCATAGCCCCTTCCAGTTTGTTGGAATCAAACATCTAGCACTTAAAATATTGAATATGACAATTAAATATGAATAACTTAACATGAAAACCATCATTTCAACATAGTCCTAGATCACACTTTGATAGAGACGAAAAGGAAAATCCTCGAGAAGAAAGTGCTGAACTTTGAAGCTCACTTCAAAGGTTGATAAGGTGAATTTTTTAGGCTGGGATGAATTATCTATAATAAAACATAAACCAAAATACTGATTAATGCAAAGTCAAGAGTCAGTAGAAAAACAAAACTATTTATATTTATGATCTTTATATTAGCAGTATTAATATTGATATAGTATAGTATACATCATACCCCAATCGGTGCTCATCTTGGAGTTCACTAAATTTGAGGCGAACTGTTAGGAAATATGCAAAATGTGCCAATTTCATAAAAAGTACAATACTTTTGATCTTTTCATACTACTGAACAGCTTATACTAGTTCTATCAATTGAGATTGTTATTTTGTCTTTGAAAGTGGTTTGCTCAAGGTGATGGGTTACAAACATTTTTATTGTATCTTCCTTTCATGAACAACTACTTGGCATCTTTTTAGGTTATCTAATAAATGCAGCAGAATCAAAGTTGGGCAAAGAAACGCAATTATTGTGACAGATATTGCGAATGAAATATGGATCAGGATTTTAGCTGGAATGGTACCGTGTGGAATGTGGATTTCAAATGAATCCTTAATAAAAAACAGTAATGATGTTAATGTGATTTGCAGCTTCCCCCCATAAAAAAAGTTATCAGGGATACCCAAACTCACTGTGACAGCTTCTAAAGACAGAAAATGGAGGAAAAACTTTATAAACTTTCAAATTGATGGGGTGAAAGTAAGAGAGATGCCTTGGGGGCCAATCAGAAGCAAAGACCTTGATGTGTAGGTTTAAGCAGACTGCAATATAGCAAGCTATTCACGCACCCCCCACACAAGCACAGTGTATGATCTGCTGTGCTCTTTTAAAGACGGTCTTCAAAGCGTCTTCACTTCAGTCCTTGTTATCTCGCACTAGCTAATGTGAGAAAGAAATCATTTTTCACTCTGTTGCGCACACGCACGCAAGCACACAAACACACACACACGCGCACACACACACACACACACACACACAGACACACATACACATAAAGAGCTTACTCATTTGGTTCTCAGAAGTGGACAAATACAAGAGCGCAAACAGGGGGTCAAAACCCATGTATATAAATGTGCGTTCTCTTCCGCATGGAGTAATACAAGGCATATACAAAGGCTCAGATGATATTGACAGGGCACACACGTACATGCAGCCTCACTCACAAGCACTTTACATTAGCGACAACAGAGGAATCAAGTTTCGGCGGCGAGCTGATTATCACATGCTGTATTACTGTATGCCAGGGGAAGCCTCAGTACCCCTGAGCAATGCGGTAGAGATGTGAGCTGGGAGCAGCATGAGGTAGATTAATACGTTGTTTGGGTGCATGATGAGCAGCTACACCTTCAAATGCCTCTACTGTAAAGACCTTGGAAGTACAGGCTTCCAGTATCCGTTCCTCCAACTTCCCCCCCTCCTCCTCCTCATTCTCCTCCTCCTCGCGATTTTTCCTTTAACTTTCTGTGAATTAATAACTCAAAACTGCTGCAATGATGCAAATACTTGAAGAACTTGTCTTTGCTTTTGAATAATACAGCAGCAGGTCCAACTGAGGAAGGTTGAGCACTGAAAAGTAAAGTACAAGGGCTAGGTTTTACTGAGTGCATGCATAAGAAGGGCTCTCTATGTTGCAAATAAAACTACACTGCTGAAGAGGAGAATCATCAGACACGTCAAACACATCATAAGTTAGATATATAAATGAGAATATTTAAAAACAGTACTGAGTTTGAAAAGGGTTTCAAAGAAGTAAAGTTTAGGTTACTGTTCCCCTTCGTTTCAAACATTTATTTTACTCCTCAATCTTTATTTGTACGTGTTATTTTTTACCATCTCCAGTTTTACATTTCTTATTTTTCTGGTGGTGGTGGTGCATATCAGCACCCTGAGCAGAGCCTCACGCTTATATTCAGTGTGTGTTATTATCTGAATCTCTCTCTCTTTCTTCATTCTGGTAGCCTATCCAGGAACTTCATGTGCCTTCCACCCCTTAAAACCATCGCCCCTCTTTACATTGCTCAAGTGAAATGGCTCCACCTCTGATTGGAGGTAATGTAATGGGGGAACATGATTATTCCCACCCGTTTACCACACTGTGATGGACTGAAGACCACACAAACACTGTGGACACACCTGTCCCCTGCCCATCACGCTGCTGGTAAACCAATAACACCACAGCCTCACCTCCAAGAGTTAACGCAAGACCGAAATAAGTTAATTTACCAAGCGTCTCACATGGAGCAGCCAGCTGGATTGCTTTTTGTTAGCTCTCCTGGACACATTCAGTTGTGCTTCTGGTAATGTTTATAGGGGATGCACTACTTGGCCCCACCACACACATAGATTGTATTGGCAACTTGGTGAGAACACGGAGCAAGGGGGGAGTTGTGGTCGGAGGGAGGCTGGTGGACATAGCCAACAAATCAGTTGTTTTGAATTAAGATTCTGGTGCAACCAGCCGTGGATGTCATTTATATATTAATGACGCTTACAATAGAATTGACTCACTTACTGTTGTCTTTCCTTTATTTATATATTGTTTTTATTGCTTTGCTTTTCTTATCTCCTTTTATTGATAAATAAAATGATACTATATAAAACATGGCTCTCACGCATCATATAAAGTATGTCTTCTTTGCTGTGATTAGGGACTTGGTTAAAAGATGAGGCTTTGCACTTAAAATATTAAAATATACATATAATGCAAAAAAACATAAAAAGTCTGCAGTGCAAGCATTTTGGTTTCACACCCTCCTAGAATTCTAATGGTGAGAATGCTGATACAGCCTCATCTGACTGGATGAGCCTCTCTATTATTGACACCATTTTTCTTCAGTCGATAAGTTAACTAACTACTCACACATTAATAGCAAATGTCTGGTTTTAAAAAGAGCTACAGTGCCCAGGGAAACTTTAACTGAAGACTTATTTTATCAAAGCCTTGAATGAGTTTGCCTTGACGAGGTGGCACTGGTAGGAAAACAAGGTTGACAGTGCTGAAAAAAAGCATACTTTTACAAATGTTCAATCTGAAAGCTGATTTAAATGACAAGGCTGTTGTTGCTAAGTAAAAACCTGAAGGGGCCGCGCTCAAATCCCTATTAACCAGATTTTCCCTCCTTTACTTGCACAGAATTATCTCTAAAAGAATATGACCTTTTCTTTAACATCAAAGAGACAGCAGCTGTGGAAATAAAAAACATTTCTCCAATATGACATTATTAATTCTTTTGTAAGAAAGTTGCAACTCAAACCAAAATAAAACTCAAACACACTTTCAAATCTGTCACCACCACTGATGAACAATAGTGAAAAACAACCTACAAAAGTGGAACTTTTCAATCCCACAGTTAAAATACGTTGTCTACTGTATTTTTTTTTTCTTCTTTTTAAGCATTTTTCTTTTATTGGGATTTAGCCATTATATATTGACAGTCTTTGCCTCCCCATGTGCAAACCTTACAACAAAAAACAAGACCCCTGCAGACACCATTTTGGAAGGGCACCATCGCTGCATCCTGGGGTTAGTGTCACCCAAGACTATTGTCATTGGTTTAAAGAAATACAAACAAGTAAGAGCAGTTTTTTCACCCGATAGCAGAATGATAATGAGTGCAGCCAGACCTCGATCCAGCTCTGACACAGCACTGTGGAGATATGTCAGTGGCCATGTGAGACTAACATTGTGTTGATGTTGCGTATTGTAATTTGGAATCACTGGTGTGTGAATCACTGTGTCTGATATAAAACGTTGGGATGGGGGACCAATATAGCAAGTTATTGTTTGTTCTAGTTTTAATGTGAATGGATTTTGACCTATTGCTTAACATTAGGACTATTATCTCATTAACTTCTCTATATAAATTTCATGGGCTGCAGTAAAATACTAAACAGTGTGTGTAATTAAAGATGTGTTTTTTGTGCATAGATTCTGTATTTTTCCCATCAGGATATAATGATGTCTATGGTGATTGTGGTGATGACGGAAATTATATGTACTTTTGAGTAAATCTGTAATATATTTACTAGGGCTGTGAAATGATTAAAATTTTTAATCAAATTAATCACAGGTTTCTATGGATTAATCATGATTAATCACATTACCGATTTTTTCGGAATATTTTTGTGAAAACAAGATTTATGACATTTAACTTTTCTTTTGTGCTGCAACTCAGCAGTTCTTCAGCAGTTATCATTGCTTTTCCATATGGAACATTAATATAATCTTCATCCTAAACAGAATTCGGGTTCCTTAGCCATTGTGTGGTTGAATAAAACTTTTTTTTTTAAATTAAACAGAAATTATTTGAGCTTCTTAGCCATAGGATGGTTGACATTTTTTATATTTTTTGTCACACAACCATTAACCACACCATGATACAATCTAATGCCTCTAAAGGCCCTCTTAGCTACTCGGTCTTTAGCCAGTTGGTGAGGCAAACTAACTTGTTCAAATTCTCTGACAGTAAAGCTGACCGCTTCTTTTGCACAATGTGTCCGGCGAGTGAGTCTGGTTTGTCGCATTCCACTTGAACGCCCCTCGCCAACCAACACATGCTTCGCGTTGCGGTGGTTAGGCGGGTATTGCTACGGTGAAACGATAACTTCTCGCAGAGTGTGCATATCACCTTGGTTTTACTGAATGTTCGATCTTTGTTTTTTTGGAACACGATCTTCCCGTCCAGAAGGTCCTCCGGTTCATCAGAATTATCCATGTTGTTTGTTTGTTTGAATGGCAGCTGCCGTCTGACTGCATTAGAGCGGCAACTAGTGCAGAGGCGGCGGAATTGGAAGGTCCTTCTGCGCATGCGTTAAATGCGTTAAAAAAAAAAAACGAATTAATCCTGTAATTTAATCATAACGCGTTAACGCGTTATTTTTCACAGCTCTAATATTTACCTTTATCTCAGAAAAATCCATTGACGTTCATCAACAATTCTGGTCCTTCACTATTGACCATATGATGTGATACACTAGAGATTTTTATTTATTCAATTCATTCCTTCACTCTTCCCCTCCTTCATTTGCTGATTGCCTGGTCTCTAGCACTGTTTGATGTCTTTGTGGGTTGTTGGTTGCGTGGTTGTTATATGGCATGTGAAATGCCTGACATGAAATGCATAACCAGAACCAAGTGACTTTATGTACATTATTATTAAGTGTATTGACACCAACTCGCCTTAAAAGAGGGTTGCTCATAATTGTTGTCTGTGGTGGGGAAATATGTAGATATATTAAACCATGAGATCTAGATTTGAATAACTCTTACCTTCTTTGCAGCGTTGATACACTGCATGTATGTTTTGGCGAGGTCTGAACACTTTAGAGTCTGGTCTCGGTTGTCCTTGTAGCAGGATAAAATCTGAGTCTGGAGGCCAAGACACACTGGGTCTGTGTTACGAGGCCTGCGAAAACACGGACAATAGAAAACAGTTAGGTTTGCTTCCCTCTACCTGACTAACTTCGGCCTTGCAGAGGGATAATGAAGTCAGAAAAAACTAGGAAAGAGCAGAACCTCGAAGATTTCTAACAGCTGATCTGCAACATTTAACCACCTAAATCTTCCTCTTGATATTTCTTTAAAAAAAAGTATCAATCTGATCTGAGGTGTCTGCTTCTGCTCTCAAGCTGAATCCAGCTTCTGACAGAGTAGTATAGAACATACAGTGAGTAAAACGAGAGAGAGAAAGAGGCTGTGTTCACACAGATGCAGCCTGGAAATGAAAACTGAATTCACTGATAATTGCCAATGTCTTGAAATGATCCCAATGTGCGAGCGAACAGGCATTTTTCAAATTCTTTTCTAAACTTGCCTTTAGAAAGAAATTATGCCTTTAGCCACGGTAACCATGGTAACCGTGGTAAAAGATGGCAACAGTGAAAGACATACAAATTAAAAGTGTCCTTCTTTCTTAACAAACCGACCAAACAAAAGAAAAATGTGAAAATGAAAAGCTATTCCCAAGCGGGGAAAATGTATCTGATTAAATGAAGCAAGACAAAGATGAAAAAACAATTAACATTTACACCCACTGCAACCTGTTTAACAAGCTAAGGTGTGCATAGTAAGTGCTTCATTTCAAATCATGTAATTAGTGCTAAATCACATTTAATTAGGTGGATAGGAGCATACTGATCAAATATAACAGAAACGTGTGCACTGAGAGACTGAGCTTGCTTAATTTGATATGAGGGCTGTATTATAATTGGTCTTTGCCCGTCTATCTGTCAGATTGTTAACGATGGCGGGTTTACCTGTATACCTCACTGTAATGGATTCTGACTGATTGAAGCAAGACCAAGCAAGGCTTGAACAACCACGCAAGTATAAAAAGGCAAGTGCACAAATGCACATGGCCACACACTTTGGAGCACACTGTCAACATGAAAGTACTATGAACATGTGCAACACACAGACACACACACACCCGCACGCACGTCTCCTCCACGTTGTGCCCGGAGCATACACACTTTCTCTGCGAGGAGCAGCTCACACCAGATTTCATTGAAAGCCAAGTTAAAGGCTCTTTTTAGCTTTGATTCATAGAGGAGAGCTGACCCCAGTGTGTCATAGTCGTAGCCACACAGGCAAACACACGCTTTTTCATCAGCAACGATATCGTGAAGGCAAAGGCAGTTGATCAGAGAATGGGTGATAAAGGTAAAAGAGGAAAATAAAAAAAGAGGCACAGGGAAAAGTGAGATAGAAAGATGAAAGGGAGGGATGAAAAATCCACTGCTATTCACTCAGAGGCCCATTTCAAAAAGAGGAACGACAGTCAATCATATCTGTTCCCCCACACCACCTCTTATGGTTAATCTTCCCTATTTAATCTGTCTTGTTTGTTTTTTTTACTTGATTGTCTTCTCTTCAACTCAGTCTCCTGTCTTACTACTCCCTCGCTCGCGCCCTACGTTTCTCTCGTTACATTAACAACCTAGAGACGACGACACCAAAGTGCGCCGTCTTTATCTCTCTCTCCATTAGAGGCTCCCGAAGATAAGGAACACTCCTTTAATTTGAAATAAATGGCCTTCATCAGGGAAGCCGAAGCCCCCTGATAGCGCGGCGTGGTTTATTAAAGGCGCTTGAAGCAGAAAATTGCTTCAGCCGCAGCAAAAGCTAAAGCTCTGTCCACATGCTACAGCAAATTGAAGGTGAGGTCTTAAATCAACAATATTAACTGCGCCGCTTCCAAAAATAAATAAATAAAGAGAGGGAGAGAGAGGCGGCGTCTTCTTTTTAACTGGAGTGAAGTAAAGCAGCATCCCTGACAGCTCGTCGAGCCATGGAACGGCGCGTTGTGGTTAATGTGTGCGTATGTGTGTGAGTGCGTGTTTGCTGCAGGAGCAGTCATTTTTTCGGGGGGGGGGGAGCTCTCTACGCATCTGTGAGCGGAAAATGTGACAAAACATAAACAGTAAGATTAGCTGTTTAATTAATGGTGCTGCCCATTATTTTTAATCTTCAGCAGCGGAGGCGGACGGAACACAGAGGCTTCAGACTCGTGGACATCGCAGACCAGCTTACCAGGACGGAGAGAGGGAGGGAAATCAAAGGGGAGAAATTGGTAAATGGAAAAGACACACAACACACCAAGAACTACAAAAGTTACTGGCAAAGCAACAAGACTGATAAGAAGAATGCTTTATTGCCTCAAAACCATGCTTAGTTAAGAGTGACATTTTTTTTCCTTAATAGCTTTGGCTGTACATGTGACACATTGTTTTCTTCTATGCACCATTTATTTCTATCCTGTCAACTACAAAGTATTGGTATCTCTACTGCATTTCAGGCAAGTAATTAGAAAATCTTGTTAACATCTCATAGGAAGCAGTGCCGTAGGAGGGGAAAATTAAGGGAATCCAATATTGTGACTGACTTGAGGGCTACAACACAAGTGCAGTCAAACTCTGCAACATCTTGTTAGTGAGAACGAGTCCGAACGACATATGTTATGGTCCTAACGACATAAAATTATGCTGAATGAAACATTCCTCGCGTTTAATGTATGTATTTAATGTGTGGAAATATACGGTTTCATCAAAAAAACATGATAGCAATGATAAGGAGTGGAAAGACAAAGCCGGGTAGTGCATGTTACTGATTTTCTCCTCAGTCCGGCAAGAAATGTCTCTATCAGGTTTCTTTGGCCAGTCATCAACCTGGGCATTTTGTCTATTTTTGTCGACCTTCTGTTTCTGGAGTCCAGAAGCAGTCTTTGCCCTGAACAACTTGGGCTTACACCATCAATCATCGTCTGTTTTACACTCTCCTCCATTTCTTCCCCTTCCAAGTCTTGTTGATTCATTGTCTGATACGTGACTTATCGAGGCAGCTGCTGCAGCCCTTCTTGTGTTACTGTGGGGTATATAGGCCTGTGTATGAAGGGGACATATGGCCTATATCTGATTTGATGACTGAAGAGAGAAGATCTATAGCCCTCTGATATTTGTATTCAAGGCGTTAGCTTAGAATAAAAGAGGTGGAGAGAGAAATGAGAAAACACCAACCTGCACCACTGCAACTAATCAATCAACACAATAGGAAGCTGCTTCTTCCAGTTTCACTAAGTTTTACTGCACCACATGTTTAACATTGTGTGTAATGTACAGGAAAAAAGGTCTTGCCGACGCTTCTGCTGTTGATTCAAGCCAATTGAGCGAATCGCATCAAAGTCGACACAGCACTTTCATGTGCGCTTCACAATACACATTTGAAGAGTGAAGCTGATAAGGTTCTTAGATATTCAAGCCACATTCAGACAGAGATTTTTCTGGAATTAGTAGATACATGTCTAGCTATTCTCTTGGGGAAACCTTCTCATTCTAATCCAGAATACTTTGCAGCATTCAAATAATTTGCTCACTACTGGACAGGTCCAATAATGAGAACATGCTTACTAGAGACTCTGGCGTACACAGATCCATCCTTACTTACTGAGGCATAAACTGTCATTTGAATAGTTACAGGGTCAGAATTCCTGCAATGACGGTTGCACCATGGCTGGCTTGATTAATACTCGCGCTGAGGTTAAGTAAAGAGAAACAAAATAAATTATAACAAGGGAAGAAGAGGGCGATAGAGGTGAAGAGGAAAACAGCTTGACAGACAGAGTTGCCTCTTATCTCCAGCTTGTAGCTTGTATGCACCTGCACCCTGACAGCTTTTCAATTGACTGAGGGCACATATCCTCTTCTCCTCTATCTTGTATCTCCACTCTGCTTCACACGTCCTCCCCCATCTCTCCATTCCTATCACACCTGCAACCAGGAAGAGAGTGCCCTCTATGTACTAGAGCTCAGTCTTTACTCGGTCTCTTATATAAACATGGATGATGAGGCACAGTATATTCGTCTCTCCTGATACTCCTTTGTCAATGCTGCACATATTTTTTTCTTCTTACCGCACTCTGTAACATGACCCTGCATGATACTTCATATATACACAAATGTCCTGAATAAGTCCAGGTCCAATGCTCTCCTACTTATAAATATCCACTAAAAATATTTTAATCGCGTATTAACAATTAAAACAACCAACCCAATAAAACCTAAACACAAATTGCCTCCCATTAAATCAAGGTCAGGATCATTGCTCTTATGAGGCTCCTCGTTACTGGAATATTTTGTGGGTAGTATCAAAATTATTTTTTAAGTTTGCCACAAAAACTTCACTGAACTAGTGACTGTGCATTACAGACCAGTGTCTGTTTGCCCGGCTGAAGATGGTTTATCAGAGCGAAAACCCCAGTCTTAGTGTATTCAAAGTTAATGAGTTTTTTTTATGCTGTTCAGAAATTATTTAGTAAACGATCTAGCTTTAACAAATTGAGAGCCGTACACTGTAGCAAGATGTCAGCCACGCTTCTCACCTGTTCTACAAAATCTGACAACACCATGTCTAATATGAATTTTCACATTATATTAAGGTTAGGGTTGTTTAGTTTCACAATACGGTTAATTGCCCCCCTTGAATGGGATAGACACCTTAAGGACAACCTTGGCTTTTTTCAGCTTGCAAAATAACTTTACAAATAAAAAAATCACACTGACCCTAGTTTGAGCCCATAAACTTTTTTACTCCAGGACCATCTGAAGCTTTTGTCGTCACATATCTAAACAGCTATTAAAAAAATAAAAACTCCACGTACAGCAGTGAGAGACATTTATTACTTTTTTTTTATAAAATCTCGAGTGGGCAGCTGCTGAAAGGTAAAAGACGCCGGCTAATGACAGGAAATGTTGTAGTTTAAAAACCTGCACTCAGATACCACCAGTCCACCCAGTGAAAGGGCTGTGACTGGACTGGATGGTGGCGTAGAGCCTGACAGGTCTTGTGATGGAGTGTGTTGAACATAAGCACTATTCATTCTCAGGGTCGGAAATGAGAAAGTTTGTGTAAATTGTTCAAATGTGTTCATTAGTCAGTAAAACAAGAGTTGTTTCTTATAACGCATCAGATTCAGGATGAACAGAAATGGCCTCTGTTTATACAATGAATACCTTCAAACAATCTTATATTCCTGACAGCTGTAAAATCAAGGCGGACTGCGGTTGCATGTATAGTTGCTGTCCACTTGATAAAGTTAATAGCACAGCTACCATTACCATTCAAATCAGGGTTAATTATTTAGTTTTTCTTCAAAAGGCCACTTTAAAGTTCAGTGGCATTTAATGAACACATTGGAAATGTATCTGGGTCTAACTTCAGTGAACGACATGTTTTTGCCTGGCTTTTTTCTTACAGCACAGCAACACTGCCTTTTTCAATCAGACTTGCCTTGCCAATGTTTCCAGCCGTATCTCTGAGTGATCTCCGCTGGCTGGTATCATCTGACAAAGGCTGGGAGGATCTGACAAAGGCTGGCTATTAAGGCTAGTTCAGCTACTACTGTTACAGACAGCTGGCCTTGTTAAAAAGCCTAGGATACTGACCTGAGCTGCTTGACGTGGACATCTGCCTTGTCCGTCTCCCTCTCGCTCCCGTTCTATTACTTTCACCATTGAAGAGGAGGAGGTTGTCTCTCTCGCTCTCTCATACAAAATGTATCTGAAAAGGCAACAGTTTCCTTCCTCCTGTCTCCCTCAGTCTTTCTGTAATTGCACAGCTGAAGGTTGTCGACGAGTGAGGGAATTCAAAATGCCTTTGTTAAGTGGCCACAGTTAGGTTTAGCAATCACTGTGGCATTGTGGGCTTGCTCCCACAGACCACTGCTAAGAGGCCTCGGTTTTTCGGTGGCAGCACCAACAAGAGGGTACACATGTCATAAGGCAGGGTAGTTGTGCTGAACCACTGCAAATATCATGTGGCATTTGTTTCAAAGCTATCGACTGACTCTCACTGCAAGATTGGACCTCACTTAGACTTTCAGCGCCAGTAGTCTCACCCAGGTTCAGCAATGCCCTGTCCCAATTCACCCCTTCGCCCTACTCCATCGTTTTGCGAGTGAAGGGATAGAGTTGTCCCATTTCTCTGTGTGATGCAGGGGTAGTGGCCATCTAGCTCTTCAAACACTCCTGGAACCAAAGTTTATTCAGGACCCCCCTGCAAACGGAGGGGTAGATGAAAATTCCTAAATGCAATATGAAGGGAGGAAGCCAATCAACATGGCGACCGCCGGGCAGAAATTGCTCCTAAATTCAAGTATGAACTCTACCAAAACAACCATGAGAAAATGTTTAAATCTAGCCGAATATCTTTTTTCAATCAAGAAGCAAATGAAAATGTAATGATTAATGCTACATTTACATAAGCGATGTAAACATGCTGACTGATTGTGTATTGATCAATAGATCAATCTTTCCTGCAGTTATCAGATATAATAATGTTAGTTGATATTGTTTGTCAGCGTAATAACGTTGTTCGGTTGCTGATGAAGTAGCGAGTAGTGTACCAATTCACTGGTGAAGATTTTTTAACCCTAATCCTCGTGGCTCCGTTTGGAGGGGGACACTCCCAGGGAAGGGCACTTCATATCTAAGGGTAGAGCCAAAAGAGAGGAATTGGGACAGGGCCTAAATCTACACAAGCTGCAGCTGGAGCTTTAGTGTTCAAATGTACAGAATCATCTAGAGACCCAGTGGTGTAGACTTAAGTTCTAAAGTTGTCTTGCTGATGCAAGCCTGAAGTCAGACCAACATCTACAGCATTATGTAACCTGACGAAATCTGTGGATTTCTGAGGTGGAAGGTCTACGAAACTGGAACATGTGATGACAAGGTGGTGGATTGGGGGCCTGTGGTATTAGTTTAATTTAACAATTATATTGTTTAACTATTTATTTGCATTTCTTGCTCTTGCATGTATAGTATTGATACTACATGGCTGAATGTCCTGATAGTGTTGTTTTACTCCCCTTAACAAAGAAAGAACAATTATTAAAGCGTGCATTATGTGCTGGAGAGAACACATTATTAGTGTGACTGTGGTTGTTGAATTATGTTCTTGTGATTTAAGAAACAAAACCACATTTTTTAAATAACTATATATACAGTACATAATCTATGCATTTTATTCATGACCTACTTTAGTGTTGTAAGATATTTAACCTTATAGACATAAATGGCATATCTTAGTCTAGAAGATTTTTCTCTTCTCCATTTGGTTTTCTCTAACTTATTTATTTATTTATTTATATACTTAACAAAAAGATCTGTGTAACTTGGATCCCTGGTGTGCAGTGCATACAGTCAGTACATCAGAGCTGCAAATATGAAGGTTTGGTCAGAGAAAGCAAACCGAGACAGGAAGAGGAAAAGACAACAATAGGAAACTTGATGATTTTTTTCTTCTACGCTTCGCTGAGTTTGATATTTCAGAGCGCTAAAGGTGTCTTTCTCTCTCTTTTCATCCTCTATCTCTTTCGTATGAACACACAGGACAATGACACAGAGTGGCCCTGTGATTGTCTGGGTCTCTCAAACCACAGTATGCCGGAAGCTAACACTGCCATTTTACTTCAAGGATTAACACTGGATTAACACACACACACACACACACACACACACACACACACACACACACACACACACACACACACACACACACACACACACACACACACACACACACACACACACACACACACACACACACACACACACACACACACACACACACACACACACACACACGGGAGCCAGGGGGGGTTAGACACCTCAAATATTATAGGTGTTTGTTCTAATGCTCCGCACTGAGACAAACTTCACTCAAAACTGTTTACAGCACAAAACCAGAGTCTGTCTGAAGTTTCCCACTGATTTCTCAGGAGCTTTGTCATCTGAAAATGTTAGAACACCGAATTGTCTTTTGCTTTCAAATACACACATACACACAACGTCTATCAATTTCCAGGCTCTACCTCTCTTTTACTAACAGCAAAGGCATTTGGAATTAAATTAATGTGAGACAATTTTCAGCGTAATCAAAGCTGCAGTGGTTACAGAATTCACTCAGAAGAATTCTGAGTGAATGTGATTCTGGTCTGGCTGACCTCTAAATCGTGGTTGTTCACCTTATATATCTCATATATTAAGAAATAAAAAAACTATTTGAAAATAGAGTTACTTGATACAATCCAAGGTTTCTTCTTGTGTCCTGTAGCCGGGACAATCTCCATTTCAAAAGAGCCACAAGGGGAGAAAACGATCCACCTGCGACCTGAACAATCAAATTTGTTTGTCTCTTGCCACTCATGACCCATTGAGCATCTCCTAAGATAAAGCTACTTTTAGGTCGGACATTTTTCTTCATTATTACAGTGTAGAGCATGTGATGTTCTTAGGAACTGTTTTAGTGTGGTAAGGATTTGGAAGTAACACTACTCGGTAAGGTTTCGGAAAGATTGTGGTTGAATTAAAAGAAGTGGTTCAAATAATATACACAGGTCATGGAACTGTCATGGATCATAGATACCTCGGTGACTTCACTGGTTCCTTTCACACGGGAAACAATGTTATTGGAACTCCATTTCATCCCAACCTCTCTTTGAAAATATGATATGGTTTGCAAAACGTTTTGTGGTGACTAGACCATAAACACCCCAAAACTTGAACATGAGGTTCATTATTGTTACAATGGAGACAGAGGTCCAGTTCATCTGCGGCTGGTAGGTTCCATGGACAGGAACAAACAATATCTATTAGGTTGTTTAGTTTGAGATCACACAGCTGAGGACGTATAAGGAGCCAGACATGTATCTGACTTGTCACAGTGGGAAAGCACAGGTGTAACTAACATTACAATGACTCCATTCTACTGAAATGAACCATGGTGTAACCACTTAAGTACACATAGACAGATCAAAAACATCCCATTTCTGTATTCTGACACCATAAACACAGTCACTCGTTTCCTTACACTTTAATCCACTCATTTAACTATCACTTCTAAATTCCAAAAAGGTTAGGTTTAGACTACATTATAGAATGAATGGAGCCTAATCCATTCCCTAAAGCCTGCAAAAGCCCCATATAATTTACCATAAAGGTACTGCCGTACAGGAAGCGTTGGATTGTTTTATCTTCCTTGATAGAACACTCATGGATTCAGAATACCCTCCTTCCCTCTCGACACACACACACACACGCACAAACGCACACGCACACACACACGCAAGCAGAGGATTAGAGGTATTACTGTACTGTTTTGCCTAGAGGTAAGATCACCACGGTCTTCAACATCCAGCACGGATCAAAAGCATGCTGCAGTAGACTAATGGGAATCTCATATTCCTAAACTGCAGATAGCAGTGAACAGTCACTCAAAATTATGGAGAGGATGTGTTAACCTCCATGTGAACACACATTGAGCGGAGCATAAATGTGGTCCTCTGCGGTTGGAGCCCATCCGTTTAAATTATTTCTGCGCATGTCCAATGTGGATGATTGCCTTGGGCAGACGCAGAACACACTGGCTTGGGATCATCCCTCAGGAGGAGGGAGAAGATGTGATGTGGCTAGGAAGGAGAACATGGACAAGGGCAGCAACCACCATTGGTCAAAGCTTAACTAAAAAATTTGAATTTTACAATGGGATGTTTAAGTTTACCATTTGTCATAACTTATGCCTTTAAATATATTTTAGAAATGTAGTTTTTTTTTCTAAAACCCACATGATCTTCTTTTTCATTGGCTTTCTTTTTTTATTAGCAAGGTTGATAAAAAAAATTCAAGTTGTGGACATAATATGAGAAAAACTCTTCCAAGAAGTTGGCCACAAGCTTAAATCTGCCTCCGGGGATAGGGACACACTGAAGGACATAAACAAGTATATTTTGTCCTCACCCATAAACACTGGCGTGGCTGTACTCTTGTCTTTTGAAAGCACCGTTACTGGTGTGACACCAAATTTAACAGCAAGTCGAGGCCAGGTCTCCAATGTGAATTACAGCTGTGTGGTTTACAGACTGCAGAGGCAATAATTAGGTACCTTCTCCCTGGCTGTGGCTCATTACAAGTCCACAGTGGGAGGCGAGGATGGGGAAATAGGGTATTGTTAAATTTAGCTTAATTAAAGCAGCCAATTAAAACACTTATCACATTAGTCAGGTTTGCTCAAGAGATTGTATTCGTTTAACTAGTTAAGAAATGAGAAAAAGTGCAGATTACTATCAATCGCCGCTTGTTATTCTGCTGTTACATATGCTCATGTGCGAGTTGGTGGGTGCGTGTCAGAGGCTCCAGGGAATAATATCACCTTACGTTAGGAACTGCAAATTAGCTTGTGAACATGTGTGTGTTTGTGCATGTGTGTCTCACCTCACGTGTTCTTCAGTCTCGGAGGCAGCTTGGTGGAATTGGTCCTTGCTCTGTTCGTATCTTTCCCGATTCTAGACATAGGAGAACACAGGAAGACAAACCGAAAGCATTAGTTGAGCTCTTTCCTTTAGTTTTTTAAATATGATTTTTAATTTTTTTATGTTTTTAAATGGAAAAAGGCTTTTGGAGGCTTTTTGTAGTGGATAACTAATTCAGTTTTGTATCAAAGCACATTTACTATTACATTTTTTGTATAATTGTCATGCCATACATCTTTTAAGACAGTTTTATACACAAGTACTTCACCGGAATTTCAACGTTGTTACAGTTGTGTTGAATATCTATAGAACTGTTCCTTTTAACTTCCTGGAAAACTGACATTTAATTTTAGTTCAACAGCCTAACTTTAATGATAACAATAAACCATTAAATTATTCACAATCCTTTGTGGATTCCCATCCTTTTGACTCTTTTATCAAATCAAATAGACTTCTTGCCTTAGTCTAATAGTCATTTTATTTTCATTTACTCTTTACTCGATATTGTCCCAACACATGACCAAAAAACATTTTTCCCAGTCTTAAAGTTAACTTTACCACAGACTAATAAAAGTACAGTATGAAGGAAAAGTTGTGGCGTTGCATCCAAATCCCGAGGATGTTTTTTTTCTGTTTCTTCTGGCAAAACTAAAGCTCAGCAATAATGACTTGCATTACTCATAAATGTTTAAAGAAACTGTGATTTTTTAGTTTGCAGCCCAGAGAGCACCAACCCCAAACAAGCAGGCAGGGGTATTATGATAAAACAAGCAGCTAATCCCCAACAACTGCAGCCTCTCTTCTGCTGATCCTCCGAGCTTAGGCCTTCCAGCCCAGAGTATCCCAACCAAATATTTAACCAGCAAACTGTACCAGCTGGGGAGGGAAGGGTTACTGGAGAAGAAAAGAGAAAAAAGCTGCACGGGAGGTAAGAGAAGAATAACGGTGAAGCAGCAGAGGGCATGAAGGTAAGAGGAAAACGATAGAGGGGGAGATATTTGTGAACTCGTATTTAAGGGCAAAAATCATTCGCCTCGACAATCCAGGTACAAAAGTAGTCCCGACTATGACTTAAACACAGATTTACATGATATCTTGAAATGCAACACAGTCCCGCTTTAATGTAGTGACTTTCAATGATAAAATATGAATAGCTGACTGTTTTTATTATATTTTCAAGTCAGAAATGAGTCTGTGATGTAAAGGATTAATGAGATCCAATGTCTCACACTTTAACAGTCAGAATACTGGGTCATGATGGATCCACAGAAATGCGTGTGTAGTGTAGAAGTGGGGTTTCAGCCAGAAGCTGCTCAGTGATCAGAGGACGAAACACTTTGTGCCGCTAGGGACAACATATATCTTTTTTTTTTTTTTTATAGATAATTTTAAACAATATTGTCTTTTTCTGCCCAATTCCAAGAATTCAGTTTACAGTCCTAGAGAAATCCCCAAAGTGTCAGCAGATTAACATTCCAACAGAAACATCTATTCTCAGCGACAACAACACAGATTTGCCCTACTTCATTTGCATGGCCCCCAGACCTTTTTCCATCTCTGCACCTTGTGCATCGGCATTGAAATCCTGCACAGCCTCAGTTCACCTTGATTTTAAATGTTGTCACAGACAATCTGGGGTCTGATGCTACATTAAACAGTAGCACACACAGGGTTTCCAATACTGCATTTACTGACACATGTTTTTGGTCAAATCAAAAGAAACTGTATTTACATGTGTTTCAGGTCAAATCAACCCCCAACAAAAATGCAGCCCCAATGCAAATGAAATGGACTTTGAAACAATGGATAGCAATTAAATGAACTAATTAAATGAATTAGCTTTTTCAAAATTGTATAAGCCTTTTTAAGTAACAAACAATGCTTTATTCAGATGCTATCTCCCTATTCCCCCCCATCTCCACCTCGTCACATTGCCAGACTATAAAGCCTTACACATGGTCTAAGGCACATCTCACACTTCGTTTGCATAAACACAGTTGAGGTGTACTGTGTTTCACTGTACAGTTTATACCTTTTAAAAAAATCAGATGTATTTATGAACACCTTGTCAAAATGACCATGAAATAAATCATAGCGACATGCTGGCAGAGAACAAAGGAAGAAAGTGTTGCTTACACAACTAGGTTGTTAACATCCATCGATGTTGCCTGTGTTATTAGTGTTATATTTTTCTGAATATAAGCAGGTTCATATAACACACGTGCAAACACACGAATGTGCACGCACAATAACCCACACATCAGGATCACATAAAGTATCACTCTTACACAGAAAATTAAATTTCCCTTTTGTAAGAATTATTCTTAATACTTCACTCATGGGGATAAATTAATAGGAGTGGGAGCATTGGTTGCCATAGTGACCTGAATTAAGGGGTGTTCAGAAGATTTCTGATCCAGCTGTCATCTGCCATGTTTACTCTTTTTACACTGGTACTGAACTGACACCAACTTAAATCCAGTCATTTCTGAGCTTTTATACTGCCCCTGACACTGCATATCCTTGTATCTGTAGTAGTCACCAGTCACTGTTCATCATCCTTTGTAATAGGCGTGACTCACTCATACAACACAAATTTAAAGCTAAATAAATTACAACAACAACGATTTTGTGTTACCTGAAAAAGTTATCAAGCAGGTACAGGGTTGTTTGAATATCCAAGTTAAAATTTAAGCTAGTCATATTGTTTTAAGCTGATCCCAGTGAAAGCTCAGATTTAAGACCTCCAGGATTTGGGTTTGGCTGCTGATCGTTCCAGATGTGCAGTGACTTGCCATAAGGACAATTGACATCAATTTTATAGCTGCTTGAAAAGGACACACGCACACACGCACACACACACACGAGATGTGAAATACAACATAACAAATAAATGTCTACAGAGTCATATGTGCAAGAAGAACAATTAAAATTGATTTAAACATTTATACCAACACCTCCAGAGGATCTGACAACATTTGTTTTCATATTTATCTGTTTCGCAGTGCCTGCGTCTCCCCACCACATATTCTAATTGATTGTAGCTGGTTGGATTTTGTGGAGTGTTTACCACTGGGGAACAACGCAAGCATACTTTTTTTTCTTCTCAGGGAAAAATAATGAGGTGACTGGAATGTTAGCCACACACATACAATGTTTAGAAACATTAACTTATTATAAAACTCCTATCTTCATCTCCAGATGGGCGCAGCCTCAGTGGAAATGTTGTTAACAAGATAAACTAATAAGCTGATTCGAATCCCTCGCTGCAGCATTTTGAGAAGATGGCTCTTCACAGGATGAGAGCGTTAAACTTTGACTCTATATAGACCCCAGAGTGTTTGCATTTCCATAAGAAAGTGCAACACAGCAGAAAAGTACAGCATTTAAAAAATGCTTTGTCTCAAAGTCAATCTGACTCAAGAGCTAACAGACATAAACAGTATGTTATGAATATGTGCCTTTAATTTCATATACATATGTGCGTATACACACACGTACGTACACACACACACACACACACTCACACGCACATAAATATATATGTATATACATATATGTATTCAGTATGTTTAACACATACATACGGAATTAAGGAATATAAGGAATTCTGTATAGATTTTGAGGTGAAGACCTGATTATAAACCAGACTATACTTAGGATTACTCAAGTAATGAAGGTTCAGGTTAGTCACCAGGAAATGTATTTTTAATAGCGGCGTATTTGTGTGTGTGTGTGTGTGTGTGTGTGTGTGTGTGTGTGTGTGGGCCAATACTGACAGCATATCAAGCAGCCTGTCAGAGTTGGAGGATGATTATTATCTCCCTCTGTACGCCCTAATTGGTGTGTGTGAATGTAAGAGAGAGAATGACAGACAGTATGAAGAAGGAGAGAGACCATGAAATAAATACTTATACCATCATACTAGTGTGCATATATAAGCCAGAGAATTGAGAACTACCTTGTAGTTTTCCCATATTTTTAAAGTAAGACTTTATCCCGAGCGACGGTTCCAAGGTAGTAGACTGCTAAAAAAAAAAATCGGTCTTTCTGCTCCCCAGTGCATATTAAGAAAGGTCATGACACTTACATCTACATCTTCATCCTGTAAGTCTGTCAATGCAAAGAGTGGTATAACATAAACTAAAACCTAGCTCAGTTTTTGGTTCAGTTCAGCTGAGCAGTTTGAGATAACCGAATCTCAAACGTTGAGAACAGTCAAACAGACTAAAACCACAGCAATGCAGTCTGCAAACACACTGAGCCCCGCAGATACACACATTAACCCACAAATATACATGTACAGCACACATGCAGCTGAATATACAGTATGCATGCAAAACACGACTCTGATGCACACACTCAAACACACACACACACACACAGTCTTCTGTAAACAGACATCCTAAGCTCAGCAGCAAATACAGCTTGTGCCACTCGTATGCCAGCCTGCCAGTCTACTGCTCCCTCTGCAAACCCAACCTGTTACTAATGAGACCAGCACAAATAGCCAGGCAGCTGACACCCAGACCTTTGTGTGTGTGTGTGTGTGTGTGTGTGTGTGTGTGTGTGTGTGTGTGCGCGCGTATTTAAAATGTGTGTAGGGACAATTTACCAAGGTAATAAATGAAAAACATAAATGACTGTGTGGTAAATAAAAAATACAGATTTTTTCCTTTTGTGATGTAAGCCAGTGTGTATGTTTGACTTGAAACTAAAAGAATACTTACAGAAATTCATGGAGTAAAAGAAAGTAAGACAAAACGAAAGTAAGAAAGACGGAGAAAAGGAATGAAAGAAAGTAAGAAAGAAAGAAAAAAGTCTTCAGCAGAGCCTAGCAGGACAGGATTGGACATGCCTAGTTTCAAAAAGCCAAAACTTCAGATTTAACCGAACAGAGAAAAGCCTGTTGCTCGAGTCAGTGACTCTATCCGCTTATTGTGGCTTACGGCAGACCCACTAAACGTAACTTCTACTCACATGAGCATATGCACACAGAAACTAGATTTAAATCCCAGTCTCGTCTTTCACGCCTTGTTTCCACATAGCTCTGTGTTCCTATGTGAGTCAACTGGAAGTGTATTCAACCCTATAGTAACCTCCAGGATCGCTGATGTGTTGCAAAATCCTTTGGAATGTGCTTCCTTGTACATTGACATTTATTTTTAAAATAATTAATTAATTAAAGTAATATAGATTTGGGAGATTTCCTTTTTATTTTCACATAAAATTATTTATTTCTGTATATCAATACATATATTGATCACAATATATTCAAAATAAATAATGTACTTTAACCAGCAATGTTAAAGCAAAGGTTTTTTGTCCTGATATTGCTCCATGTGCATATTCCAAAAGACCAGGTGGTTTTGTCGAAACATGAAGAATAAAAGTTACCAAGTCTGCAGTCTGTCATCAGTAAGTTGAAGGTCCACAGGGGGCAACTGTATCTGTGGTGATGCCACTCTATTGTCACAGTTGCCCCATGTGATGCCCTCTGCTGCCAACACTCCCCCCGCCCCTAGGACAGGCTTCAATTAGGCACGGTAAACAGAGCATAATACTGAGATTTGACACATAATGTCCAGTAAAGGTCTTCTCCACCCGAGAACCAGAGGAGTGCTTCTCCCCAGAGAGCCTGTGGAAAGGTCCTCCTTGTGTGGCGCCCCGTGAGGCTGAGACCTAACTTGAGACGAACAGCTTCCACACCTCTCTGCCTTGTAAATGTCAGACAGGTGGATGAAAGAGAATGAAAGGGCTTGTAAGGGCTCTCAGGAGATGCTCAGCCTGGATCAAATTCTCTGCTTTTTCGACAGATCTTGTGCAGACTGAACTTGCTGTCTTACTCGATGGCAGGTTGTTTTAATTTACTTCAGACTTGTACTGAATGCTTTCAGTGCTAACACACTGTACCCACTGTATTAGCACTGCAGAAAAACATGGCACATACATCCTCAAGGGTAATATCACTTTAATACAAAAGATACTAATATCGGCAAGTGCCCCATCTGAAAGGGTTTCAGTTTTGGGAGCCATTGACCATGTTAATCATGTAATTTCAATTGTTTCAGCAGACTCAGACTTGTAACCCAGATCCTCTCTAGCCATCCACTTTCTTCGTATATACACAAACTTGTGGAGAGTTATTGCACGTGTGAGTGTCTGTCCCTGTATTTTTGTGATTGTAAATCAGTGTATGTGTGTGTATTTTCATGGAGATGTTTAATATATTTATATACATACAATATACCTACATCTACAGCTCTGTCTTCTCTGGGAGTCTGTGAAAGCCTCTAATAAAGTATTTTCAAGTTTGTGTCTGTGTGCGTATGTTTGTGTAAATGTTGTACCCTCTTCTCCAGTTGTGCCAGCTGTTCCTTGTAGAAGGCATCCAGCGCTGTGAGCTGGGCATCTTTCTTCTGCAGCTTCTGAACCTACAAGATAACACACACACACAAACACAAATGTCTGTGATCATCATTTAGTATCGTACAAAGATGGCTCCACTCCTGAGGGTAGTACCCCGACAAGGGGTCACAAGTTTATTCTGGGAGAATTCAAGATATATAGGATTGGAAGGTGAAGAGAAAAATGTAGAATCACATTTCGGAAAATCCTGGCCTAATAGCAGCTACGAGATGAATCGTGACCATAAATAGAAGACATTAATTCCCTCTAAAACAATGCTTTAACCTCTTAAGAGGCAGGTGAGATTTGCCTAAAACGCCTGATTGAGGAATACCCAAATTAAATGGAAAGCTGTTCTTGAACCATTTGGAGTACATGCATGATCTTGGTCTCTTTTGAAAGGTAACATTTTGAACTTTCCCCCCCAACAGAATCACTCTAAGTGCTACTGGCATTGAGTAATTAGCAGTTGGCACACAGTGAAGTAGAAGGTTTTTATTTACGCTTGAATATTTTTTAATAAACAGATGCCTGCAGATGACTCTAGCTTGGACTTATGAGCTGGAAAACACAATGGGACCCTAGCATGAAGCCTTGAATAGCCCAAGTCCAAATTTGATAACAATACCACAGAAAGCGCATGTCTAGGCGTTTTCCACAAAGGCCATTTGGCGACTCCAAAGGACTCTTTGTAACCATGGTAACCAACACGGCTAAAAAGGCTAATGTTACACTAAAAATCATACTTTTATATAAAGGACACAAAACCGGTCATATGGTTTAAAATGTATACACATAAACATCTTTCATATATTTTAGCAAAATGTAACAGTCACGACGGGGACGAAGCACGGTGCTCTGAGAACAGCTGGACACTGTTGCGCAGTGATTTGCGAGGTGTCTCCTTTGTTTTCCCCTGTCAAACATCACATCATTATTTTGGAAATTTCATTGGCTAAACGGTACGCCAGTCATCAGAACAATCGGTTGCAATTGGCTCAGCCTTTACACACGTCAGAAGAGGGGCAGGCTCTTTCAAACAACAAGATGACTCGTTGGCTATTGCAGGCTGTGGACAGCCTATGCCAGCCCATGCCAGCGCCGATTGGGTCAAGTTTAGATTGACAGCTCACATGAACCAATAGGATATGGCTATACACCATTTTGAGATCTTTGTTTACATGCAAACAGAAATTACGAGTGAGAGTACGTCCCAGTTTACACGGAGGAGGTGGCTGCACTGACATTATGCAACAAATGACAGTGGCTATTCTTTGATGTAATAGTGTGTTTTGGACTGATTATGTTACTGGATTGGATCGTCTGTACTTTTGGCCATGTACCAACACCGTTTTTGTTGGAATGTTATCGATCTGTGGTTTAATATGAATCTTCTTAGGTGAGTCACATCGACTTTGTGATCGTCTTTTTTTCTACTTCTGACTGAGACGTTGATTGTACCTGCTGTGGTAATCGGATCTTGAAATGGTTTATCTCAGTGGAATAAGCAGAATCCTAGCTTTCTAACGATATGTTGCATTAGTATCAAGCTGTACGACGCAGTTCTGTAAATAACAATGTTTGACGTGTATCGGTAAAACAGCCGACCTGTGGTCGACTACTTCTTGCCCATGGCTGGGCAAGAAGTTAAAGTCCAAAATACTGAACATTCATTCAACACAATGAAAGCATTTTTTAAGCACTAATGCAGCAAACACATTATTGTACATGCTATAATGTGACACAAAGACATCCCAGCATGTGGGCCACGATCGTTAGCACTCAAATATTTGGCCATATAGTCTTAAAAGGCCTGAGATGTGAAAGATCAAATAAAATTCCATATAGAGCCTCAAATTACAGCTTCAACTTTCAACTGCCCCTCTATTCAGCCACCCATTTAATAATGGATAGCAAACTATCCATTGTGTCCCTGCTTGTGCCAGCACAGAAAGATGAAGCCAGAACCTCGGCACACTACATATAATAGTATTTTTAGGTAGTTCAATAGCACCGAAGATGGAATACATGCTCGTATTTTCACAAAAACATGCCCATGCACATACAGGCTCATGAATGCACATGCAAAGCCACAAAACCCTGACAGTGACAGAAGAAAATAAAAACAGGAGGGGGGTACACAACAGAGAGTGAGGTGAAAACAAAACAAAAGCAAAACAAGGTTTGGAAAGAAGGAAGAGATAAGCTGCTTTCAGAAATGTACTGAAATTGCGTCGTACGTTTTCTGAACTTTTCTTGTCTGCGCCAACGCAGAACGTCAGAATGTCTGCGTTTGAATATGTGACGGCTGCAAAACTGAGAGTATAAATATCTGAAAAACTGAAACTTTATTTAAAAAAAACCTTCTTGACTTTATTAGATTCAGTTTTCTTAAGTTAGAATTTTTATTAAATAACCTCAATTAATGAAGTAGTAAATTAGTAACTGGATTGCTAGAGTATAGGATATTAGACTCTAGACATGCATGATGTTCAAAACGTTTTTTATGGAGTCTTTTTTCGAGTTCAGTTTAATAGAAATCATTGAATATTATTTCCACTTTTTTAAAGTGACTCTCAGCCAGTGCAAAGAGACAATGGGGAAATAAAAAAACTGCACGGGTTTGAAAGCATTCGAAATGGAGCGGAGAGAAAGAATTTTTAAATTGTGGCTAAACTTACCATCACCTCTAAATCATCTGGCGACTAGAGAGGTTGGGAAATGGAAAGTGAAAGGAGAAAAGAGCAGCGGGGGCAGAGAAACAAAGCGGAGTTAGGAAGGAGAGATCAAGAAAGAGGGAGAATGAAGCACAAACGGTCGGTGGATACAGCTTTAATATAGCACAGTGTTTGGTTAAGGCACTTTAAAATCTTCCATATAAAATACTTGCAATTAGTCACAGTTTTGAAACATATTAGGTTCTCTCTCCATCCATCCATTATCCAGCTTATCCCTTGAGGGTTGTCAGGGGAGCTGAAATTGGGCGAGAGGTGGTGTACTCCTTGGTTGTTGCCAGCGTACCAGGCAAGGAAGCTGGAATACCCGATAGAAACACAGGCAGACACAAGGAGAACAAGCTACTCCACACAGAAAGACCCCGGCTGAAGTGCGATTCGAAAAGGGAACCTTGCTCTGAGGTGACGGCACTAATCAACATACCGTTGTGCCACCTTATTGTATTATGCAACCCAGAAAAACAATTTTTCTGGACCTTTAAGGTGACCATAGTGAAGCCTTAGCCCTTCAGGTGAATGTTAAAATGGCCTTCTCGTTTCACACTCAGCAAATGCAACCTTCTTCTTCATGTGGCTATCAAATTACCTCTTGTGGTGTCTCAAATCAGCGGTTGAGAAGCTGAAACTCTCCAACAACAGAAATGTATTATCTTATTTCTGTGCCTCAGAAATCAAATTGGCTTTAATGAAGTCACATTTTCCGAAACATCACATGTACTATGTTTAGGTTACTGACACTTCACCTGTAATTTACACTTCCCTTATGCAATGAAGATGTGCCTTGTGAAACCGAAAGACAGTTGGCCTCCAGCATTTTGGCTCCGTCATATCATTCCCTAGGTTATAAACTAAAGTATAACCATGAGGCAAACTCAATGTAACTTTGAGTATACAGTTTGTGGTTCATAAAGTTCAGTTTGACACCAGATGGGTATTAACACACTGGAAACCTGACATGTAGAAAGTTTGAATAATAACTAACGTATCTCTGTGATTGTCAGGCTGTCAGACAGTGACTGAACTAACCTAATGTACTAGAGCGCATGCATCTGCTCTACCCGGCAAATTAATGCCAATCAATATTTTCGAAGCACTCTTGTCCCCGGATCTGAATAACAGCACAGCGGCACTGAAAAGCAGCATCGGTAAAGAAACAGCTGAGGTGAGGAGAGTCTACACGCACATACACAACCACTAACACAGAAAGGAAGATTCATCATAATTATCAGGGCTGCTGAACGCCAAATCAAATCAGAGCCGATCGTCTGTGTTTCATAAACAGACCCCTAACCGAGGAGAGACGGAGAGCGAGGGGGCTCCTGGTTCTGATGTGAGAGATACATGCACTGTGAGCTGAAAAGCTGCAGCTGGTGCATGTTAATGCAGGTGGGAAGAGGAACTGTTCATGTGTTAATATTATGTCAGACAAGTATCTGTTTGGCAGCGATTAAGCAGAAACAGAATGGATTTAATTAAAAAAACACGGCTCTCCTTCCTATCTGTAACTCTCTCCGTGTCGGCCCCGGTTTAATTTGCAGTCAGTGAGGAAACTGCGAGTGAATCAGATGACTCCTCTGGTGTCCCTCCAGGGACCTCGGAGTCTACGGTAGATAATAGCCAGCCAGGCGTGACTTTACACCCAACACACCGCACCACACCCGCATCAAGGCACATTCAAAGGACCACATGCACACAGAGGATGTCTGAGGCTTCTATGGTTATGTTTGTTTCATCGGTCTCTCTTTTGGGATACCTGAGAGTGTCTGTCATTCATTCAGTCTTTTTTGTCTATACTATGAAGTGTTATCTGTTATCACGTGTACGTGCTCTAAGGCAACACTATCACTACATGAAACAAACACATCTTTGGGCTTCGTTGTAGAAAGCGGATATCAAGGCCAAGACTCTGTCTTCCATTCACCATCCACCATTTACAGTACAACTATTTTCTTTTATCACCAAAATCAAACATTTCTTCAAACGAAACACAAACAGTGATACTTTTTGAAGGTTTTTTAGGTCCAGGTGATGTATGGCCTAACCTCCAATAACAGATATCTGCATATGAATGTAGATAAATTAGAAAAGCCAATAAATTTTGGTCAATGTGTTCCACTTTTCTTGCTCCCCACACGCATGGTTTACCTGCGCTGGCTCCAAAGTTCTGTTCCTCCCCTACAGATTCTGCCCATAAAGATGCAGAATCTGATTATAGAGGTTGGCAAAGGTGAAATTAACCCAAAATTCATCATACAGTGTTTATTTTCTCCAAAGATGTCGTTACCTTTGCCAGGGAGGTTTCAACACAAGTTCTCTAACTTGAGAAGGATTAGTCCTCCATATTGGGTAAACGTATGATTTTGATTTGTAAATATAGGATGTAGGACAAATAAATAAATGATAAAATCTCATTAGGTAATCAATACCAGCTTTTGGACTTTTTCAATCTCCTTTCGCTAAAAAGTAAAAAGAAGTGATTGTCCTTTCCATCTACGAATGGTACAACAGTAGCATTAGCCTAAGAATGGATAGACAGCTAAACAGTTTTTAGCTTGAAGATTTGGGAATGATGAACAGATCAAACAAACACACAAAAGTCATCTCAGGATTATCCCAAAACCAAGTTAATCTTTAAACTGAGCGTCGATGCTATGCATTTGTTCATTCTGTAATGTCTGTTTTAATTCCTGTGTCTTATTTGAGTCGACATGGGCTCACTGGCCAAGTGCACCTGCTCACAAAAGGAATCCACTTTGCAGCGATGATTGACAACAAAACAGTGTAAAATTATAGGGATTTCAAGCACTGTGCTGTTGGACGTACAGAACATTAAAGAGCCGCACAGTTGCCACCAAGAAAGGCGTTTCATTTTACTCAGCACTTGAGTTAATTTAAATATTCTGGACATAAAAAAACAATTCCTGAATATAGCATCAACAGAAAGATCTAGATAACTATTGCGGATATATATCATAATATATATTTGCTCAGATCTCACATGCAAACTTAAACTGATGTATCTGTTTAAAAAGAGATTTACAGAGATTTAAACAAATGCTGCTTATCACATGAGACATCAATTTTATTTTCCCCTGGCAGTTTAAAATAATTGCTCTAAAAATATCCTAAAAATGATTAGAAATGACAACAATGAAACGACCTCATCTGGTTGAGAGGAAGAAATCGAAAAAAGACTGTAAATGCTGGGAACCAAAGGGAAAACTAATTCTTAACAAATGTAAACAAGTGCAGAAAAACAACATCAGTTATTAATAAGGTGCATAGTTGAATATGGCAGCAGTTGGCTCAGGGCTAAATGGGAGATTGGCTTACAAACGTGTTACTGTATATCATTCCTGCCTTGGCACCTTCTGCATATGAAACTATACTCGGCACACAGCTTGAGGTGTGACGCATCTATCTAGAAACTACAGAGAGAGCAGAAGAAGTGATAATGTGTGAGACAGAATAAACAAAATAGAGCAATTTGTGGGGGGAAAACGAGCTGGGAATGATAACGGTAAAAAGGAAGTGACAAAATCAGAGCAAGAATGAGACGGCAAGCAGGGTCTCTGTTGTGGAAACATCTGACATCAAAAAATAAATCCCGCAGAGACGTTTACACAGTTCCCATTGTCTGTGATCAGTTTTGCTTTGTTGACTGGAGCTTCTTTTAAGAAATATGGAACAGCCTGGCAAACAATCAAAAGTTCCCATCACAGTGCACAAGGCCAAACTTGAATGTGCACGCCAAATGGACTGAAGGAGTCTGAGCCAATGGAACAACCAAGACACCAACTAACAGAGACTGCCAACCTCAGACACGACAGCCCTGTCGTCGGGGTAAAATTCTTATGACAGTGGGAACTATTTAGAGCCAGAGATACTGCATCTGACCCCAAACATGATGCTGGTCATACCTGGATTTCATACCTTGCTGATGACATGACTCTGTGTTGAGGTTGAGCTGCATGAAAAATGTTGTCACTTATTTGCCTGATCAAACCCTTTGACCTTAACCCGTGACAATCACACTCGCAACATACATAATTTAAACAAGGCTAGTGTGGAAAACACACACACACACACACACACACACACACACACAGAATGAAACAGCAGACAGGAGACACTGCGGTGGACACAGTGAACAAGGCCAAGTGATTACAACAAAAGTTGACAACAGCTATGTTCGCGACTGTCTGTGCAATGAAAAGTGACATGTTTCACACAATCACAGAGTTCTGGTTAAGCTCAAAGAAAATTCATTAGTTCAGGAGAAGCTAAAACGACAGCAATCTGTGAGTGATTATCTTGAGGTGCTTTCAGACATTCACTGAAGTCCCAACATTCTCCTGAAATGTTATGTAGGGTTGGCCAGCTCCATCTGATAAAATGTCAGAGTTTGCCCATGTGAGAATACACCAGGTAAAAAGGGAATTTTTAACACTTTCATGTTTGAAAAAAGCTTCAGTTAGTCAACTTATTTACTGTCAGAGACAAAACAACCTATTATTAGTTAAGCAGGACCACGACCAATTTCTGCTAATTCAAATGTTCTTGCTTTACTTTTTCAATCTTATCAATACATGAGGTTAAAATTAGGCTTTATAAATATACTGATGACTCACTCACAGAATACGGAAATTATATGAAATAAGTGTCGTACTGTTTAACTCCTACTTTGACCACTCTTTTTCCATTTTTGGCTGCCACTGTCTACAATATCTCACTGCCAGTTGCACCATGGCGTTGACCAAACACCAAAACTGACATGTGGGTATCGATCTGCTGCCAAGAAAGCTTGTTTCGATTTTCCACAAATTGTCTGTGTAGTGCCTAGGCTCCAGGGTTACAAGCAATCAAAGCTGTCCGATGAATGAGCTCCTTGAAAGCCGGGTAAACTTACCCATGGATGCATTATTAGATTTTGACATTGAATTCTAACAATGAGCTGGATGAAAACGAAAATGTTACCATGTAGATTACCATGCCCCACAAACAGTTTTACAGGAGTCTCGTGCTCTATGGAAAACATGGATTTCGTGGCAAATGAGAGCAATGGCACCAAAACTGAGTGGCAGACCCACTTCGGTATATCTTAAAGGTTCTGTGTTAATGATTTAGGTGAAAGGCATCTATTGACAAATATTTAATATAAAATAATCCTAGTGATGTTTTGTCGAGTGTGTTTCATCTAAATTATAAAAATTGTTGTTTTATTTACCTTAGAATGGGCCCTTTATATTGAAATACTTCATATTTACATGGGGGGGGGGTTCTCTCTGTGGAAGCCGCCATGTTCCTTGTAGTAGCCAAGACTGGACAAATTACACACCCTTTGGGTTTTTACGAGAACTAAAAGGTTAACACAGGTTCTCTTTTATGTTTGGAAGGGGAGGATGAGGTGAAGGGAATTCAGCTGCCACATGCAGCTTCACTACATTATGTCACTTAATTCGACAGACAGCAACTTTAATACAACCATATAGGGACAGGTATATGGATACAATTTTTCCACCAGGTAATAAACTCCTAACAACACCGGTGCTACAGATTGCAGCAGACATTTGACAAGAAAAGACAGCATTAAATTCCGGTGTGGGTAACGCTGCACTTGAAACTGTGCAGTGTTTCCCATTAATGACCAAGACTGTGACAGTCCCCGTCTCATAATAACACAAAAGATTTTAGGACGTTTTTGCGCAGCTGCTTCATTGTGTAGTTTACAGCGCTCTGCACCACTGTCTGTTGCTCACTTGCATGCTCTCTCTCTGAAACATGTTGAGCCAGTAAACTTTCAAAACATCCGTAAAGTTTTTGCCCAAAATCCTCATCTCAATTTCGGTCAACTCTCCTCATGTCATGTGACAAGATATGTGATACTCTCATGATGTTATTATATCTGACGAATGTGGTCACAACAACTGAAACGTAAACATGAACCATATTTTAAATTACAGAAAAAAACAACGGTTTCGCCAGTGGGCGAGTTATGTTATTGGTATGTGGCTGAACACCGATAACACAAATAATGAGAAAGAAAAGAAAGTAAAGGAAGAAAAAATAAGACTGGTCAGCAAATTAGAAAAATGTATAGGCTGCAATCATCTTTTGGTATGGAACAATTGTGTCCATTTTGCTGAGTACATTAAACCGACAAGAACCAAGAGCTGCCATCGAAAGCGATTCACTTTTGTAGTTTTGTTTAATAAATATTTCATCAGAGTGTTCTTTTATAAAAAATGTAGTAAATTTAACTTTTTAATCAGGAAAAGTTTCTTGTATGACTGATTGTGTTAACTTCATTTGATAATCAGGAATTTTTACTTGTTTGTTAAAAAAATATATAAAAAACCTTCTCACTGAGAAAGGTATTCGAAAAAATACTGAATATGAACAGAGACTCAGGTTTCATAACAGTCCTCAATCTTTTAGAAATAATTACAGCTGAACCAAACACAAAAATACAACTTTCAGACACTAAATTATCCCTCATTAGTTAAACGCCCTTAAATAGGAACATGTTTCTTTCACAGCCACTTCTTACTGTAGGTTTGGAGACTGGGCTGAAGGGAAAACAGATGGCGGCTGGCTGAGCCGATGGGGGGCCTACTGGGTAGCGATATCAGCTGTGGAAGGCCAACTCCCTGATCCAGTGCAGCAGGAACACACGAACAGAGCATCCGGGGGCAGCACACCAATGTTAACAGTCCAATGGATGTTGAGAAAACCACATGGGCAGGGAATACAAGTGTTTGGGCTCACAAGTATCTCTGGGACAGACGCGTATAAATATAAACGCATCTCACTCTTCCCCTGTGGGCAGCGTGTGCGCTGTGTTGCCATCTGATAGCAGCAGCAGTCTGTTCTCCCCCTCTCTTTATTTACTCTGCTGCGTTTATTTAACACATAGCTCCCAGCGAGGAAATAAATTAGCACTCAATAATAATCTGACTGATAATTACAGCTAGGCAGCAATACAGAGGGAGGAGTGGTACTCCTCCGTTTATAGTTTTACTCCTTTTACTCTGATTGCTTCATCTTTCACGTGATACTCAATCTTTATCTTTCCATTTGTTGTTATGACGTCAATCATGACATCCTGACCAATGTTCTCAAATGGGGGTCCGTGGCAGACTGCCAGGGGGTTCATGAAAAATTAGTATCTATTAAAATGATCCCAATAAACGGGTATTCTCTGTGGACTTGATACAAATATTGTATAAAATGTTTAATATCTTTCGTAGACATTTCTGCATCCCCAGATCTGTTCAGTTGTTTTTGTGTTATCTTGCTTATAAACAAATATACAAACCAACAAACAAACAAACCGCCTCAGACTTATGCAGGAGAACAATAGGAATGTCCTAACTTCTTAATTACCTATCAACGTCTCAGTTAAGATTGTGTGGTTAAACCTGAATTGCTTATCCAAAAGTACTTTACCCCGAAGCATGAGTCACTGCAGTCAGAACTTATTTGTGTGACTCACTCAACTAAATCTGTGTTGCATGAAAGAAAAAGTAAAGAAATCTGGCAGAAGTCTTTCCAGCTGACAGTTTGACTTGTTCCTGTATAAAAGGTTCAGGTGTTGATAATAACATGAACATCAGCTTAAGTGTCTCAGTGAGAAAAGAGTGGGACACCGAGCCAACGTGAGCAACACCGGGACCCTGAAAATGAAAAAGCTAAATTTTTCCTACTGTGACATGTCAAGATGTCTGACATGAAAAATCCAGCTGCAATTTGATATTGACTAAGCTCATAAAATCTTTGATGTTAACTCCCAAAACTAAAAATGCTCCCTCATTTGTTGCAACATGTGTTTTTTTGCCAGCAGACGTGCTGCTGGGACTTTGAACATGTTAAGAGGCTTAAACTCTGTAACTGGAATCAAACCCTGCTGAAAATCTACTTGTAGGCTGCCGTGACTGAATTTCATTATCAGCCCAGAGTCGGTGTTAGTTCAGAGGCGGCTTGCAGTGGACTGTGAGTGAGGATGATCTTCCTCTGTGAGAGTTAAGGACCGAAGGAACAGGCGGAGGTGTTGAGAATATTGATTGTGCCATAAAAAAATGTATGTCCTAGTCCGTTAGGGAACATTGTGGCACCTCTCATCTTCCCAGGCTGTATTCCAGTATTACAGCGCAGGAACTACATTTAGCAGGATGACACAGTGTACCTGCCCCTTGACTGCTTCAGTGACCTATAACGTCCTCATGGCTTATGTGAAATTGTGTCTTTTTGTCATTGCGGACCACTCTAACGGGGCTGAATTTGCAGCAGCATTGTTGTTGATAAACGTGGACAGAAGTCATCTACTCCGACTCCATTCTTCTCTCAGTCCTGTTTCTAAGGGTGCCGAGATTAACTGGACTCGTCCGCCCGCGTGCATGGCTCGCCTCACCTGACTATCTGACGGAGCACAGGGAAGCAGGCTTTTGAGCAGCCTAATAGCTTTACATGCAGAACCATGTCAGTTCCTGCAGATTACAATTACTGATACAACCGCAGGCTTATCTGTGCTGCAGCTTCCTCTCCGTAGTCTCATCCATACCCATTCCTTCACCCACCTCTTTCCCCCTATTTCCTGCAATGCTACTCCTGCTGTCTCTCATGCACCCTCATTTCCCAGCATTCCCTCTCTCTTCTGTTCACCCCCCCCGTTTTTATACATCGTCTCTTCAACCGCGATTTTTGCTTACAATCACTTCCTCCTAGTTTTTCTACCCAAACACTGGAACAAGTGAGAGCTCATATTTCTCAGCAAAATGTACACAAATTAAAGCGTGCGTGTTCAGCATCTGCACAGTAACACTCTGTAAATTGCTGCAACAATGTAAACTCATTTTTGAATTCAGGACAACATCTGTGTGCTGAGCAAAGCAACTGATTTAACCTGTTCTTCACTCATCTAAAACAGCATAATAGCAGTGTGTTACCATATGTCGGACTAAATAAGCAGTCAGAGGCGTACATGATAAAACATCAAGCAATTCAACAGCTCATACCTATTGCTATAATGAAGCATGTCCCCATCTGCCTCGGTCTGTTTCACTCTAATGTGTGTGTGCGTGTGTGAACGCAGCCGATACCCTCACACACTTACCAAAATCTGAAAGAGTGTGTGAGAGACACAACATTGTCGTCCCCCCCCCCCTCCAGCAGAGAATCTCTGGCTGATTGCAAGGATTTAGGTATAAACAGGAGAGGCAGATTTGTCCAATCAGAGCCAACATCTGGCTCATTCCGGCAGCACTCTCTGACAAACAGATACGGACAGGAGGGATCCCAGCCATATTTCGATCCACTGCCGCTTCAGAAAAAACTAGTAGTCAAACGCGAGACATTAAGCAGAATCTATATCGTAAAAAAGAGGTGGCAGTGTTAGGGGAGAATTCCTGAGATATGAGGCATATTCTGCAAGTGTTTTTATAACTGTGTACTGTAGCAATAGATTTTGAGCAGAAAGCAACCACAGACAATGGTGAAATGATGCATGGGTGCGTAACACAGGAAGAATCATGTTTAAACCCACACATACTGAATTACAGCAGTGGTTACCAAAATGGGAGCCTTGGGGATTGGGTGTGACATTAACCCCCCCCCCCCCCCACCCGTGCAGCAGCAGCATCACTGGTGAAAAGAAACAATGAAACCTAACATGGAATTAGAAGAGGCCGAGACTCAGCCATAAGGACGAAGAAAGTGGACCAATTAGTGAATAGGTAACACTCGGCAAGTACTTTAAGTTTTAATACCTAAAGTATATTTAAAAGCAATTACACTTACTTTTACTCAGGTGATACTTGTACGTAGAACATGTTTGTCTATTTATTTATAATATGTATTAAGTGAAATGCTTGAGTACTTCCTCCACCACTGCAGAATTGGAAGTCAACTACAGGGCTCACTTGAGTAAGAGCTCTTATTCCCTGCAGAATCCCCTGAGGCAGACATGACTGTGGTGGAGGGCCACGTAGGTCCAACCCTGTGTCACTTCAAGCTGTTGTATCCCTCCCCAGTAATGCCTAAAGCTGAAGAGCTTGGAGCAAAGCATTAGTTAGAATAGAGCAATTGTAAAGTAAAATGATAATTGCAAATGTTCTCAAAGAACCTCCTTCCATCCGCACATCCCAGTGCAGTCACATCCTTTACTTTACAGCTAGAATAAATCATTTTCAAAAGTGTAGTGCCTCTTTAAAAAACCATGACCAGTACTAACATACTGAGATTCTATGGGCTGTGTGTGAGACCACCTTAAAAACCCATGTAAAGGCTTTATCGGATCAAACGCAGTACTGACCTACACTGAAAAACTCTGTCTGCAGTATTTCCTGCATTTAAAGTATCATGATTAATTGGAAGAGTTTAATTAACTGTGGTTGTGAAGCTAAGTATCCTGACCTGACATTTGAGTGTTTTATCTTTAAATGGTTTTACAAAACAAACTTTTTAGAGCAGGATGAGCAATAGGGGAGAATAGTTAATGGCAAATCTGAATCAGAATGAATTTAGTGTAAAACCTATTCTCCAGCAGTATCAGTGATGGGAGAGAGGGCAAGTGATTGTACGAGAGAGACAAAGGGTAAAGTAGATTGACATTGGGGAACCTGTGGAATAATATTTTTCACTAGTCTCCAATAAGAGAACTTCAGATTTAACTCAATTGTGTGTATGATGGGCGCTGAGACAAAGAGGCAGACGGTTATGAGAGTGCAAGACAGAGAGGGAAGCGTCCACATTTCTGTGATGTCAGTTCAACATGGATAAGGCTTTTGGTGCCATCTAGAGTCTAACGAAAGAACTGCGTAATCCAGCATTTTCAACAGATCTCACTGTAGTAAAACCCACAAATGTAACTACTTCATAAAACTTAAGCTGAAGTATACAGAACTAAATCCCTCTGTGCAACTACCATCCTTTAAAATTGGCACCTAACCTAATCTTGACATAACCTCTGTTAATTATATACCATAAGCCTGTGCGCCTGCAAAGAGTGTATTTTGTGGAAGGTTTACATGCATTTTAGAAGAGAATTGAAATGAAGTAAAAATGTCACTTCAAAAATCTCAATGCCTGGGATGTAGCTGTCAGAGAGACATGACATTTAAAGAGGGGAACAAATCCAGTCTGCTTCTAAAGAAACACACTGCATCTCAAAGGTTGGTTTGCTGCCAGGAGCATTGTGTGTTCTTTTAGGAATTAATGATGTATTTTAAGAAATCAAAGCAGCAGTAGGTGAGGTTTCCTGGTTTTTCAGGTCCTAGTGTTGAAGGCAGATGCATATCGGTCAATGTTTTCCGTGTCTTTGTCTCTCCAGATGGACAGTTAACCTGCAGCCAACCAAAGTCTGCTCAAAAGGGATTGGTCTAACTTAAATCTGGTTTCTAGCCTACAGATTCTGCAAAATTTACATTCATAATCTGTGAATAAAGATTAGGAGTTTGGTCATTTGGTTGGACATTGATATTCAGTAGAGTAGTGTTGATTTAATCTACAAAAAACGTTAAATAGGATGTACCTTTATAATTGCTCTAATCATATATAAAAAATTCAGCACACATTAACTTTAACCAACTTACATTTGTCCCTGAGACAGTATTTCCTGGTAGGATGCAGCTCACTCACCCACAGCCATGTTCAAAGACTGAGGAAAGCACGGATAGCATTGGTATGAGCTGAAGCTCCGTCAGACGAAGTTAAAGGGCAGCCAATAAAATAGGCTTCCCTAATTGTTCTGTGAGCACATAGAGAGAGAGGGAAATTTACCATATGCTAATATGACTTATAACCTTTTTTTTGCTTTCAACAGACGCCAAGAGGCAATTAATACATTATAAAAAGAAAACTCCCTTTAAGCCCTTTAGTTCGACTTGCTTCCTTTCTTTCCATTCTCCTGTTCCCCCTCTTTCATTCTGAAATTAATCTGCGGAAGATTTGCCTTTAACAAAGACTATTCACAGAGTCCGGCACGGTGGATGAGGGCCTTGGCTGACAGATGAAGAAAGGGCCAGAGGAATGGTGGGATCACGCAGTTCACTCAGAAGAGGACAAAGGACAGGATGAAATGGGTGAGGGAGCGAAGAGGGGACTAAATGGAAGATGCCACACATCATTGTCTGGCTCTCTCCTGACGTGTGACTCTGTGCTGAGCCCATGCGACCAGGACAGGAAGTGCTATAGTAACCTGTAGCTCGGTCTCCGCACACCTTTGTTCCACATTCAAGGCTAAACCCTCCTCATCACTCTACAGTGACTCTTTACACAGTTATCAGCCACACATTTACATACACTCTCCTCCTCTTCCTCTTTACTAGAACTCTGCAGGTCATCATCCGTCACGTTAGAGCCTCAATCTCATCATCACCACTCAAGTCGAGTTTTTATTTTCTATCAAAACTGTGCAAAATGTTTAATCCTTTTGCAACTTTATTTTTCATCATACTTTCCCCCTTTTCACTCCTATATAATTCTAAGGTTTCAAAGCAACATCTCGAATAGTCACTCCTCCCCTCTCCTCTTTCCACTGCGGCTCTTCTCTTCCACCTCCTCCTGATCCTCCAGGAAATTGTCAAATCACTCTTGGAGCCTTTTTTTTGTTTTTCAGCCTTTCATTCATCCCCTCCTCTTCAGCTCAGTTCTACAGGAAACGGGTGTCAGCGTCTCTTTCACTCCCCTTCAGTCGCGGCTCCTCTTCATTTCTCAGCCTCACCCTTCACAAAATGTTCAGTCACTTCTTTTTCACCCTCGCATCCTTCTTGCTCCCAATTACTTAGTCAATACTTAATCAGCTGCCACCTCTTATTTCTCATTTTCTGATATGTTCAGTCATACTTATCCTTCTCTCCTGGCAATATTGCATCACTGTCATCTCTTTAAACTTTTCCCTCACAGGGTGTGAAATTAACATGGGCCTGCTGCCAAATGTTAATTGGTACTGACCATGGCAGCTCGCTAACTTTGGCAAGATACCAGCAGCCATGCTACCAGGTACTCTAATTTGGGGACACTGCTGTGAAAATCCATTTGAATCCTTGGAAAAACATTTTGAAAACACCTGTACTGCCTAAAAGGAGCACTCTGGGTGTTTATGATTTGTTATTGCACTAAGTAGCTACGGACAATGTAAGTGATAATAAGCCATATTTAAGATATGTTTGTATTTATAAACAACAACTACTACATACTGTAGTCAATGTTGTGATCAGTTCTACATGTACACTAAAAATTATATTTATATATATAATATTAGAAACATTAATATTTCTATGAAGGATTTGAAATTAGTTGCTAGTTTATGAACCTACATTAATTGTCAGCTTTGTTGTACATATAAAAACATAAAGGGTGAACAAAGGCACTTATACATGTCAAGTAACATTTTGACGTTATTTTTGGCGTTGTCGTGGTTAATTTAAAATTTCTCCCTTTCACAATACAGATTCGGATACGTGGATTAACGAGTTCTGATCCGATACCTGTGCATTTGAAAAAATAACCACTTATAAAATGTATTTAAACAGCTGTATGCTCCTGACCCTGTATGAAAGTGATTGCTATCAGTGGTCTATGGCCTGGCTCAAATTTTTCACATACTCTACCAGACTGCTGGTGTTCTAACTGGCGACAAAAATGACAGAATTTTCCTTGTGGGGATTTTTCCAGGACTTGCTAGCGTTTTGGATCATTGAAAAAAGAAGGAAATTGCAGGAAAGGAAAATTCCAGTTGTATCTGGCTGGAGCTAATATACTTTAAATACATGGTTTTGAACCAGTACGGAGATGTGTGCACTTGCCGATGCCCAACCTGGCATTTGTAGCAATATAGAAGGCATTTTCTGATATCGTTATCGGAACATCTCTGTCTGTCATCTCAGCCTCTGCTGCATCAGTGACTGTTCTTTTAAATATTTGTCACATCTGAGTCCATTATGAACTTGCAAGGCCACAATCTCTGCAGTGCCTCTTTCAGATGATTCAAAAGGAGGTAGCTACACTAACAATGCAGTGATATTCGGAAACTGCAAAAGGTAACGTTGTCGTGATGAATTCTATATTTCTGACGTGAAAAAAGAAAGCAAGAGCACACATTCCCCTTTTCAATGTATTGATACCTTGCTTCAAACCACATAACGCAGGCAGGACAGGGAAACACACACGTGGTGGTGTCTGTATCTTTACATCGGTGTAATAACTAGTAACAACTGCTCAAATAAACCACAGCCCTTTAGCTTAATTGACATGTGCAGAGAGCTTCAGCTGATGAGTGATCCCACTCACTGATTCCACAACAGGGCAAAAGGAAGATCTCATTTGAGTTGAGACTCTGAGCGATTCTGCCCTTGCATTTATGTATTCAAAGCACAAGAAACCGTAATTACAAGGAGCCCTCGGCATCAGGAAGTTGCTCGACTGGTCATTCTGCGCACGACGTGCCACCACCATCTTTCTAATAGGAGGGGGAGTGTGCTGGAGTGGAGATAAGGCAGGTGTTACGGCGTGTCTCGACATGGGGGAGGTAGGTGGAAGAGAAGGTGAAGCTGGGGAGGGGGGGGGGGGGGGGGGGTGTCACATGAAACAGGCATCCGCTGGTGTGTAAAACAACCTCCCCCCCTCCCTGTGACTACTCCTCTTACGCCACACCAGTCCTATCTCCAGCTCCAGGAAACTCTCGGGGTGCTATTTACCGCTTGCACAGCACTGATAATACTGTCTCCAGGGCAGGGCAGAAGAGAGTGATGGGCCGGGATACAAAAAGAGAGAAAAACAGACGGAGATAGAGGGCCGGAGGAGGGAGCGAAGAGACGACGAAGAGCAAGGAAATGAGGCAGAGAGGAAGTAAAGAGAGGAGGAAGAAAATGAGCAGGAAGGAGAGGAGGAGGCAGAGGGAGCATCAACATGCAAATTACAAATGCATTTCCAAAGACCCAATTTGTGTCTGTGCGAAACGCTCCAACGTGTGATTTAACCAGAGAAAACTGCAGCAGGCTGAAACATGAATTGACCCTCGACACAAACTCATTTCCTCAAATTTATCTGCTTTTACACAGATTCATCTTTCAACTCACAGCATGTTAACTCTTAAGTCTTCGGTCTAACGCTCTGGGATGAAAACTGACCACAAAATACGTCACACAGACTAGAGAGCCGTAGAGTCTGGGTCAAGAAAGTGAAGCCATTATATATGTTCTTAAAACCTGTATCCTCTCAAATGACCAGCAGAGGGCAACGTCATTGGTTGAGAAAAAAAGTTTATGAGAAACAATCTCTAGTTTCAAGTCTTCTTCAATACAACATGATGTTTATTTTATAAATAATGGTCTCATTTAAGATAAAAGACACTATGGATAGGAGTGTGGGTTGAGGGGGTGAAAGGATTTTTCACATTATCCACCAGGTTAACTTAAGGACAGATATGAGAGAACATATGGCTGTGAATGACAGTCAAATGGAAATAGAAGGTTGAATTTATGTTAGAGTCTTTGTCAACAGACCAGGCAAGAAAAAAAGCTGATTTGCGAGTTGTGTAGTATTGCAAAAAAAACTAGACTATTCATCTTTTGCCACTAGGGACTTTTCTTTAAAAAATGTCATATACCGTTTGTCAGTGGTGTCACACTCGTTCTCATGCTGACAGGGACTCTAGGGATAAGAGACATGTTCTTTGCCAACAAGGAGGTAACAGGAATGCTAAGGCCTAACACATCAATATTTGATGATCAGCATATTCATGGAGGAAAATGATGAACAGGTACAATGTGTTGTCAGCAACGTCCAGTGTCTCATTAGATGAGTTTTAGAGTAAAGACAGACATGCTGTTCAACTTGATATGCAACTTCTATATGAGCTGAAATAACAGATTTTGTACATTATGGAGAGATTCCAATTGAACTGCAAAACTTTTTTATTGAACAGCTTCATAACTACGGTTAATCCTGATGAATCAGAGTAATAGGCTTATCTAAATGTTCATGTCAAAATAACCAATAATCCTTAAAAAAAATCTTCATACAAAAGTATTGTCCAGTTCTCAGTTAAAGGACTTCAGAAAAGAAACATGGCCTAATTTTCTTATTTTCAAACAGCATATCTCCCGACTAGTGGGAAAATATCACGTTTTAGTACAAACTATATCAATCAAATTGTATTTGTATAGCCCATATTCCCGAATAGCAATGTCTCACAGGTGGGGCATCCTCTGTCCTTAACCCATACCCTCTTAACAAGAGTACGGAAAAAACGACCAAAACATAACTATTAACAGGGGAAAAACATTGAAACCTTAGAGAGCCCCATGGGAGGGATCTCTCTCCCAGGACGGACAGAAATAATAGTATTTACAACATGGATTAGAAGAAACAGTTTGTGACATAAAGGAGAAGTTTGTCAATGTTTTAAGTATTTATACATAAGACAATGTCTGATCGAGATGAAGGGAGCAGCAATGAGAAATGAGTGGAGGAGTTATTGTCACCAATGGTAGAGTATGTGAGTAGGCCTACTGTTTATCTTGCTATAATCCACAATTAGCTGCCACCACAATCAGATGCCTCCATGATCCGCCATCCGGAATGTGTGCTGTTTTGGTTTAGTCCATATTTATCGCTTTACACTGAGCAAATACAAATTCTCAAACAAATCTTATTCATTATTAACAAATGTCTCGCCAGACCTATACTTGAGGAACAAACTCTCTGAAACAAAAGCAGGACAATTTTCATTTCCTATAAATACTGGATATTCAATATCAAGTAACCAGTTCCATAAGTGAGCCGCACATATCTTACAGTGGGCCCCACATGGTCCCAGCCCATATCCTTCACTATGGCAGACTGGTGCATATTTGTGCAGACCCAGAAAATAAGATAAGAGGATTACAGGGGTTGGAAGACACACATTATATGCTGTGTGACTGCATGGCCAATTGGCCACTGTGTTCTGTTGTCACAGTTACACACTAAGATTATGCCCCTGACAGCTGTGCCAACTGAAAGAAGGCTGTATGAATGTGTGTGAATTGGAGAAAGTGACGTGTACTGTAAAGAGGTAGTGGTAGTGTAAAGTGGTCTGTAACAATGTAACAGCGCTACTTACATACAGTCCTTTCACCATTAGTGATGGCACACTGGAGATTGTCCCTCCACCCGTGAAAACACCGGTGTTACCGATTACGCCGGACATTTTACAACAAAAGACGTGTGTGCTCAGTATCTGTAGAACTCCACTTGGATCTTTAACTTTAGATAATGCTGCAGGCAGCCTCACCCTTGTGTGGTGTTTTTAGCTTACCTGTCCTCTTATTCGTATGCACACACTGCACACAAGCTCTATATGCTAGCAGTTATGTTATCCTCTAGCATCCCTACCTCTGGTAGTGGACTTTAAGGCTTAAAATACAGTGTTAATGATGCGGGCTGAGTAGAATTTGAATGTCGGGGCTTCTGGATACTTGGCTGACACCACAGGAGCAGTATGGAGGCATGTTATGTTTTTGCTGTTGTTTTATCACGTCTCCTTGGCTGCAACAATGTTTACCCCTGAGACTCTAAAAGTGTTTTGTGGACTCAAACACTTCACCCACCGCGCCATCGGCATAGTGGTAGGCAGATAATCAGTTAATTAAATGTTTCGGTGCTATCCCTTTTTGAAAGAAGGAATACATCTGATGTGTAAATGACTCTTTCTGTGTGTGTGTGTGTGTGTGTGTGTGTGTGTGTGTGTGTGTGTGTGTGTGTGTGTGTGTGTGTGTGTGTGTGTGTGTGTATGTGTGCCTACCAGTTGTTTGAACTTCTCAGCTTCCTGTCGTGTGTGTTGTCTTTCCCAGGTCATGGCTTTAGTCATCTCCTGCCTCGCTGCCTCTCTCTCTTTCTGTGCCTTCTTGGCCAGCTCCTCCTTAAGGATCGTCTGCTTTTTCTCAAACCTGAAACACAAGTACAATAAATTAATATATAATCAAGTAAAACACAATATAATTCTGACATTTGTTGCTTTACAAAGCTCTCAGATTATGGTCAAATGTCTTGGGCTTATATATCCACAAGGTGGCAGCATATGCCAATATTCAGGCTGGTCAAAGCCATTGAGAATCTGAAATGAGCTCAGAAGATTAGAATCTCCAGAGGGATCAAAGTAGCTGCAAGTTTCAACCCTGATATTAAATATTTTCAACAACTTTGAAATAACAGTGACAATTCTTCACAGACAAGACTTTCATAGTTTCTGGTCTATTCTATCTTTCAAATGTGCCTCCTATATAGGTATCCGACCCAAAACAACTGACCCTTTACTGTAAACTTTAACTGACAACTTTAGTCCCTATTAAACTAAAAACCACTGTTCCATCAACCCAGCCATCGTCTATACCACGGACTGGAGCCAATCCCAGCTGACATTAGGCGAGAGGCGTTTTAAACACTGGACAGGTCTCCAGTGTATCACAGGACCAACCTACAGAGACAAACAACCATTCACACTCACATTCAAGCTACGCTCAATTTAGCGCTTATGCTAATGTGACCCCAGTCTCTTGTCTTTGACTGTGAGAGGAAACCGTAGTATCTGGAGAGAACTGACATGGGAAGAACTTGCAAACATGAATCAAGTGGCCGTACAACCGTGCTGTGCACAAGTTCTGATGTCAGCAAAGGGAATATTAAAATGCATAACACATTAACAGATTTAAGTCAATGCATGACATTCAAACCCACCTCTTCTGGTCGTCTTTAGTTTCTGGTTTGCTAGTGTTGGACGGGGTGCTGGGCGGGGTGCTGGGCGGGGTGCTGGGCGGGCTGCTGGACGGGGTGCTGGGCGGGGTGCTGGGCGGGCTGCTGGACGGGGTGCTGGGCGGGTAGCTGGACGGGGTGCTGGGTTGGGCACGGCGCTGTGAGGTCTGCGGAGGAGGAGGGCTTGAACTGGCACTGCCAGAGGCACCTGCACAAATACAGAAAGGGTATCAAGTGTAAAACACCTTTTACAGAAGACAAGCTATCATTTCAGATATAATTCAGTTACCTTCCCGAAAATTCCATTTAAAAATGTGGGGGACTAAGACTAGTGGAATAAAGACAGTACTGCAGTAATAACCATTCCAACAGATGTCATTGTTGTTTTACTGCTGCTGGACGAGTGAGTATCTCAAGTCTATTTATAGTGTCTCTGCAGTTCAGCAGAAGTAAAAGTCTTACACAACCTAGATTATCCTTGTGACACCTGCCATAATGAGCTCAAAGAGACTGGGGGATATAACTATCAGAGACAATGATCCTCCTCAGAACCAGACAGAAGAGTGTGACAGTAAGTGCCTGAGAGACAAAAGATAAATAAGATATTTACATTTTTATTTAATTGAGCCTTATATTTGGATTAACATCCAAGCTCTGGAGCTCTGGATCTCAAAGAGTAAATTTTTTATATATTTATATCATTGTTTCCAAGACCTTGTTTTGGAAAAATAGATTTAGGGGGCTCTTATAACCAAGGTAATCTGGTCCACGGGTCAATACAGTAATTACTAGATTTCTATTGATTAACTGTTCCATGTTTACTGATTATGATTATTATTACTGTCTTGTCTTTCAATGTTCATGCCTCCAATTTGTACTGCAGTTCCTTTTATATCCACCGTGACGTCAAAAGACATTACACACGTATGACTGTGTAAGTGCGGCACTTCAGTTTGAGTCATCTGACCTTGATGTGTCTAAAATCTGTGCTGGCATTCACCTGTCGCGTCTAAATCTGTAATTATTCTGCAACACATTTAATAAAAAAAAGAAAACGTTTTGAATCTCTTTTGCATAACACACAATGTGTGCAAGTACAATCACTGTAAGTACCTGTGTTGACAGCATGCAAACAGCACAACACAAAGTTTGCACGTCGTCCTCATGTCTGTGAGGGTTTTCCCTGGGTTAGTCTGCCTTTGTCTTACTGTCCATACGTGCAGGTTACATTTATTAGCAAACCTAGGTGTGAATGTAGTGGTGGAACATGATTGTTTGTCTCTATATGTTGGCTCTGCCATATGCTGTGGATCTCTCCAGGATGTATCTCCCCCTCACCCAATGTCAGCCGGCATTAGCTCCAGCCTCCTTATGACTCTTAAAGAATAGATGATGGATGGACATTAACTGGGACAGCAGACTTTAACACCTTTAACATCTCAGAGACACTCGTTCTGGCTCCATCACATCTGGGCTGAGGTTTTCATGTCGACTGAAGACTTGCCTAGCACGCTTTTCCTTTTCTTTTTTTCTCTTCTCAACTGACCCTTACATTCTAAAGTGTTGACATGAGCAGGGCCGTGTTCATTAGTAAATGTAGGATTTAAATTGTTATAACTCAGTTAACTGACAATTCAAACAGGCATTTGTTTACATTTGCATTTCATGCTCCAGAGATGCAACCTGCCAGATCAGCTCTAATAAAAGAGGAATACAATGCAGCCAGGTAATGGACACACTGGCCAAAAGGTGAATGGTACCTGTGTCTTTCTGCGTGCTTGAGTTTGCCGATGGTGTGCGCACTGGAGCAATGTTGGCTACTCCCTTCATCCTCTGTAGAACATCTTCTGACAGCTAAATAGAGGGGATACAGGGCAAATTACAAAATGACAAGGATTGGCAGTCTAGAGGTACAGAATCAACACAGAACTGAAAAGAAATTAAATGCTTTTTTCTCCCTCATTTTGTTTTCATCACATAACAATGTTAGGCCTCCCTTTCAAACAACCTAATAAAAGTTTACTAGACTATGAAGCATATCATGCACATCATGTGGTGTCATCTTTATTCAAATGAAAATCATTCTTTCATCTTTTTAATCCTTTGGCTTGAGGAAACACATGAAACGGCCAAGTATCCCCCAAAAAACAGAGGATCATTGCAGCTGTACTTCGTTTGTGTGTGTGCGTGTGCGTGCGTGCGTGCGTGTGTATGTGTGTGTGTGTGTGTGTCTCCAAGGAAATGGTTAAACTTAGCTACACCAAAAACGACTGGAGTCACTGACTCACTGTTTCTATGACTCATAGCATGTGAATGTTCAGGCGGCGCTGCCAATTCATTATCTGTAAGCCTCTTTGTTTTTGCTTTTTACATTTTTACAAACAAGTTCACAATCACTGTAATGCATGGAAGAAACACAACTATTAAAATTAAACTTCTGTGGTTTATCAATGGCAATCCAAAGGTTTTTATACTTTGACAAGCTTGTGTGGTGTCCTGTCATTTTAGTTTGTTATTTTCAGTCGTCTGTGTGTTTTCTATTTCCTGTTTTATTTTGTAGCCTTGCTCTCACTGTCTTGTTTCAGCTTCTCGGTGTCTCACTTCCTGTCTGTGATTGTGATCTCCAATCCTCATGTGTTTCACCTGGTGTAATTGCCCCGGCCTTCCTGCTGTGTATTTAAGCCTCTGTTTCCCTTTGTCTGGTGTCGGGTTGTACTCGTTGTTTTCTCCACACGTCGTGAGAGATGGTTTGTTCCTGCTGTTTCGACCAGCTTCTCCTGCTTCCTCGTTCCTTGTTCTCCGTGCGCCTTGTTGCCAGTGTAACTTTTGTTAGTATTCCTGTTTTGTTTTTGTCTTATTTAAGACCTTTTTGTATATTAAATCCCCTTTTGTTATAACCTCTGCATCCTGGGTCCATCTCCTCCTTCAAACCGTAACAGCTTGCATTTGGTTGACTATATAAAGCTAGATTTAAAGGTGAATTCAAATCCTCCTTGAAATTTGTCAATTTTTGATCCAACAAGTTCTCAGATAGGAGGAATGCTACAGATTCAATCACCCCACAGACATTCACACATTCTCTGTGGGTGCTTGAATACAAGTGGAATAAAAAGAGATCATGGTTAAACCACAAGCTGATATCTTAAAGGGATAGTTCACGGGAAAATTTAAATTCACTCATTATCTACTCACCACTATACCGATGGAGGGGTGGGTGAAGTGTTTGCGTCCACAAAACCCTTTAGGAGTCTCAGGGGTAAACAGTGTTGCAGCCAAGGCAACCTCTTTCTCAGACCAAATAAAACAACATGGAAAAAACATAACATGACTCCATCCTGCTTGTGTGGTGTCATCAAAGCCCCGAAATTCTTATTCGACTTGAAACAACGTCACCTACATTGTGTTTTTTAAGTCTAAATGTCCATTACATTTCTAGCGATGCTAGCGGATGTAGCGATACGAACACACAGCTAGTGCATGTCTTTGGGCTATAGTGCATACAGTTTTCTGGTGTGTCAGTGAGAACGTGATCCTAAACCTCTGAGGAGGATATTAGTGGACATTTAGGCTTAAAACACAGTGTAAATGTTACTGTTCAAGTCGAATATGAATGTCGGGGCTTCTAGAGTCTAGACACTTGGATGACACCACACAAGCAGTATTGAGGCATGTTATGTTTTTTTACATCTGAAGAAGGAGTCACCAGTTACTTCATGGATCTTGGATTTGGCTACATCTTATCCTTGGAACTCCAGAAGTGTTTTTTGGACTCAATCAGTTCACCCAGCCCTCCATTGCCATAGTGGTAGTTAGATAATGAGTGTATTTTCATTTTTCAGTGAAATATCCCTTTAACTGATGTTAGATGGGGTCAGGAGAGTGCTCCATATGGAAACACACCCAAAAGGTTGTGAGGGTCAAGGTGTACTGAATACTGATATATTTTTTAATTGTAAAAAGAAATGTAAAAGAACTCAAGATATTTGTATATCAATAGTCTTTGCATTCTGTCAAGCGAACTTTTTTAAAACTGTTTTCATTTATGTTATACTGCTATTGAAAATTAAACAGAATCTGTGTCAAAAATTTAGCCAATTAACCAATAGGTCATTACCAGATAATTAATCTGCAATTGTTTTACTGACTAAATAGTAATATTTTCTTGTCGTTCTTAGCTTCTTAAATGTGGGGTTTAATGTATTTCTTTTTCAGATTTGAGGATTAACTGAATATCAATGGAGTTTGGACTGTTGAACATAAAATGTGACATTTGATGACCTCAGTTGATCAGTGTATAAACATTTCACTCTTTCCCATCATGTTATAGACACAATAATTAAGCAATTACTTTAAAAAAAACAGTTGATTATTTAAGTGATGATGAAAATAATGATTAGTTGCAGCCCTAGTGATCTCAATCGACCTCCATTGTAATATGATTAATTGTGCAAACAAGCTATAATCATACAAAATAGATGTTTTTTTAAGTCCCCACGATTAACTATATTTAAAAGGTTTCAGTATTGAGCAGTGTTATATTTGTGGCTTCCTATAAAGTTAAATCATCGATTCATTTGTTGGTCATGACTTGCAGTAGGCAAAAATCCCACAAATCCCGAAGCAATGGAAGGCAGCGCTGTCATTAGGCTCACAACATCAGACTCCATGCGGAAAAAAAAGAAAATGTAAAACCACCGAGTTTCTCTCGGCTACGCCCATGAGGCACAAGATTATCCCCTTGTTGACTTTGCATCACATCCACAGTGCAGCCGACATGTTCACCTCAAGCACCGGCGAAGGTTAACACTTGGTTCACCTAGGTGCGACCTGGACGCCCTGGTGTTAGCAAACCAGGACAGGATCTGGTTGAGCTGTGGAAATGGGGGATTTCCACTGGTCCTGGTCCTGCCAGGTGGATAATAACCACGCCGAATGTACCAGCACACGTTGACTGTTGCTAAAAGACACTAATCACATGCCAGATATGTTCCTGAGCCGATGAGCAAGGCACACCTCTACCATGTAGCGTATTGGGGATGAGGTCTGGTGCAGGGAATAAGATGCATGTTGAAATAGCCCCAGGTCGCACATCAACCTGTCACTGCCCCTCTCCTCACATCCTCCTCCTCCAGCTTCAACCGGCGCCACACTGCCTGACACCCAGAGGGAACCGTGGACCACCGGGTCAGCTGTACCAGCCACACGCTAACAGCTAGTTAGCACCGGGCAGCACCGTAGACTGCCATATAAAAAGATTAGCATGGCTTATCAAGCGCTAGCCAGATTAGCATTACCTTGACTCCACGGAGAATCCGGACTCTGTCCTCATCGTCCACGCCGAACGACACCTTCCTGGTTGTACTCTCCCCAGAGCCCATGGTTGTGTTGGTAAAGTGTCACCTCTGCGAATGGACGGGGATGACAGCGTCATGAAAAGATGATGTTAGCGTCCAGCCCGGGGACAGAATCTGTGACAGATGGGATCGGGGTTGCCAGATTCTTCGCAGGCATCCCCCTTTCGTAGTGATATGTAAAACCCAGACTGTGTTTATCTGGGAGATTAAGCAACTAATTAAAATTGTTCATGAAGAAGATTCATTCTGAATGTGTTTACTTTTGTATTTGTATTTAAGTAAAATCATGTGTATTTAAGTAAAGCAATTTATGACCGAGACGTTGTTAGTGTCCTGTCAATGGCCCAATCTGGCAACCCCAGTGTCAAACCTTAAACTCTTAAATGAATTCACTTTTAAATCTGTGCAAGCCTACGGAACACTATATTAAATCTGAAGAAAAAAAATAGCCATATCAGCAAAAGCCATATCAGCCTTTTCATTTCCCACATATTATACTTCAGTAAAAAGAAATGAAATGAAAACACATCAGGGCAGTTTGCATTTTTATTTTAACCTTGACCATATAAAAATCGTGACATTTGATTTTCAAAGTCGTGCAGTGGACATTAATCAAATGTTAACACAAATAAGAAAATAGGATGAAACATGAATAGTTGACTTTTTTGACTTTTTAATGGTGTATGCAAAAGATCAGAATGCAATCGTATAATGATCTAAAAATTAAAACAACATTTGACATTTCATTGCAAAGACTTTTAATTGATTTTAACATGAACATATATTAAAATGAGGAAACAAACCTCCCCCCAATGCATCTGTCAGCCATTTAGGCTTTTTTTCAGTTAGGGCATGGGTCATTATAAAAGGAAAGATGTAGGTAAGAGTAAGATTATTTATAAACAACTTAAATCAATTAGAAATAATCAATTCTAAAATATACAGATAACATTCTGAAATAGTTTATGCTTTCTTTTTGACTTTTTAGTAATACGGTAAAAAAGGGAATTACAACGATTTAAATTTAAATTGTTAAGTGTAAATGAGCATTGTAGAATCCGAGTCGGAAAAAAATCGGACTTTAAAAAAATTATATTCTAATAACCTTGTTAAATTGAAAATGTGTTTTAATCAATGTGCTGAGACTATCAAACATAGAGCGAGTATAATCTTGCCGTTTTAGGGCCGGTTAAAAGTTGCCTACCTCTGTTTTTTTATATCCTCATTTAGATTAAGAAAGCTTTTACCTATTCATAGATTCCTGTCCTTGAGGTAGGCAATAAGAGCATCCAGTTCCCTGAAGAAAAAAGCTGTGTATTGTCAGTAAATGATATAGCGATGTTCCCCAGTGGAAGCATGAATCATGAAAAAACGGAAATTACACAGATCACGAGCATCCAAGTAAACCCATTTCTCAAGTCGGTCAATTAAAATCTTCGATCGTATCAAAAGCTGCACTGAAATCTGAGGGAGACATTTAACACATCCACTCCGATTCTCAGGTCATTTTACAAATGTCAGTGCTGCGTCAGTGCTGCGGTTTGCTTTTCCAAAATGCTGTTATTGGTTCAACAAACAAGATGTTGGTTATGAAGAATTTTCCATTGAAGTGTACTGAGGAAAGGTAAAATAGAAATAGGTCTGTAATGATCTCACTCTGAGTAATTTAGACAGAGGTGTTTACTGTAATGTGGGAGAGGACTTGGAACCAGATCTAAACCGCATCTAAATTATCCTGATCATGAGAAACAAAACAATTATTGTAAACAAATGATCTCATATGATTAGTAATTTTTGTAATGCAGTCATGCTAAATAGTAAATAAACATTTTAATAGCATGGCATCATAAAATGGTGTATAGCATATTAAGTAGATTTATTTTCAGGTACTTTTCACTTTTACCCATCAGCAAATGTTCTTCTTGTAACATCTTTACAATACATTGTGCTACAAATTGATGTTTGTTTTTTACAATTTTTAAATTAATCAATAATAAGAGGGGAACAAATCACTGATCCAATCAGAGCGCGCACGTAACATAAGAACCCTCCCACTGCAGCAGTAGCATCACTGGTTAACCAACATCTAACATAGATCTGGAAAAGGCTGAGACTCAACCATAATGATGAAGTAGAGTTTTGCATTAGAGAACAGGCTTCACTCAGCAAGTCCTTTTACTTGTAATACTTTAACTACATTTAACAGCACTTACTTTAACTCAAGTAGAAAAGGAGTAGGGTAATTTTACTTTTACTTCCTCCACCTCAGGATTTAGGCCAGTTTACTTGGTTGAACAGACAAATATGCAAGGAAAGTATTTAGAAATTGACATTTCACATCCCATTGTTCAGAGTGATCCAGGAATCTGGTGTGTTGGATTGAATACCAAACACTGGGTAAACTGGCTCCCTAAACACAGCCCTGAAGGTATGCAGGTGATCCCTGCGCCCTTTGGTGCTATGGAACGATAACGTGCCCCCCTCGTAGTCCAACGCTACCTCAATCCTCAGCGGATAGATAGTCGTTTCTCCCAGAGCCACATTAGCGGAGGACTGGCACACTGTCAGCTTGCCGTTTTTCCACTGCAGTCGCCAGGACACAGAGTTGTGTCCCAGACGACTGTGGTCCCCACGGCGCGGGATGCTCTTGTAACACACGCCCAGTGACCACATGCTGTTGGCCCCCACCTCCACCACCCATACATGCTCACCACTTGAGAAACCTTGGCTGCACAGAACCTGTGGTGCACTTGTGAAACGCTCCGGGTGCTCTGGGTAAGGCTGCTTGCTGGAGCTGTACTTGACCGTACGCAGATCATTGGACACGATCAGGCTGGGATGGGCGGTGAAGATGTTGAAGGAGAGGTCCAGCGGGTTGAGGATGATGTGAAGTGAATCCAGGAAGCGGTTCATTTCTGAGCGGAAGTCCTGGGTTTTGAGGCCTCCCTGGAGACTCCTGGTGTTGAGCGGTGCCTTTGATGGGATTGTGGAGGGAACGGGGACGTCCACAACCTTTCTCATCTGATTTTCAATTGTCAGGAACCTAATGAGCAGAGAAGGTTCCTCACTTCATTTCCACAAACATGAACAAACAGATCTTTATAAAGGGACTGGGATAGAATTTCTAAACTCATACTGTATGTGTGACACATATTATAATCCACACAATCCTTTGACCCAAGTTCACAATTCATCAAAATAAAAGCTTTGTCATTCAGGTCTGAAGCTTCATTATTCTACAAGTAGACTTTAGAGAGAGAATTACTTTAGTTCTGGTGTACCTGTGTATGAAGACGTATGGGTCAGTCTCACTCAGGGCCTGTGTTGCACTTCGCTGGGCATCCAGTAACTGCTGCTGTTGCTCTTCCAGTGCACTCACTCCGAGCTGCCAGCTATTCCTGCGCTGGCCTCTCTCCTCCTCCAAAAGCACACGCAGACGCTCCCTGTACCTGAAAGCAAAACAACAATAGTACATAAATAGGAGGTTAAAACAGGTCACATCATAAGGGTGATCCACCTACAAGAGTTATTCATTTTAATTATCATCACTAGCATTAATATTCAACTACTTACCCACGACAGACTTTTAAACTAATGAATAATGAGACATCCTACATTTATTAAAACTTTGAATAATCCCTGACGTTAGTTCACTGATCATATTTCGGGTGAAAGGTTTACTCCTAGGCAATAAAATGCAGTTGAACCTCATTCATTAGATGAAATCTTATTTCAGTTTTAATCTACACAGTCCCTCCCTGGTCTGGCTTGTCCAGCCTTAAGAAGGAACGTGTGTTATTGTTCAATCAGTGCCAATTTCTGACAAAGGCAGAACAATCCTGTGAAACTCCTTTTCAGTCACCTTTATATGATAATGAAGTTCACTCATTTTCCCCTTTGAAATAAGGTTATTACATCTTACTAATTTAAATAAATTGTTTAAATAATGTGCATTAAGACTGGATGGTTTTTTAATGGATTAAAATAATTCTATTTTAGAGACAAATTGTGACTTGATGATTATAATAAACCGACATAAGGCGACTGAAGGACAGTTCCACTAACATATTTACTGTCACCCGCTGTGCTCAGTGTCTAGGTGAGCCAACTCAAAGTTTGACAAATAAAAAATTTGCTGACATATTATTATTAAGAGTTTAAGTCAAAACATTTGCTGTGGACTGTGTGGGTCTGCTTTGTTCAGATTTGGCCTAGAAACATCAGCAACCACACCCGCATTTTGCCATCAGAGTCTAACGTCACACCGGTGAGAGGAGGTGAGAGAGACTAGCAGAAAGCTCTCACATAAAACTTAATTATAACTTATGATATAAGACACCATTTCAGGAACTACAGAGCGTTTAAAACATCCTTCAGTACGTCAGTGTATCTGCTTGAGGATAATCTCTACCCGTACATGTACAATCTATTACCTGTCCACAAGTGCAGCCATACTGTCCAGGAGTGAGACAGCCTTGTTGATCAGTTTGTCACCTATGGCTTCGGAGGCTCCCTGCTCCTCTGCCGTTTTCTGAAGGAGAGTTTCGGTCATCTGCAGCCTGCAGGACACAAGCTGCAAACACACATTCAATGCATTTGTGTGTTAAACACAGCAGGAGGAAAATCTGGAATGACTGGTTGTTCTTTTCTGACTCAGGGAAAACACAGAGAGCATATTCTCATGTGACACTCTCACAGCTGCTCTTCCATTCCCATGATCTCTGTGAATTGACATTACTGTTGGGGCTGGGCAAAAAAATAAAAAAATAATAATCACAATATAGCAAAAGTTCAATCATTATTAAAATAGCCTATGTGTTGTGTAAGCACAGTGGGAAGGTATTAACACACAATTAAAATGTGTTTAAACTCACAACCTTCACTCAGGAGCAGTAATCAGGCTTTAAACTCAAAATGAATAAAACTGGGACATTATCATATTGATTGATATTCATGTTTTTATCTTGATATAATTTCAGACTTTTTGGAACAAGGGCTCAGTACTTCTTCATTTAACTTAGTCACCTGTAACTGAGATCTCACGTTATCATTGTTACTTAAACAGGTTCTTCAAGTTTTTGTATTGTTGTCATTCAGTGGTTTCCACGTAGTCACTTTATTCAAATCTCAAATGTTTCCATCAATGTTTCACAATAAGCATAAAATATGATGTCCTCATTTTTATATAACAGTATTCACCGTCAGATTCAGTGAACTAATGTCTATGAATGTGTGAAATCTGGTGTGATTTGATTAAATGTAAGGAGACTGTACTGAGTGTCCTATTATTCTTTTTATCCATATTTGTCAAATTGTACTTCATAATGAAAATATTTCACACTGACTTACTGTGAGCAAATTAATATATAGGCACCAATTTCATCCGAGTGTGTGTAATTCTCTCTTATATTAATACCAAATAGCTTTCCATCCAGCAATCGTCTTGTCAATTATTTAATTATTCAGGAATTTGATCAGTGAAAGAGAAAACGCTTTCTTTTGACACTGATTCCACACATTATAGATGTTAAAAAAACGGAGTAATAGTAAAGGTCCTGTTAAAGCCTGTAAAAGCAATTTAAAACTACCTTATTGCAGCTCGCCAGTGACCGCCTCATCTCTTCTTCGGCCACGCTGAAGGTGAGCACATCATGGTTCTTGTGATTGCCCTGTATGAAGCATGTGCTGCAAAGCGATGTCATGTCATTGGAACAGAAGTACTCGAGTTGCTGATGGTGGACAGCGCAGCCCTTCACCCCCAGCTCATTCAGAGGCTCCACCACGGTGTGCATTTTGAATGACTCCTTCTCATGGTGTCTCTGAAGGTGCCTGGAGCACAGGGACACCTCACACTTCAGGCAGGTCTTCACAGCCAACGCTGGCTGGTCGATGCAGTGGTCGCAGAGAACTTCCATGGTCTGGGGCAAAGTGTCGTGCTGCCTGTCCAGATGCTGTATGGTGGCCTGGTAACCCTCAATGATGCCGCAGAGTTTGAAGTTCTTCTGGAGGGAGCGCACGCCCTCAAATTCCTCTCGACACTCCGGGCAACGTGGGAGCGTTTCGCCACACTTGTCCACGGACTTGCAGATGCAAGCTCGGCAGTAGTTGTGCCCACAGGGGAGAACCACAGGGTTGGAGTAGAGCTGAAGGCAGATGGGACAGCTCAGCTCGTGCACAAGCAGCTCCTCCGGCTTGGACAAAGACATGCTGAGAGGCGATGGTATCTTCTTACTGTTAATTCTCTTCTTGTCAACGCCCTCTGCTAAAAATATCTACCTTTTGTTTCTCTGCTTTCTTGTCTCTCGAGGCCACAAGTGAGTCTGAAGCGACAGCTGGATATATACAGAGCAAAGGAGGAAGGCATCAGCCTATCATCATCATGTATTTATCTGAATGGCAGGAGGTGCAGGACAACATTCCTTTCCAAGAGGCCCGGTCGTCTGTGATGCCAGTAATTGACACCCGCATCATGGCTGCTGTTGATGGTAAAAACATGTTCCACGTGAGAGTTTTACACACAAGCTCTCAGAACTCTTTCTCAAAGGATTTCCCCCGCACAACTTGTAGAAAATTCAATGAAGGGAATGCATTGCACTTAATCTCAAAAAGAGAAAAGTTTTATCTCATGGCATCTCTGTCTGGTTCATTGTAAGCATGGAAGTGTGCACAAGTCTGTTTCTGCATGTGCTTGGTCCAAATACTGTAAATGGGGGAAGCAGGTACCATACACACAAGGAAGTGTGTCATCAGGCTCACGTCTCCTGTTGACTGTACACACTTTGGGGAGGAAATACCCATCCACCTCCTTCTGTGTTGTAGTGTTCCATGTTTGGTGTGTTTTAAGGTCACCTATATAAAGCAAAGATGGGGCAGAAAAAAAGAAAAGTATTGCATTGAAAGTGAAGAGCTTAACCATCCAGACGAGAGCAGTGACGATAATGATAACTGCAGGTACCGTGTCCTGACTGCTTGTTTGACATATTAGCCTACATAAGACCTCATGACAGGTTTCAGTTCATGAAATAGATGCTGTTTACTTATTGACTAGCCTACAATTTAAAAACATATATACAAAACAAAAATAACGGTGAAATATGTACATTATTCACCGTATCCACCATTATGTTTTGTTGCTGATAATCATCACAGTTCTTCATTATTATACTGTACAAAACAAAGTTAGAAGTGTCTGACGATTTACAAATAAAAAATGAATGAGACAGGATCATTGAAATTTGAAGAAATATGTCAACTATGAAATGACAACTTTATTAATGGAAAAGTATAATCTTCAAGTATGAGTACATGCATTTTATATTGAAATGAATCTCAGGAGGTTATACATTGAGCTGTATGTTATTTGTGGTATGTCATGACTTTTCTGTCAACGCTAAATTGCTTTTTTATGCAGACTATTCAGATTTGATTATTGTAACATTATTTATTTTAAGGCCCGCCGTTTGTGAGTACTAAGTTTTGAAAGGGTTGTGAAGGTTACAGCTAAATAATTTATATAGTAGTGTTCTAATGACCACTCAAAGTGCTTCACATCAAGAAATACACAGCATTTCATCTACCACTGTTCCCTCATTAACCTCTGTCCTTGTCCTGACCACTACAGCCAAACAGCATCCTCTCTGTTCCTGTGCAGCCATAGAACATTAATAAAATCTCCTGAGGGACATGTTAGTTTTGTGACTTGAAGGAAGCAAGGCTCACCCTGTTCCACAAAAATCTCTATGCTGTGTGTCTGTATCTTTAAAGGCTGTAAGGTGTGATCATATTTTGTTTCAGTTCAAGGAAATTTACCTGCAGTGGAGAAAACATGCTTGAACAATGACTTCTAAATTTCCACACCCAGTACACCACAGTTTCAATTGGCTCAGTCAAAGTTAATTATCCATCACATTTCATTTAGCTGACGCTTTTATCCAAGCTACTTACAATAAGTGCATTCAACCATGAGGGTACAAGCTCAGAACAACAATAATCAAGAAAGTAACATTTTCTTCAAGAAAGCTGAACTATAAGTGCTGCCAAAGTGCTATTTTTATCATTTTATTCAAGGTAAAGCCGGAAGAGATTTTTTTTTTGTTTGAGGCGGAAGATGTGTCAACTTTCTGCTGTCCTGATGTCATTAGGGAGCTCGTTCCACCATTTAGGAGCCGGGACAGAAAACAGTCCTGATTTTGTTGAGGGTTAGCTCGCAGGGAGGGAGCAGCAAGCCAATTGGCAGATGCAGAGCCAGTGAACGGGCTGGGGTGTAACGTTTGACCATGTAGACCGGATGTAGACTGGACCCGATCCGTTTGCAGCACGGTACACATACTAGTGTTTTGAAATGGATGTTGCCAGCTACTGTTAACCAGTGAAGGGAGCGGAGGAGCGGAGTAGTGTGTGTGAATTTAGGTAGGTTAAAAACCAGTCGAGCTGCTGCATTCTGGATGAGCTGCCAAGGTCGGATAGCCATAGCAGGTAGAACTGCCAGGAGGGAGTTACAGTAGTCTAGGCGTGAGATGACCAGGGAGAAGGGGACGTAATCTCCTGATGTTGTGAAGCATGTATCTACAGGAACTGGGTTGTTGCAGTAATTTTGGCAGTAAGGGAGAGTTGACTGTCGAGTGTTACACCCAGGGTCCTAGCAGTCTGTGTTGCAGACATCCACTGAGAGATGTCAGTCAGACAGCCAGAGATTTGTGCTGCTACCTGTGTTTCAGATTGGGGAAAAGAGAGTTAGTTGTGTGTCATCAGCATAACTGTTGTAGTAAAAGCCATGTGAGTGAATGACAGAGCCGAGAGAGTTGGTGTACAGAGAGAAGAAGAGGGGACCCAAGACGGAACCTTGAGGGACCCCAGTAGTGAAAGTTCAGGGTTCGGGCACAGAAGGTAGCTAGGATGAGAGCAGGGAAAGAGCAAGTTAGCCAAGTTAAACAATTAACTCTGCTGTTAATCTGCTTTAGCTGCTGCTGTATGTTTCAATATGTCTGTGGTTTACGGTAGTGTGTGATTGTCCACAGATTCTCTTTTATTTTTGAAAGGAAAGTGATTCCAAATGAACCTTCCCCTTAGTCACTGTCTTTTGTTTCTCATCACAGCCATAATGTCCTGGTTACTGGAAGTTGGACGTGATATCATTGCCGGCAACCAAAATCCTGAACATCAAACTGAACCGGATGATCAGCATTCCTGCTGCGTCAGCAGACATTAAGTTTAATATTCCAGAAATATCCCAAGCTGCCTGGACACCAAGACTGCCACCTCCGCTGACTGCTTGCTGTGAAGAGCTTTGTGACTTTTTGATTTTGGGCTAAATTTTTTAATTAATTAAAAGAAGTTTGGAGGTTGGCCACTGCTGCTACATTGTCAAATTGTTGTCACTGTTGGCTTTCACACGATTGTAAGACTAAGTACTGATGCAAGTGTTTAAACGATATAATGCTCATAATCTGGTTGATAATTTTAATTTGGGTTATTACATGAAAAGGTTTCCATGCTCTAATGTTCAGAAAACACATCGCCTTCCTCATAGTGTAATTTGCTGCAGCTCCTGTTTTCAACCTCTTTCTAAAACACTTAGCTCCCGTCTCTTTAAGGCCCCCCCTCCCGAGAAAGCCCAGTCGGCTCTGATTGACTAGCTGGCCCTCTCTGTTTTGATTGGTGAACCAATTCTAGCATGTTTAGGAAATGTTGGACTCCGCTCTCAATTAACCTGACTTTGTTAGGGGGCATGCCAGATTAAGTGTGCATAATGCCAATGTGGGTCATGGTGATGTAACATCATATCATGATAATGATTTGAACTTCTCTGCCAGAAAACTGCTATGTTAGATGTTAAAGGAGTTTCAAGAACAGTGTTTTCTATTGGATTTTTAACTTGGAGAGCTTCACATACATAAAAAACAACATAACACATAGATGAAATGGCCAATGGTTCATATTTTTGCAATATTTTTACATGACTGAATAATGAGTGTTGTATTATATCTACCTATTATTGTTAAGGATATGTATTTTATTAGTTGCAGGGCTTTGTTTTAAATAAAAAAATATATATATTTAGTGATAAGCTACCTAAAAAACGAACAAACTAAAACTAAAGTTTTATGTTATTTGTTAAGTAGCAATTTTTTCTTTGTAAGAGACCTGACAAACTTTCATAGTTGGCAACGTTTGAGTCAAAAACAATTAGAAGTCAAAAGGATTAAAGTTACCTGTTTGCGGACATGCTGTCCTGTTAAAAAAAAGGTGGAATTTCCTGTTTTGGCAGCAAGCCTGTCAGATAGATTTTGTCTGACTGGCCCAGAGAATAGAAAGAAAAGAAAAGACAGACAGACAGCATCAACTAATGTTCATTGTATTTGACAGGTCAAGTTAGAAGTTTTTCTTAAAACAACTCTGACGTTGGTGAGGTAACATTAAGTCTTCACATGTTAAAAGATTTAAGCCTCCGGCTTAGTGATACTGTACCGTCTTGTGTTACAACTATGGTCTGGTGACTGGTGCTCATGTGAACATGTTTCTCCTCTTGCAGTCATTATTTGTTGTATTCATACTAGCCCTTTAGAGATCCTTGGGTGATTCATATGCAAGTGATGGGGGTCAAATCAACGCCTTTTGTGCAAATTATTGTATATTCATACATTTATCAGTCTAGACTTTAAGTATTAAATCAAGCAGATATTTTGGGACCTGGTATTTAAGGCCCGAGCACTGACAGTGGGAGGCCCTATTGAAATAGTAATGATTGTTTTTATTATTATTATTATTATTATTATTATCATTCAGGCAAATGAATTGGCTTTTTGAGGGCTTCAACATGCTCAAATTCTTACCAAAATTTGCAGAGAGTTAGAAAGTGATTAAAATTTACGTATTCTGGAGGACTTTTCAATGGGCGTCGAAAAATGTCTCAATGGTGCCCCTCTTGAAAATTAATTCAAGATAAGACACGATTAGATAAAAGTTTATTGATCCACACAATACCTGTTGGGACTGAGGCCTAGGAACTGAGATTTTTGTGACCCTTACTTAAAATCTAGGGGTACACACAATGCCTCACGAATCACCGGCAAGCTGGGAGAGGTACCCACAAATGTAGTATTTGCTCCATAAATAAGGTTGAATATAATATCTCGGTTTGATATCATTTCAATGTATTATGGTAATTTCCCAACAGCCTTAAAACAAAAGGTTGCGATGCGCTAACTTTAGCATGCTAGCGATCTTCTTTTTTTTTTGCACGATAATACCGTATTGTCACATCGCACCAGCCCTCTTGGAAACCTCATGATGCACTTGATTGAACCAGCGTATAGCAGCAAGGACCTGAACCTAACTGCTCCGCTAATAACAAAGCTGCTAGCAGCCTGAACCTCTGAGCTGTTGATTCATACGTGAAATAAGGCAGAGCAGCCAAGCTTTTCAGTTTCAAATGTCATTGATTCACCTGCATTTGCAAACATTTTATTTGGATTTTTTTTTAATTGTCACTTTAGTAACTTCAAACCATATCATTGGTTTATATAAGATCTAAAACATTTTTATTACAATGACATCCCCGGCAAAACGTTTGACTCGTCTGTTTACAACGACCACTACTGACGTGGCAGGTTTCTTGAAATGCAGTCCCAATTTGTAGGAGAAGATTCCAACCACCACATGGCCAAGGATTGAATTGGGACTAGGCCGAAGGTGTAGTCGGAAGAGATGTGTTTACAGCCTGCGGCAGAAGATGTGTAGGCTTTCTGGTGTTCTGATGTTGATGGTGCTGCTGTACAGCATCCTTCTGTTCCCCTCGTAGCGTTTTGATTCTCAGAGACAACTTGTGTATTCTCCATCTTCACATTGTCCAGTTTAGCTGTGTAGTACTGGTGCTTGATCATGGCAGCTTCACGAGCAAGGCGTATATCATTTTGAGCATCCTCAAGTTCACCTTGTACCCTCTTGCTCTTGGAAGCCAGGTGATGATTTACCTCAGTCAGATCGTCCAGATCACGCTGCTTGGAGATGTCGGACACATGTCTCTCACGTAAAGCATCGACAAGTTCACTTTGTAGCTTTTTGTTCACAGAGGCAACTTGTAGATTTTCACGAGTCAGAGAGTCTAGTTTATCTCTATCCACCAATTGCTCCGATAAGGCGGTGTCACCAGCGAGCTGCATCTCTCTTAGAGCATCCTCCAGTTAACCTTGTAGCAATTTGTTCTCATAGACAACTTGTGTATTCTCCATCTTCACATTGTCCATTTTATCAGCATGATGTCGTTGTCGATGTTCCAGGAGTCGTAGTTGGGGTGGCGGATAACGGGAGGAGCTGACATACTGCTCGGATCCCTCACTGACCCTGATGTGGTGCTCGCCCATACGCACCTCCTAGCGGCTGCAAAGGACAGAGATGGTTGTTTTGATCGTGACTTTCATGATGCTGTTTAAACACAATGATTCCTGCATGAAAAACGTTGTCTTCATAGCATCAAGGAGAAACTTACGACTTGTAGCAGTGAGCAGCAGACACAACCCAGTTCTCGTTGACCAGGGAGCCTCCACAGAAGTGGTAGCCAGAGTTCAGAGACACCTGATGGGCCTGGGAATAAGGCGTGCACTCATACCCTCCGACGATCTTTTAGTCCTCCAAGGCAACTGAAAACACATGATGGGCAGGTAAACCTGTTAACTTCTATTCTTATTATAAGAAGAAGAATTGGCTTCTCTTAGAAAGCAAGTCAATTAGACACTTACAAGCAGCTCCGATGAGCAGAACGAAGACCAGAGACCTCATGGTTGCTGTGTGATCGAGTAGATGACAAGACTTCACCAAGATCCTGGGTTTATATCCACAGGTAGGTGAGCTGCCCTGCTCTCTGGCAATCCTCATTGGTCGGTGAGGAGCCAATCCCTGCTGCTGGATGTTGGGGTCAAGTGAATGATTTCCAGAATTACTTAGAAATAAAACACTGCATTAAAAAAATAAGAATATCTTTATTGTCAGCAAATTGATGACGTTCTAATCCTTAACCATGCAGTGGTTCAATTCTTCATCATATATGTGTTGCATGATATCAAAAAAGAGTCACCGTACGTGACGTGGGGCGGTGTGGCCAAGGGGGTAGAGCGGATGTTCTCCACCATGAAGGTTGCCGGTTCAATCCCCACTCTTCCCCATCTGCATGCTGAAGTGTCCTTGGCAAGATACTGAACCCATAAATGGCCCCTCATGAATGTTGAGTGTACTTACAATTTTGAGACTGTTTTTGGTTGTGTTATCACTGATGACTAATAACTATCACAGCAACGTTAAATATTATCTAATACTATGTGACTTTCTTCTTTTGACCACAGGTGATGTGTTTCCTTCACTCGTCAGTCAGAGCTTATTCATTCTCTTAGAGATTAAATTTAGAGATCGATTACATTTTAATCGATTAAATTATTCTTTTGAGATGGCAGAAATCACTTCTCTGGTACATAAACCCATATTGTAAAATACAGTTTCAGCCTACATTTGTAGTCAATAGCCTAAAGCCGCATGTCCTTTGTTCTGGAGAAAACCAGAGCCTCCAGAACTCCGTCTCACAGGGTGCCACAACGTCACGCCGAGGTCTTGAAAACCGACCAGGGACACAAGTTTCAACTCCATTGTTCACTCTGGGCCCCATGACCTGTGAGGTCACCGGGCCAATATAAGGCCAGGTGTCCCCCTGTTCACTCTCTTTCCATGCAACACCGAAGGGAAAAGCCTGGCTTCTCCAGCTCACATCTTCTCTTTCTATTCACCTCTTCGAGAGGAGCACGCCGCTATTTTCGACCCATCGGCTGACTTCAGCGTGGTGAACCGCCATTTTGGAAGCACGCTGACTCATACAGACACACACACGCATACTCACATACACAACTTTGTTTAGTAAGTACACTGTTAGTAATTTGGGTTATTTATTATATTCATAATAAATGTTTTTGTTTCACAAATGTTTTTTCATTAATGTTGCATAAGTGAATTTTGCCAACCTTTACACTGTCAAGAACTCTATATCCTTCAACTTAGCTAACTATCTATATGGTAATTTTCGTTATAGTTATTCATTTAATTGAATAAAAAGACTGTTGATATATCTTGAAAAAGACAGATCTACACAATATTTTATACTTGTGCACAACATAGAGCTTGATGGCGTGTTTATACAGTATATATAAAGAGTATGAACATACTATTACTAAAGTATATACTATTTCTATACATATACATGATGCAAGTAATATGTTATTTTGCTTTGTTTAATCGTTCACAGGCTTGTAGAGTCAAGTATTTAAATAACCTGTCGTCAAATGTAGGGCCTTGTCTCACATAATGAGTCAGGATCAGACATGGAAGTAGGGAACTAAATTCTTATCATCAATTTTAATTTAGGCTACATGATTTTCTGTGATGTCTTAGCATCGTTATTAATGGGAAAGAAATACCAAACAATCTCTAAACATCAAAATCATTGAAAATAAATGAAAACCTTTGAAAAAAAAAATTCAGAGAGAGAGAAACAAATGTTTTGTTTGTCCAATGATGGATTAGTAAGAATACAGTTTGGACAAAGCATGGGGATAATGGCTGTAAACGACAGGCCTGACATGAGCATTATCTTGAACGAGGATATGGATTTTTCAACAATATAAATTGTCAACACTTGTATAACTCTTACCTATGACTGTAGCCGTATAAAAGCTCTACATTCAATATTATTAAGTGTGTATCTTTATAAAGCATACAGCAATGGTTAGAGTAATACTATTAAATGTCTCTAATAAAAGGTTAGGCAATGACACAATGACCTCTAGTGGCACTTAAGTTATTTTTGCAAGATACATCAAGTAGGTTTTGAGCTTCCAAACGACACAGCAACAGAGAGATCATGTACCCAATGGTGCTGTTAGATACCAGTTACAGTGAAGGAATACCCTTGCTGTGATTGATATCTGTTATGTGCCTGGACTGATGCAAGGGACAGTCAGAATGTAAAGTTTTGAGCAATAACTGCAACATTTTATAGAAGAACTGTGAATGTATGACTGCAATTGTAATTATGTGGGATCTTTAATCAGGAAAAACAGAATTCTTATTTAAGGATCCATATAACCTGATGTTTGCTATAGTTTTGTGCTTTGAACTTGTATCATTTAACTTTTAGTTTTTGCATTTTAAGCCTTTGTTCATCTCCAGATTTGTCTTTGTGTCTCTGTGTACCCTCTGCTGTCGAGGATTTTTCTTTTTTCTTTAAACAAAAAGTGAAAGTGAAAACTAAATTATTGGATATTTAATGAAAAAAGGATCAAATATCATCGCAGCAGAACAAGAGATATTGTTTTTTTTAACCTAATGATTCTTCTTCCTTGTGAAAATCCTACATTGCCCATAATGCAATCAGACCAGTAATAGTGTGTTGGAAAACTGGGGTTTTACTAAGTCCAGGAATGAATGAAGACCCAATTGCAAATAGAACATGAGGATCTATCGCAAAAAAGCTGCGTTCTTAAAGGACTTGGTCGGACTGAGGCCGACTTCATTGGCCAAAATTATCTGCACGTTTCCTAAAGCGTGTCAGTGAGCCGACAACATTGTCGCTCTCAAGTCTTTTCCTATACAAGTTACATCAAAGTCCTGTTTCATGAAAACATACATAGTGAGGGGTCAATTTATGAGGGAAAAGTAATACATGCAATGTCTGCCAGAGGCACGCTGTCTCAGTGAGAACCAAAGACTTGAGAATACTGTAAACAACTACAAAAAATCGGAATCTAAATTACGAATTCATTGCTGTTTTGATTTATGCTTCTACAGTCCTTTCTCTGAAAATCTGAAAACGTTATTGTTTTACTTTGTGCTTTTTTCCACATTTGCCTATTATTTATTTTATAGCTTTATCTGTTTGTAAATGTTGGCAATTATGTGCGTTCCTCAGAAAATCCTCAGGTTTATGGGGATGTTTTAGAAAAATGTTTAGGTCTTGAAGTGCGTTTTTTATTCTGCGCCTTAGGTCTTGAAGGAATAAACATTCTATTCAAATTATCAGTGGAGCACAAATATATTAAAATCTAATAAATCTTTTACTCACTTATTTATATGGTGAGTCCTCTTTACCTCTTTTCCATGAGTCTGTGTATGCCACTTTGTAAAACCAAACGTTTTCAACCATGTGTGTGTGTGTGTGTACACAAGCTCCACATGTGATAACATTCTCCTATTTCTCATGGTGGAAATATTTATGCTAAGCCCTCATTTGAGCGTGCAGTTCAAACAGACAGGGTCCCGTGTTCTTTCCCCTGTTTCCAGACGCAGCCAGCCTCCGGGGGGTCTTCCCGTACAAAACCAAGCATTGTGAGCGAGACCCCGACCCTCGCCCTTCCCCTGCTCCTACATATATGTGTTTATATCAAGAACCTGATATCCATTTTCCACCACTCCTCTAGCTCGGAGGTATTTATTTTTAGCAGGCGAGGGACAGTTTCAAGGGAACTGTGATCTGTAAATAGTTGTGATGCATCACAGGTGTGCCGTCGCCCACAGAGAGGACGCACAGTCTGATGATGTTTGAAGAGAAGAAGATGAAAAGGAGTCAGCGGTCTGCGCACACAGACACTGATTTCCACAGCAACAATTTGAAACGTTGTCTAGCAGGACTGCAGCAATAAGTCATATAAATATTTCAAGTCATTCAACACCAGGCTGATTGTGTTTATATTAATTTAATCATAATGTGACCACACGCCATGTTTGAGGATATGCTACTCATACTCTCCACCTCCTTACAGTACGGAATGGAATGCTTTATTTTGATAATGGATCAAATGGCCATGTGAAACTCCTCTGACTTTAATTTTACCAATTTCCAACATGTCCATTAGTTGTGGATTCCTGTCCAGCAACTCAACCCTCATTGTTTCCAGTGGCAGAAGGCGACTTTCTTTTCTGATACACACATTGTGCACAATTAACACGTTTGCGATAAATATAATGAAACATCAAGCAGCTTAGAGACGGAATTAAATTAGAGTGTGAACTCGATTAGAGTCTAATGTATATGCTGTGACTCCCTTTACTTTTTAAATGATCATCTTTATGTAACAATATTAATATTATATATTTAAATCTGTATTTATTTACCCTCTGCTTATGTGAGAAGTCTGTAAAATGGGATTGTATTGTGAGAAATGTGAAATAAATAAAGTTGATCTTATCTTATCTTATTTTATCTTAAACAATCATATCAACGGAGATATTGAAGCATTTAAAACTTCTCTGTAGCCAAGTTATCAGAGCTAACTGTTTTAAATACAAACAAAGCTTTGGTCCTATTTTCACCAAATAGATTTGTGCGAATCCTAAAGGCCCAAATGTGTTGAATGCCTTTCGTTCTTAATAACAGTAACATTTTAAAACATTGACAGTTAGCAGCCGTCTTTCTTGTTTTAATTGTTTTTTTAGTAAGACAGCGATTAAATGTCACTTTTTTTAACCACTGTAATTGACATTGTGCAATAGAGTTTCTTTCTTTTGGTTTCTTTGGAAAAAAGTTAGAAACCTTGACGATTAAATTACTAACATTTATGGTGTTGAGACCTTTGAGTTTGGTACGGATCCACATTCTTTTTCCCTTTTCTTACTTTTCTATTATTAGAGCTATACAGATGTTGACGTAGGATTGTTTGGCCTCAGTAGAGGTATGCACTGTGTTGAGTGCAATTCTGGTTTACTTTTTGTAATACACTATAAATCCCTATGGTGCATTTTATACTTTGCCTTTTACACATCTGAACTGTTCTATGGCAATGACCCAGCAACCAGATGCATTTAAGGGCTTTACCTTGCAGTGGATGGGGGAACCTTGGGGGAACCCTGCAGTCTGCCCACAGTGTCATGAGACAAACTCTACAGGAAATAACCACAGAGAGTTTGCTATATTTTTGAGTAAATGATTCAGCTCTTCTATGCTGTGCAAACTTCATGTTAACTACCCTGACCTGCCCATGCTGAGGGCAACAGATGTTATGTACATCCAGCGACATTAACAACTGAGCCACGATGCCAAGATGAACAGCAAGCGGCAAATTAAGAGCAGCTGTGATAAAGAACACACTGTTCATATAGAAGGTTTGCCTTAAGACTTACCAGCCATTCACACATGGTGACCTCTATGAGAGATATGGGTAGAGATAGCATCCAACTGGATAGTCATCTGAAAGAGATAGTTCACTGAAAAATGGAAATGCACTCATCATCTACTCACCACTATTCCGATGGAGGGTGGGTGAAGTGTTTGAGTCATCAAAACACTTCTGGAGTCCCAGGGGTAAACTTTGTTAAAGCAGAATCCAATATAATTGAAGTCAATGGTGAGTCCTTCTTCAGACTTAATAAAACAAAAACACAACATGGCTCATTACTGCTCATGCTGTGACATCCAAGTGTCTGCAAGCCCGACATTTATATTTTCCCCTAAACGAGGTCCTAAAAGTCCACCCTAAGGGACTAAGCTAGCGGATGTCAGCACCACCTATGGTTCGTTATTGCACATCGCATGAAGATATTAGTGGACGTTGAGGCTTAAAACATGGTGCAAATGACCTATTTTCATGTCAAAAATATAAATGGCTTATGGACACTTGGATGACACCACATGAGAAGTATGGAGGCATGTTATGTTATAAATTTGTTGACGTCTGAACTCTAGGTCACCATTGACTGTAATTGTATCGGATTCTGCTGCAACAAAGTTTACTTCTGACACTCCAGAAGTGTTTTGTGGACTCAAACACTTCACCCACCCCTTCATCGGAATAGTGGTGAGTAGATAATGAGTGAATTAACATTTTTCAGTGAACTTTCCCTTTAACTGCGATCACGTTGAGACAAAGATGCAGTTGGCTGTTGTTAAGGAACAGTGGGATATTTGTACATTTTACCTGTCACACTATCTAAATACTTGTTTAGTTAATCTCCATATTTCCTTGCATACCTACTGTCAGGTCCTGCAGAGTTAAAATACCTAGACAAATGCTCATGTCTTTATTTCAATAAGTGCATTTCCCTCATCTGGTCAGAGAACTCCATGGAAGCCACATCCTGTGATGCTTCAATGGAACTTTGTACTTTTGAAACAAGCAGAAAGATGGCCAGCGAACAAAAACCCATGATAGGACCATACAAAAGATTTGCACTGGCAAAGAACTGCAACTCCAGTGTACTAGATTTCTTTAACACCGGTTAATCGGCGGTTAAACCTTTAAAAAGGGAATTGAGTCCTTCCCGGTTGCCAGTAGCGGAGTTTGCCTTTCTGATTTCCCCCTCCATATGTAAATGTCAACATCACAAATGCACTGACAAATGAAGATCTCTCTCACCTTGCTGTCTTACCTAATTAGCGCGCTCACCCAGGTTTCTTGTTTCCATCACTGCCAATCAGGGCCGACATAGACCCGAGTCTACAGCTATTGTTTAATTTGACACAGCAGTCATGTTGATTGTGTTGTTTCCCAGACAAAAGGCAGATGGTACCAGGTGTTTGTGGGGTTTTTGTCTAGTAGAGAAATGCTACACAGGTGCAACAAGGCACTTGAGGCCATTGATTGTAAAAAGAGAAAATTATGTGATAAAGATGAAGATAACAGTTTGTTAAAAAACTGGTTCAAGATACTCAAAACCTCCATCATCTTTTTCAAACACTGAGCTGTGCTTTTTACAAATACCAGTGCAAATGTTGTCGTGACGAAATTGTCTGCGCACAAAAAAGGAAGGGTATCATCTGTGTTCAGACAGTACAGGTCCCTCTTCTTGTTGTGGAGCCATCTTTGACATGACATTAGTTTTTTCTAGTTCTGTGCAAACCAACAAGTTTTCCAGTGTATTCATCACAGGGATCCATCTTGTCTCTGATAAAGTATCACGCAAACAATAGACTCTTTTCTTGCGGAGGTGTGGTTGAGGGCCATGCCAGAGGCTCACCCAGAAAGTTTGGAGCGTGAAGTCCACATTGGACCTGGACCAAAGCTTGTTCTAGATGTAGCTCAGTGGATGAAAGAAACTGAAATGTCTCAAAGGCCTCCTTCTGATTCTCAAGACTCATTTTTGCCTTAATGCTGTGATTAGAGTGCCAGCTTTCCTCCCTTCGGGTCTATGCTCAGAATCTACAGCCCAGTCAGAGCCAGCAGAATGAAATTCATTGTATTTGTTGTTTCACAAACAAAAAGAAACTCTCTCTGTTAGGCCTATAATGAAGTATTATAGCATCTAATTTGTCACATTATGTATTTACAGTAAGCTCTTTACTTGCTCATAAAACATCAAAATCTATTTTTGTTTTGTAAAAAATCTATTTTTTCCACATGTTTTACAAGGATTACATATTTCTATTCCTCTTCAATCACTTCAATTGGCCGATCTGACAACTACAATATAATATAATTTTGTTTACTGTTAAGATATATTTCTTAAGTCCCCAATCGTCATGACTCCATCTGTCTGGAATGTTGCATCTTAAGAAATATCATCACATTTCACTAAAGACCCAGCACGTGGCAGAAGAACGTAGGTGACCTTTGTCCAACTTTCAACCCAGAAACAAAAACATTTGTGGAGGTTCTTTTACAGTTTTTTTTTCTCTCTCTCTTTTCTCTGAAGTATTTGGAGAGCAGTGTTATGGAGAGGACAGAGAACCAGGCAGAGAGAGGGAGGGGGGTGGTCGGCGAGCTTTGGAGGAAATCTGGAACCTATAAACTTGGGCAACTTCTATGACAAGAAGCAAACGTCACAACCGCTCAGTTTGGTTGGCTGTACGACACACCTTTGTCTCCGCCTCGTCCCTTTGATCGGACCAATTGCCTAAAATTTGTTCTTCCTGTTGTCTTAAGCTCAGCTGTCCAAAAAAAAGACCTCCGGACCAATCAGGGAGTCAAATGGGTGGGAAGCTGAAAGTTTCACGGTCCCCTCCCTTTAAAAAGTCAGATTCGGGCTGCTGCTGTCTCACATGCAGCTAGAGGAGCGGAGCATGAGAGCAGTCCAGTTTGCCGATGCAGTGTATGCGCTGACAGAGAATGAGTAGAAATCGCTGGCAGATTTCCATGCGTGTGGATGAAGAAGCGTTGTGGCAGTCTAAACCCTGGAGGTGATACGCTCCCATTTTGGCTTAACACGTTTAGATGTGACAAAGGGAGAATCTTATGACTGTTGGAGAAGGCAGAACGACACAGCAGAGGCCCAGAGGAACACAGAAGGTAACGGAGGGAGTTTCTGAAGACGAACGGAGCCAAGAAAACTGTGTGAGAGGAGCAGAGGGGGAGTGGAGAGAACCACACTGAAGAGAAAAGAGAACCACTGAGATATTCAAAGAAGAAGAACGTGGCCAAGCATGAGAGAGGAGGAGCAGTCTAATGATGACCACCCTGAGGGAGGGGTGGTTTCCAGCCAGGAGAACATTGGTAGACCACCTTCGAACGCATGTCCCGTTGTTGTAGCCACACCAGGGGCCACCGGGCGTAAAAGGCAGACCGGCTCACATCCTGAGGATCACGTCGCCACAGTTGCTCCTACCACAGCAGTGGATGATAGCAAAGTCAAGCCAGGGGACGAGATCCAGGTCTACACTCCTTCTGGAACCAAGAGAGTTAAGAGGAGTCCTCTGCACCGGCCACCTTCCTCAGGCCCCTCCCTTTCCCCCGTCCCCGGTCCTAGTCCCGGAGACCTCCTAGCCCTCGAGGACCCGCACGGCCAGCGGGTGATTGCCAACATCCGGGAGCGTCAGCGGACACAATCTCTGAATGATGCCTTTGCCTCGTTGCGCAAGATAATCCCCACACTTCCCTCTGACAAACTGAGCAAGATCCAGACCCTCAAGCTGGCATCGCGCTACATTGACTTCCTGTACCAGGTGTTGGAGAGCGACGAGATGGACTCTAAACAAGCTGGATGTAACTACCTTGCACATGAAAGACTGAGCTACGCCTTCTCCGTGTGGAGAATGGAGGGGGCCTGGTCGTCCATGTCCGCGAGTCACTAACCCCGCCAGGAAGAAAGATTTGTCTTTTGACTCCTAAAAACCTTACGCCTAAAACATCCTCATGCCGGGAGTATTCTTGCAGACAGCTGACTGTGGACTCACACTTATAAACTCCTCAATGTAGCTCATCTGTTTGCCTCAGTGGGAAAGACTATCCGACACCTCGATGAGAAGAGAGTTTGGTAGTTTGAAGCCACTACCCTTTGATGTAAATTGCAGTAACTTCCATTGTTGTCAGACCAGATAACTGATGTAAATATGAGTTCTTATCATTCTATTGTTGAGCTCTTGCGGCTCATGTGTGTCAGTTTTGGAGAAATGTACCAAAACAGGGACATTGTGCTCAGTTTGTGATTCCTAGCAATTTTTTGAGGATTTTTTTTTACGACACTTGTCCTCTGTTTACATCGATCACAGGGGACGACAGGACAGGCGAGAGACAAAAACAGCCGGACATCATTCTACATACATTCAGTTCAACCAGCTGATGGTTAAGGATGCCCTTTCCTTAATGTTGCCTCCACATGACAACACGGTTTGTTCTTCCAGAAACCCCCCCTCCGGACCCCTCAGCTCTTCCTGGATTGCGAAGCTTGACCTCTGGTTTAATCCCTATCTTTTATCACCCTTAACTGGCAAGGGTCAACATCACATCATCATCATAGGTATGCATACTCTGAGCCACATTTGATCTTTAGTTCATGTTTTTATTTGATTTAATTGTCTGCATTTAAGTACTGCACTGGTTTTATGTAATATAGTAAACTCAACATGTAGAGAAAGCAGGGATGGGATTAGAAAAGGTCAGAACTGAAAAGACAAAATTTGATATTTCAGACCTTTGACATTTCCATACCCTTTCGACTCCTACTTTTCCAAGACTCTGACATACTGTGAATCCCTGACCACCTCTGAACCCAGGCGACAGTGGAAAAAGGAGCTGCGGGCGGCTGTCATCCTGACTAAAGCTTCTTCTCTTTTTACCCAAACGAAGCCCCTTTGTTTCTTCCAAAGCCAAAAAAAAGCCTCTCCTCCAGAAATTCTTTCCTCTCCTTTCGGCCCAATTCGCTTGCGTTGCATGAAAGCGCGATACAGCTACGGCAAGCTGACGAGGAGGCGTAATGAAAACAAATGGTCTTAAAAAGCCATGAATCATGTGTGTTGCCATCAAAGGGAGGGACTGATGTGGCTTCCCGCCGTAAAACCACTGGGAGTGATAGAGGAGGTGAGGGCTGAGTTATATGCACACAAATTAGCTTACATGCACAGGTATTTGCATGCGCACGCAACCATGCACAAAAACATACACACATATGTCTTTTCTCTAAAAGTCGACATACATAATTACCAAATTATAGAAAAAAGCCAGTTTTTAGAGTTGCTGTACCTCTGAATCTGTCCTGACGTAAAACAGATGTTAATGCCAAGCAAAAGTTGGCGGCAACATTAGCTTTCATTTCATATTAAACCAAACTACAAAGTAATAAAGGTTGCCTTGCTGTTTGTACTCAACACATATCAATGACAAACCACTTGTTCCTTCATTCGCCAGTATGCAGCAACCTATCATTAGAATGTGCAGGGAGGTAGCTAATGTTTCCAGCTCCTATAAAGACGCTTGAAGTCTTTCTTTATCGAGCCCCAGCAGTCAGCACAGTGTGGGCTCAGAGGACGGAACTTGACTGACACGTTAGAAGCAACTTGACATTTGAAAATAATTCAGTTCTGGGACAAAATTGAAACAAAGCAGCCCTAAGCAGTTTACATAGAAAGTTCAATTTCAGTAAGCATTCGTCAAATTACTGAGACTGGAGGAGAGCCACATTTAGAAAAACAGGGATTCACTGAAAAAGAAAACTGTGCGACCAACTTTAAAATGACTGATAATTGATGACGTTATTTTAAACACTTGCTAACTTTAATTTGAAGAAACAGAATATAGTTATGTGTCACCAATTTAAATATTTTTTTAAAGATGGTAATACATTTTCTTTTTACAGTGGTGAGTGCAGTACAGGGATGCTAGGGTGAGAAGGTATACAACAAATAATGGAACATTTGCTTCTGCTTTTATGCGAAGATGAAAATAATTAAGAAAATGACTCATCTTCTTCTTATAATATAATATTAAAATATAGGTGCCTCATTAATGTCCTCTGGAGCAGTAATGTGGGAGAGTCTTATTCATACGTCCAACATTAATTGATTAAACTGTGTACAGTGTGACCATCACAAACTCTTATATGAATATAACTTGTTATCATAGTAACATGTCTATATTTCTATCTTTCCAGCTGCTGTATAAAGTGACTGATTCTTCCTTGTACATCTCTACTCCTTGCTACAATTTCTAATCGTGTGGATTTGATGGCAATGGAAACCTTTAGGTACCTCATGTTTGAATTAAGGAGAGAGACTGTTTAAGAGACTTAATAAAAGGCATCAGGATACAGACTGACATCAGGACGTTTCTTTGGACCAGCCAAACAATCTAAAAGATGCCATATATCGAGAAGATAACAACATTACTGAAGAAGTTGTAGCATTTTGTTTTGTTTTTGTTTTTGTTTCATACTATTTTCCCCTATTAAATTGTTCAAAGTGAATTTATACAATTGCTGTCACCGGAAAAACCTTTAACCTGCAGTTAAACCAAGACTTCACCTTCAAACGTTACATTATAGTGTGTTCATCTCCTGTGAATCAGTTTACAGAGGGTGGCTGTGTGGCTGTGTTGCATTTACTTGAAGTCTGTACAGTGTGGTGCTCTATGTGAAATAAATGACACACTTTGACTGATTATAAACATCACAAGCAGAGAAAGGCTTGCAGACCAATATGTAGTGATACATAAAGGACACAAAAACATATTTGTCTAAGAAAATAAAACTGCCTTCAAACTATTGCTGACGTTCCAGTTGTTTCTTAAACTGGCCGAGGAACAGCGCAGAGATTTACTGTTCGTCCTGCTGGCACCACACCCTCTTTGTCTCCTGTCTCACTTGTTAAACTGTCTCTCTTGTTTTCCCTTCCTTCCTCCTTCCCCCGCTCTCTCTCTCTCCCGCGCTCTCTCTCTTTCCCTCTCCTTCTCTCTCGCTCATTTTTTTTAATGAGGTCTCTCTGTGCCTTTGCCTGGCCGGTCAGGGACAGTTAATTCCTCCAAAAAACAGCATGTTAATGTGCAATTAAGGACTCAAGGAATATTTATAGCCTGTATGGACTTACCCTCTAGGTTGTAACTTGATCCTATTCAAGTTGTGTATCTTGGTGCTTGAAATCATTAAAACTTTGGACAAAAACACTGAAAAGAGAAACAGCATAGCTGAACTAAACTGATCAGTAACTTGCTTTTGTAATTCAGTATCACCGAATGTTGGCCATATTGCATTATGTCAAACCATGACAAATAAAAACTCCTTGCAGCGAAATGACTGGTAGTCCCACATCTATCATAAGACCTCATACATATAAACAACACACAAACTTTGTCCCAATTCCGGGGGCGGCTTCTTCGGAGGATGTGGTCTACGAGGCCAACGAAGACCAAACGGAAAATAAACGGCCTGTTCTATGGAGGATTTCTGTGAAACGCGTCACCAGTGTGTCACGCCCTTACTGCTGTCGCTTAGCAACAGCTGCAGTCGGACGCGACAAAAGTGTGATACTGACTTCTTGATGCTTACTGGTGCCATGACATCTTTGAAAAACAGTTAGTGACTGAAAGCACAGTGAATTCTGGGATAGGTTGACCTTGGGAGGATCTACCTGTTGGAGCCTTCGTTTCATTGGATGGAAGGACACATTCGGAATTTGAAAGAGCATTCGAAAGAGGACAGCCTGGTCACACCGCTGTGATGCAATCAGTATTGAAAAGCAGCCGAAGGATGCGGCCCCTGACACAGCTGCTGTCTCTGCAGTCCACTGATTTTGACTTAGCTTCCAGGATTTATTTAATCCTCAGTGTAAGTTAATAAAAAAAAGCAAAGGTAGAGTCTCTCACACTCAGAAGAACGTTTGTTAATATATATTCAGTATTGGAGAGCTTAAAAAATGTATTTACATGGCATTCAACATTTGGCTGCACTTTACATTAAATTCATGTGGTAATCTGCTGGCTGTAAGGCTGCTGCAAGCCAGAGGATAATCGGGAAGATTTTAGACCTGATTTTCCCCTTCTGACAATCACAGGGTCAGTGCGAGTATCCGCCCAAAGAGGTTTTCAAAAAAATTGTTTCCTACAAACGACAAATGTGTGGTCTGACGTTCTGGCCAGATCATCAAGTGTGTGTGTTCTGATGATTAAATGATAACAAATCTGTTAAACCTGTCAATATGTCTGAGCAGGGGCGTTTCTAGGATTGAAAGAAAGGGGGGGCTTAGCCCCTAAGGATGCTGAATGTTGCTCACTTGGGGCAGCGGATATCCATGTTTCATACAGTTCATAGATTGGCTCAATCAGAAAGAGTGTGATTTTTCTCTGTATCTTTGCTTGCATTCATTCAGTATAAGATAACAGAAAAGACAGAATTTCAGGGTCATTGTGAAATTTGACAACACAAATATGAACTGATTATAAACAACAACATTTTATAGGCACTGATATTATTGTTTTAAAATACTAGAGATAGGTATTAATGCAAAGAATAGAGAGCTGTCGATACTTATTTCTTACATTTCAAATTTGCTCGTTCACACTCTTGCTCACTGGAGACATTTTCTAACAAAATAGCTAGCTAGCTAGCTTAGTGTTAACATAGCTCATTACAATATTCCCTTTCATTTGCCTCAAGTAAACCTAAATTGAAGCAGGTAACAATCGTTAACAACTACAGATAGCCACATTCTGTAACTACCTGTACTTACAATTTCACTCTGTGCATCATTTACTATGAGCTAAACTCCTTGGCTGTAATCCTGCTGTCTTGATGAGAGACGTTCCTTGGCAGAGTGAGAAAGCCAGCGCAGCAGCGATGCAGACTCCCCAAGGTCCTAGTGCCCGGTCTTTTATTGTTAAGTATGATGAGAGGCTATTGGATTGTAATTTGAAGGGGGAGAAAACATACAAACCAGAAACGCACTTACATATGTAGCATGTTAGAGTTATAAATAACTTGTCCATGTCTAAAACAATAGTTTAATTAAAAAATTTAAAATTACCAAAAAAATTAAATAATCCCAGCTTCAGCCCCCCTAAAACAGGCCTAACGACGCCCCTGCTATCTATTATAGTATATTATATTATATTTGTATTTTTAAATTGTTTTTATATTTCATTGCATTAGTAGAAAGTATTACATGTTCACTTATTATTACTTTTCTGGTGTCTATTTCTGACTGTCCCCTTTGCTGCTTTATCAAGGCAGAGGGTGTCGCTCCTTGTACAGGTTGTTGAGCCCTATGAGGCAAAATGTGATTTGTGAATACTGACTATGCAAATAAAAGAAAGTATTGATTTGATTCTGGGTCCCCATCAACTAAGATGCTAAATGGGAAAGACAGTTTAGAAAATTTATGGAATTATTACTCTGATTCATCACTCGCATGTATATATACAACAAGAAACAGTACAAACTATTCTCAAAATGTTTATTTACAATTGGGACTCAGTAGTAGGAGATTTTTCTATGAACAAAACTCTCCACAGCTCACAAACCCCAATCGTGCACAACAGAACAAATCATTTATAAAGTGGGTAGAAGTTTTATATAAAGAGTTAAAGCCTGAAAATAACTTTATTATCTGGATTTCAACTTGAGAAATTTGTAAAGTTAGAGTTTAAATGTGTTATATCATCTTAAATAAAACCTCTATTTAGTTCTCAAGTAACCAAATGAAGAGGACAACATGATCAGATTAACTCAACTTGGAGCTGCACTATCAGAAAATATATGAATATGAGTCTGTTATCAGGATTTGTTATGTTTCCTTCTCTTCCTTCATAATTACTGGATGCAGCAGTTTTTCAGAAGCACATATTACGGCAATAAGACATCACAAACCAAAATCACACTCTGTGTAATATCATGTCATATCCTTTATTTAGAATAGAAAAAAGCACAAGTGTATTTACATTCACATGTACTGTGGTATACAATACAACTTTACAATAACAGCGTTCTCCAAAGTCTGTACAGGGTTAAAGTGACGAATGTTGAGTTTACAGTGTGGATCGATGAAGACGAGTTGGAAACTTTCAAACCGCTGACTGAAGGAACTGTTCACCTGAGCCGGTGAGGATCAGAAACATGATGTAAAAGTTTTGAAAATATCTCATCTCTCATTTGCTATTTGACACATTTTCATAAGATCAGACACTGATAATAATAACTGTCTTTATATTCCTCACTGTGCAGGGCAGAAGGTCTGGACAGTTTCCAGTGATGAGAAACCACCACCAGTTTAAAGTCGCCGAGTCCTCCCAGCAGCGTGGATTGAGGAGATGCCCTCGGTCATCCATCAGTGAGGTTTGTAATCATGCAGCATGTGTGTCTGTGTGGGGGGTGGAGCCTGCTCACTTCCTTGCCTTCACCGTGTCCTTCAACAAAAGGGAGAGCCTTGGGGCCCTCCTCCCTTTCTCTGCGACGAACTTCAGCTGGTTATAGTACGAGTCCATCACCTCCCTGGATGTGACCACCTCCAGGTCCTGCTGGATGAGCTGGAGGAGCTCACAGAGGCTCTCGAGAGACGGCCCGTCTCCATTTTGCAGCAGCCTCCTGATGCAGCAGTGCATTGCTTTCTCACCCAGAACCTTGGAGAGGAACAGCTCCCCAATAAACCGGATGGTATGTATGGAGCGACAGGAGGGTTTGGCGTTGTTCTTCTCTTCCCTCAGTCGATCAATAACCCTCACGTCCCTGACTGGCTCTAGGCAGGACCCCCCCTTCCATGAAATGTCCTCCCTTTCAAAGTTCTTCTTAAACTCTGCCTGGCAGTGTTTGACCAGCAGGGACCTGAAGGAGACGCTGGCCGACCAGTCGGACAAGGATTGGAATTCCACCTGAAGAGAAGAAAACCATAAGGAAATATTAACACAAATGCAACTCACATACTTAGGAAAACATTGTGATTATTTATGTGTAAAGAATCACTTTATACAGCAAACACCAAATGCAGTCAACAATTATCAGTGTGTGCTGATTATTATCCTCAACTCTAAATTAACTTATTATTTGATTAACCAAAGTGACGATTCATTTTAATTCATTTAGTATTTCAGGTATTCCTCAATTAACTTGTTTATGATCATCACAAATCCTTATTTTAATTTTTCCTTTCTTACTATTTGAAAAAAAATACTTTTTGTATCGCTACCCTTCTAATTCACAACATGGGTCAATAATGACCTGTTTTAATTTCCTATGTTATTTCATTCATGGCATGAATGTTTCTTTGCTATATCTCTGAAATCAATTTATTTCTTCATTTAATATTCCAGACAATCATTAGTTAACTTATTATTTGATTAGCCAAAGTGACGATTCATTTTAATTCATTTAGTATTTCAGGTATTCCTCAATTAACTTGTTTATGATCATCACAAATCCTTATTTAAATTTTTCCTTTCTTACTATTTGAAAAAAAATACTTTTTGTATCGCTACCCTTCTAATTCACAACATGGGTCAATAATGACCTGTTTTAATTTCCTATGTTATTTCATGCATGGCATGAATGTTTCTTTGCTATATCTCTGAAATCAATTTATTTCTTCATTTAATATTCCAGATAATCATTAGTTATTTTGTTTTTGATTAACATAAATCATTATTTTCTTTTTTCCTTTCTTACCTTATGGACAAATTCAAATTATTATTAAGAGTTTCTTCACAATCCATTACTAGTGAGAAAGAATAATATGTGCAATACAAAATATATGTTTGTTCATAAAGTAATAAAGGAAAAATAAAGATCAATATTTCTGGTAATCAAAAACTGGATATTTAATGAATACCTGGAATATTAAATGATATAATACATTTATCTCAAAGATATGACCCATGGTGTGCATTAAGGGGTTAGCATAGCTTGTTTATCAAAGTGTTAAATGAATGTTACAACCTGCAAAAAAAGATCAACTTCTCAACTAAGTAAGAAACAGGATAAAAGTAGCTTCCAGTCATAGATGCATCACTTACTGTTGAGAGGCGCTGACACAGCTCTGCGAAGACTGCAGCAGAGTCTGGTTTCTGCACGGCCCTCTTGAAGACGAGCTCAACCGTTTCCTGCAGGCTCTCCTCACCGTCCATCTCCTCGTGACTTATGAACGCTTGAAAGTTGTCCGTGACACAGCTGACGGTCTCCTCAGGCCGGACCTGCTCCTTCCTCACAGCTTCCTCCTCTGTCTTCTCGGTCCTCTGGATGGATGGAAAGCCAAAGGCGATGTTCACCTGCGGCTGATGCTCGTAGGAGGCAGCTTGGAGAAAGCCCACGGGCTTGGATGGAACGCGACGCCACTTCTCGCCCCTCCGATCAGGTGGGGTCCATGGCTTCTTGGAGGAGGCAGATGCCTCCAAGGACACAACAGCCTCCCTGTCACGGGGCCTCCGGAACATCTTTCTCTTCTCTCAATCCAAAGAAACAAGTTCAGGTGAAAGAAACGAGTTCAGGTGAAAGACCAGAGTTCAAATAGATCTTAGTTGACTTCAAGTCAAATCCAAAGAACAGAGTTCAGGTGCAACCAGCCAAGTAGTCAGACGAGAACTGAGCGAAAAGTGAAAACTGGCGGTTTCTTAAGTAAGACAGACTTCAAAGGTATGACAGTCTTCCAAGGTATATACCTTGGAAGACTGTCGTCACTTGACCGTTGAGCTGTGGAGGGAGGTGGGGGTGGGGGTGGGGGGGGGTTGCTATGGGAACCTGCAGTGAAATGCATCAAATGAATTTATCTAAACAACCTATACAGATAGATACACACATACAAACATAAATATACACACATACATACATATATACATACTCAAACACACTTGTATGAATCTATTCACCTTATGTCTTTTGACCCTGACCAGAGAAGATTAGTGCCGTCACAAGGACAACAAGACTATCTATCAGGGGCGTTTCTAGGATTGAAAGAAAGGGGGGGCTTAGCCCCTAAGGATGCTGAATGTTTGCTCTCGCAGCGGATATCCATGTTTCAGACAGTTCATAGATCGGTTCAATCAGAAAGAGTGTGATTTTTCTCTGTTTCTTTGCTTGCATTCATTCAGTATAAGATAACAGAAAAGACAGAATTTCAGGGTCATTGTGAAATTTGACAACACAAATATGAACTGATTATAAACAACAACATTCTATAGGCACTGATATTATTGTTTTAAAATACTAGAGATAGGTATTAATGCAAAGAATAGAGAGCTGTCGATAGTTATTTCTTATATTTCAAATTTGCTCGTTCACACTCTTGCTCACTGGAGACATTTTCTAACAAAATAGCTAGCTAACTAGCTTAGTGTTAACATAGCTCATTACAATATTCCCTTTCATTTGCCTCAAGTAAACCTAAATTGAAGCAGGTAACAATCGTTAACAACTACAGATAGCCACATTCTGTAACTACCTGTACTTACAATTTCACTCTGTGCATCATTTACTATGAGCTAAACTCCTTGGCTGTAATCCTGCTGTCTTGATGAGAGACGTTCCTTGGCAGAGTGAGAAAGCCAGCGCAGCAGCGATGCAGACTCCCCAAGGTCCTAGTGCCCGGTCTTTTATTGTTAAGTATGATGAGAGGCTATTGGATTGTAATTTGAAGGGGGAGAAAACATACAAACCAGAAATTACATATGTAGCATGTTAGAGTTATAAATAACTTGTCCATGTGTAAAACAATAGTTTAATTAAAAGATTTTAAATTAAAAATAATTTTAAAAAAAATCCCAATAATTATTTTAGGGGGCTGAAGAACATTTTAGGGGGGCTAAAGTCAAGAGCTAAAAATCCTCTAGTTTGCACCAGGCTTCAACAAACTCTGACTTGTAGAAGATCGAAGGACTGGTGAGTTTTCAGTAAAGGCTCCGTTCAAACTCGTAGGTGTTTCCAGTTGTTCTGATCTGACGTCTGCAGGTCCAAGTTAGGAAGTGAATCAAATTCACAAATCTCTCAACTCCGTTTGCCAATGTAAGAATCAAGCCGTCCTGTCCAACACAGCTAACCGTAGATTGATGCAGAAAACTGATTAGTTGGTTTTTAGATTTCAGATTCAGGATTTCTGCTTTTTTCAGGGGAGAGGGCTGTACTAACAAATATTTTAGAGCTGAAGTGCTGCAGAAGGCTCAAAGTTAGTTATTAAACATAATATAACAGGGAAATTAAGCTCTGCCAACAAACCCTCCCTGTTTTAATTTGAATGAGATCATCAGAGTCATATGACACGTTGATTAAGAGAAGCTTTAGTTCACAGACCTGTGGAGCTGCTTGGTCTGTGGATCCTGGCTTTCAGCAGGTGACTGATCAGAAAGCTGATCACGCAGAGACGTCACATCTGGGATGAAATGTCAGATCCAAGAATTCACGTCATCTCAAGACAAACTGTACCCTGATGCTTATAGAGCCATGCAGTGATTAAAAAATATTAAAAACAGATTATAGCACTGACCATAAAGGTTGAGGCTGGATCATGTCTACACCTATTTCGTTATCTTGTCTACACACAGCAGAGAAATGGAAGGTTTATGAATGAGATGCTTGTATGACAAACAGCATTTGGTTTAATTGCCCTGAACTGAAATTGACTCTGACTGACTTGTATTAGTCATGAATCATGATATATTTGTTGTTTTTTCCAGACATTTTTGCATTCAAGTTTTAAAGTTAGGATGCGTGTCGATTATAACTTCAGGAGTTTGAGCCAGTTAGCAGCTACTAAGGCCAGAGATGTAGGTTTGCTGCTTTTAACTTTGCATATGTGTTTTTATCTAGAATTAAAACCTGGGAGTTGTGGTTCTGTGGTGTGCCCTCTAGTGGAATACCCTATTACATATTAGAAATATATTAAAACTGGATGTAGCTTCCGGCTTTGTTGTGGATGAGCTTAAAATTGCAATGCCACGGACGCCAACATAGTATCATAGCAAGCATGTGAACACTTCACATCACGATGCATTTGTTTCAACAACTGCATTGCTAAACAGCAAGTTTACCTCCGATCTCAATATGTTGGTAATTTAACATGGTAATATGCCATGGCAGCATTAGCTCACTAAAAACGCTGGAAAAATATTGGTTTGTAATTTGTATCTTATGTATATCGCAAGCATTTAATCATCAGGTTGACCATGTCTGAAAAGATGGAATTGAAACTCACAGCTTGCTACCCACGTCAAGATGGAAATGTCACTTAAAACACAAATACAGTCTATTTCCAGGTGCCTTTATCCTGACCTGGAGCTGCTTGTCCAATTTTACATTACATTATCTGAAAGAAGAACAATGCTTCAGATGTGTTTCAACATAATAATACCCACTTAATAGTAATACTAATAACAATAGTAATAATATTAATCAATAACGATAGTAAAAACAATGCTCACTTAAATGCTCATCTATCTGGTAACTTTCTCTATTTAGAGATATTGCTAACATTAAAATATAATCCATTTTCCATTATTTTATTTTGTGATACTTGGACAAGGAAATATAAAAAACTGGCTCATACAAGAAGTTATTTCTTTTAATCAAGAGTAAAGAGAAAAATAACAGTACAAAATAGAGAATCTTTCTATACATACACATGGTAGGAAAAGTGAAAGAAAAATAACACATACAGGTAAATACTATAGAGTAGCATGAAACAACGATTTCAAAGTCATGTTCATACATACAGAGTTACCGTAAGTCCAGTTAGTTAAGAGTTACCAATACACACACTACTGAATGCATCAAGGCACATGTGTGACATGTGTATTTTGGTCTTGAAGTTTCTATTTACAGTGTCTTTCTTTAAGAAGAAGGTACACATGACATCATTAATAAAGGGAATTAAGAGTTGAGGCGGTAGTGGCCTCTTCATAAGACAAAAACTGGGAATATAATACAGGAGGTCACTTACAGTATTCAACAGGCACACACACAGAAACACAGACTAACACTTGTGGATGCATACACAAAACACATGATAGAAGTTTACATATAAACTAGTGCACATACAATCAGACACTCTATTTCTATCTCTCTCTCATACAAACACATAAACACACACACACACACACACAAAAAACAAACGCACACACACACACAGACACACACTCACAGTCGACATGGACTTTTACTTCAAAGACATCACAGGCACCTGCTGGGCACCCTGTGTAAAACCGACACAGCATATTGTTCCTGCCACTTGTTGACAACACTATGAACAAAATGAAAAGAGTGACACACTTGTTTCAGTTGCACTCCTTTGAAGAGCATCAATCCTCCAGGCAACATGTCCTCAATAGCTCTGACTGTCATGGAGCAGTGGTGACAGAGGCCCTGTGGTCATTTTGTCTAATGTAAAAAACTCGGAGACCTTCTGTTGGGCAGACGCTGCCCAGGGTCTGATTAAAGCAAGCTCAACACTACAATACATTTCCCTACCTGGAAGCTGAACTGACAATAATTCCTTCAGCCAGTCACATGAACTGCACATTGTCCTGATTTCAGTCGAGATTTTACAAAAGCTGCATCAAATCAAGTCTCCTTTCACCAAATCTCTGCCAACATGAGCTGCTTTAAATCCAATTATGGATGTACGAACCGCTTTCAGATAAAGGAGTGTAGTCAAATATGAATTTCATCCGTCCAAGTTTGGTTAGAGAGACCATTTAGTGTCTACCTAAGAAGCTACTTCAGAAGCTTACACAACATACAATTTAAGAAATCTGGAATAAAAATGTAAATTTTGCAAAATCTCATTATACTGCAGCTTTAATCTAAAAATAAAAAAAGCCTTAATTGGACCTAATGTGCATCAACACACTTAACTTTGCTACATAACAACTTAAGAGACACAATAAACTAAGAAACATGAATCTTGTTAGTTCTAGGAGGCAGAGCCCTTCCACGCCCCTACAGCAGGGCAGTCAGAAAAATTCCTCACATCAATGATCAACACGAGCGCTACTACAAAGATGACGGATGTTAGCATGGCGTGGTCTACAGCTCGAAGAAGTGCAGATGCTAAGTTCACATACAAACAAAACACAGAGCATCAGTTTCCTTAATTAGACTGTGATGAAGCTCCAAATCTAATGTTATTTTTTAACACGACGAACATAGCATTCAAACGAGGCCATTATCAAAAGTCTGCATATATGATGTTCACTTAAATCCACAGGTTCAAATGTCGTCCTTTACAAATTAAGAGTCTCTGTGAGAGCACTATCCATGCTGGTCCCTCGAGCTGCTTGCACACACAGCTCTGTTGCCAGGCGCAGGCGGATTTAAGGCAGTTTTCTTTGGGTGATGTCCATTAAGTGCATTAACATTATTGCCACTACAGAACAATACAATGGTCCTCAGTGGTGCCACAGTGGAATGAATGCTCCTTTAGTCTCAAATATTAACAATAACATACAGTATTCAATAATAGTGGTACATCAAGAGTTCATCTTTGCATGTGTGTGTGTGTAGGTATGTATAAAGAGTGTGTGTTTGTGTGTAAGACACTGAAGAAGAGTTCATTTTAAATCTTGCCTACTTTTCAGACCTACTTCACAGGAACTACAGCTGTACAGTATTTCGGCGGATGCGTCTCCTAAGAATGAGTAACAGGCTTCATAAGACATCTCATGACGAGTGGGGAAAAAAAATAATAGCAAACACCATTTCTTCCAGATCTTCAAAAAAAGAAACATTAAATAACCTAGAGAGAGGAGTTGTTGTTTTTTTTCCCCAGAGCTTTGGAATTTCTTATGGTTCACATTACGGAATGAACAGTGCAATTTAACAACAAGGACATTTTGCCCTTTTCTTTGTTTCTACAAAAACCACAGTGGTCCACTTTGTGTCTTCATCTTCTCTATTTCCCCCGACTTCTTTTGTCTTCTTTTAGTGGTTATGACATCATTTAAACAGACCATTCGTGTCCTCTCTTGCGGTCTCTTTCATTTCATGTGGTCACTTTTCATGTGGAATTTTTTTTGCATCTTATCGATTAGGCCTGTGTGTGTGAGTACAAGTGATGCGCGTATTTGCCGCTCATTCCCACGGCTGCAGCTCCGTGCAAATGGAATATTGTGCATTCCTGCAATGAGCGCTGCAAGGGAGCGTTCATTTAGCGCAGCCGGATGCATCATTGAAGTGAGGTGGAGTCGCCAAAATCCTGGCACAATGGATGCTTCTTAATTTTTGGAATGTTCATGCGGTTGCAGGTCTCTAAATTTGAGAAAAACAAGTCCTTTGGGTGGGTGATGGGTGGATGAGATGAGCATACATCCGGATTAGGACGTCAGAGCATCTCTAATGTGTACACTTCTTGATTTCACCTGATGTCATACAGTAGGTAGGTTCCGTGTCAGCCATTTTGGATCCCATTTGGTTGACAGTTGCTTCTGATACGGGAAGCAACGTGGCACGAGAGAAAACCTTTTAGAATCCAAAGTTGTCCCCTTCTAAAAAACAGTTGTCGGTCCTTTCGTTAAGGCAAAGGTAAGGCACCAAATCAGCTGCTGGTAGATAGTGCTTCAAGGAGAATCAGAGCTGGACTCTGTCACTTCCTGTAGGGTTCGAGGTCACCGGGCTCGGACCTCTGAACGTACAAACAGCCCAATGTTAGTCCGGAGATATGAAAAGTTCATAAAAGCTCATGTGTATTGCTCTTTGGTGAGGTTCCAGAAGGTTTCCAAGCTGCATGTCGTGCTGCTGGCTTCATCTGAGTGGTTACCAGCATTGAGGTGTTCACGTGGCAGATCCTTAGAGGTTCAGCATTGAGAGTCAGTGGATGTGCATGTGTGTGTGTGAATAAGGCGCATGGGGCTCAGTGGCATTACAAACGCGCCCCCCCCCCCCCCCCCCCTTCATGGTGATGTGACAGCGCAAGAGAGCCGGGGACACGACTTGGGCCCAGCTCCTTAAAGCGAGTTCTGTGAGGTGATTGGTCGGATTCTTCTACATGGAGTCGCAGTCGTGCTCCATTGGCTCATCAGGGCCGCTGGAAAGTAAGGTGTAAAATAGATGTGAGTGGATAGTTAGTGCAAAAATGAAGCATGCTCTTGTGTTTGTGTGTTTGTGTGTGTATGTGTGTGTGTTTTCTGTACCTCTTGCTGGAGAGGACTCCCACAGAAAGCGAGGCCAAAGCATTGACAGCATCTGTTTCCTCACAGTCTCTTGTCTGAGCAGCCAGGTGGGACAGACCCACTGATCCACTGTTAGCCTTCACACTCTGCCAATACTGACCTGTAACATCCACAAACCATTACAGGTCACACCACAGCGAGATGGCTCTGGTTCTGATAGGCCGAACTAGCTCATCGATCTTAAAAGAACGGTTGCGACATGTGACTCGCTGAAATACTTGCAGGAAAGGCAAAATACATTATGGGAAATAATAGTTAAGTAATATTATAGTTTGTTTCACTTAGCATGTAAAAATGTTTTTAAAGAGGCGTTTCATAGAGTGGCTCCCAATCTAAGCAAGGGAAGCGATATGTAACAGTAGAGTTTTTTTGATGACAACAACGATGGAAATTGCATTGAAGAAGTTTGAGTTGGAAGAAGATCTTAGTGAATTTGTCAGATCTATTGGATTTAAAAAAAAAGTTTAGGTTTTAGTTGATTTGTTTTCAAATGTCTCGATGGCTTGTATTTGCTCTATTGGTCTTAATAAGTTCAAATGGTAAGCAGACAGCAAAGGAGGAGGATGAACTCAGTTAACTTTTGACAGGTGACGGTCAAAACAACAACTTGAATAAATAATACTCACTTTGTATCTGTATCACAGTCTGCAGCGATTGGACTGCGTTAGCGTTGGGCTTCTGAAGAAGGACTTCTTCTGACAGTGGCTCCTATGGAACAGACAGGTTTCAATGGTTAAATGGTTAGTGACTAAAGAGATATGAAAGATTTACATGATTTATTGTCATGAGGAATAACTTTCTACCGATACTGTCTAAAAACATACTGAATCCACAGATGTTAGTCAAAAAAAGACACATTTGACTAAATATGCTACAAACAGGCTCAATGACTTTGTTTGTATGCTTAGTTTTCTTTCAATAATTGTTTTCAGATTTGTGAATAGCCCAACCTTATTTGTACTTATTAAGGAGAAAGGTATATGAAATGCAAAGTTCCCATGCCTGTCTTCCCTAACCGCCCTATTATCTACATATTCATATTCCACAAACTCTGTACAGCATTCCAGCATTGAACAGACATGTTATTCACAGATGATCTCGGATCAGGCAAACAATTCCATGACTCAGCATGCCTTACCTCTATGCCCAGGAGTGCACTGACGCAGGCTTCAGACGCGTCGCAGATAGCTGTAAGGTCGTGACCTCCCTCGAGGGCCAAAACCACACGACCTCCTGCTAGAGACATCAGCTGGTGGGTCAGGAAACTGAAACCTGAGGTACACAAAGGTACACATACAAAGTATGAGTTCCACGCAAAAGCCAAAAATAAATCTTGGCTGGGAGGTACAGTTGCAATGTTGACACCACATATTGTAAAAAGTAGACTTAATTACAGGTATAATAATAATCACATGAGAATCAAGTATGATGGCGAGGGCTATGCTCACATTTAGCGGAGACCTTGTACCCTCCCAGAGGAGCCGGGTTTCCCTCTGCAGCATCGAATCCAGCTGACACCAGCACGACGTCCGGGGAGAACTCCTGAGCGATGGGCATCACCACAGACCTACAGACACACAAACACAGACCACTGTTACTGACAAAACAGACCATAAAGAGACGTCTGTGTTTATGCAGTCCCTACAGGTTACCGATAGAGGTTTATACAGTGACGCAAGTGTTATTGAACTTTACTTTTTTACCCCTAAAATAACAGGTGATCATTGAAGATTGTGTTCCACTTCAAGGAGGTTAGAAATGCACTTCAAATCCATTCTTTGAAATTTTCTATTGCTGTCTTTTGTCCAGATATGGAGCCTTAATTATACAGTACAGCTGCTCCAAGAATAGAAAGAGAGGAAATAGGTTTTTTTCTTTAGTCACATGCAAACCAATAACAAGTCTCAGAAATCACTCATGAAACCTGGATTCTGAGATCTGAAATGTCAGTGCCACAACAAGTTCAAAATCCAGAGAGCATTAACATTAGCAATCGGCTCCGATAGTATACTTTCTATTTACACTGTATATATTATTTTCACTCTATTTTTATATTTCCTTGTGTTGATATTGTATGTTAATTCATTTTAGAGTCGGACTGACTTTCAGTTTGTTGCTCAATGTGCAGGAGGGTGAAAGGACATCGGACAGTTGGAATTAACTCCTGACATGTCAGTGTGAGGTGAATTTAACACATAACACATAAGTACATTTCTAAAGTCCCACTGCTTCAGTCCAGCTTCAGGTATCACTGAGTGGAGTTGTTTTGACACCCTAACAAAACAGCAGAGTGAAATCACTATACGCATGAGAAAATGCATTTGTGTTGGAATGAAAAAATCACTCACAAAGGCACATTTCAACACAATGTGCAAACCATGACTATGTACTTTCACAACCTGACTTGTTGCCCACATGTCAGGTGATTCACAGCTTAACAAATCACTTCATTTCATAACTAAGTTCCTAATACTTAGTAAATAGTAGCAGTTTAATTAGGGATTTCAAAACTGGACCAAACCCTCTGACATGACTAATACTTATGATCAAGTCTAAAAAGATAATTTACATAAAAAGTGGAGCAAAGGTTTGGCTGATCCCAGACTCAGCAGCTTAGGCAGAACTGACAAAGGACCATTGTTTCTCCGGTGAGGCCGCAGCAGAGTGTGTGTGACAGAGTCATATTGTTTGGTCAGCTCTCGGAGCTGCACAGTGTTGTTTGTGAGCTTCAAACACGTGAACGTTTCCTTAATGCTATTGTTGTTAAGAAGAGAGCGGAGCTGGCCCGAGGTGGAAAGAGGCTCAACTCGGCGGCTCGATGCTGTCGGCGGAGTTCAAAGTCGGAGTGTGCGAGTCTGTTTCCCATTAGAGGCTTGTCACTCGCCTCACGTCATTGACAACACAGAGAAAAGAGGAAAAACTGCCCATCTGGGATCCATTTAACTTCATTATTCTGCCTGGGGACTTTGGAGACCTCCCTCCCTCCCTCCCCTTCACACACAGCACACCAGCACACACGCACATATTCAAACACATACTGCTGTCATGACTGCATGCAGATGGACAACATGAGCTCACACACAAAAATGAGCCCACATACGTAAAGCACTAACACACTTCAAGCATATACACGCAAATACACAACACAAAGACAAAAGGCGGCACATGGATGAAATTTCAGGCACAACACTGACGCAAACACATGACGCGGAAGTGGTTTTACTGTGTCACACTTTTACAACGCTGTGTGTTGCATGTTGGGGTTGAATTACGCTTTAATTGGATGAATAATTACGATCCATTAAGCAGACCTACACTCCATCATAAACATGCGGATATGAAGCAGAGCATGCACACACACACTCCTCACACACAAACACACACACACACACACACCTTACCACAAAACCCGACCCCACCTCTCCTGTAGACCCATTAAAACTCCTGCGTTCCCCCCAGACAGTAACTACAGACAAACTAATGGAAAGATGGAGGGAAGGAGGGAAGGTGGATGAAGGGTGGGGGGGCTTATTAAAGATCAATCAAGGGAGGAGAAATAGAGTTGGGAGAACCTATGTGTGTGTGTGTGTGTGTGTGTGTGTGTGTGTGTGTGTAGGGTGGTGAGGGTCAGGGTAATGGAAAAGAAAGGGGGAGGGGGGGTTGAAGGATAATGTGAAAAAGCACCAAAACCCCCTCTCTGAAGTCGCAGCACTCAGACTTTACCCATGAACCCTTTCTTCTACTCTTTACCTCAGACCGTTCAACACTTGCAAACTGTATTAATTACACAGAGACGCATGGTAAGTTGTTAGACCTAAAACTCACGGGCTATTCATAATACCTACGAAATGTTCCTCTTGCTTCTCAGTGAGTTCAGTGCAGTTATTTACTTTCTCGGCACATTTACTCACTAGAAATTCCAGATCCCTCCCCTGATCCAGATCAAAGTTTAAGGGGAACTTTAACGGAAACAGCGTATCTGGCATCCTGGAGGCCTCTGTATCTTAGATACTGACCAGTTCAATGTTCAAGTCCACTTTGTTGCGTGCCATCCTCTGTCCCTTTTCCCCCCATGTCTCATTTTATAGCTCCTAATAGAAAAACGTTTTACCTGGAATCAGGGATTCATATTCACATCACATACTAAAATTAAATGATTCTCTATAACTGAGTGGGCAATCATCTGGAAATATTTGTCTCATCATCTCATCATCTGGGGCTACAGGCAGACTGACACAAATCAAATCATTACGTAGAACTTATATTAGGTCCAGATCTGAAGAGAAGGCCATACAAGTGGCATGATGTAATAAAAATGATTCTTTGAAACAGTTTGGTTGGCGCCCTTGATCATGAGGAGGAACTTCCATCTTAATTCTGGGAGAATGGTTCGACTCAATTTTGTAACTTGATCCTTTTTTTTCTTTTAAACTCTATTTTCTCTGTTTTCTTTGTGACATCGAGCTGCGGCAGGTCCACACCTTCCTCTCTGAATACTGTTCTTGGACAACACAGAAGCTCTTACACATCCAAACACTGAAGACGGTCTGTCACAGAAAAATAAAACACTGCAGCCAGCATTACATCGTTCACTGCACACACAACTTCTCCTGTGCAAACAGGGAGGAACACATTCTAAATTCTAAGCAGATGGATATGAAAGTATCAAATATCGAGCAGTTCAAAGCTGCAGTAAATTGTTTTCTTCAGACTCCAGAAGGAGGGCACCATTTTAAAGATTACATCTAAATCAAATATCTGGTTGAAAAACGTTTCTCCACACAAAATACCATGCCACATTATGGAATACCATAATATAAAATACAATATTCACACTGCAGGCAGGACATCTGCGGCCAGATGAACGTTTTCTCTTATAACAGCTCTCACTACCCTACATGTCTAGTGTCAGGTTTCGTGTCACTGCCTCGGAGGGGAACTGCTCCCTCTCAAATATACTGGGTGCACAAACCCCCACCTACAAATGATTCTCATGGGTAAATCTGTCTTTCTGTTGCTCTGCGCCAAACAAAGGTCAGAGGTCAGGATCATGCTACAAAGAGGCAAGTCCTGGAGCAGCCTCTTATGGCCAAGGGCGCCTTTGCCTTGTTATCTTCTCAATCCTGAATCAATCTGTATGTGGAACTGTTCATCTCCACACTGTATTGTTAAGAACCCAAAAAAGTGCATTGTCGAGTTTGGTGTCGAGCTTTGAATAAAGAGGCTTCCTGCACTCCAGCAGTGAGTGGGTGTGCAGCTCAGACTAATCATCGTAAGTGATCACAACAACAGCGTGTTCACAACAGTGGGCAAATTCACGACAACGGAAACAACCACTGATCCTTCAGTTTGGGCTTCTGAGTCGAGTTTAACAGGACTTTGAATAAACAGGTGAACAGGTCTTTATGCAGCAGCGGTGGTGCAGCTTCAGGGTCCCACAGCAGGTCTTCACTTTTTTACAGTTTCAGAAGGACAGGTCATGCAAACACACTGCACTAGTATCTAAATCTTTTCAAATGAGCAGAAATCAGCATGACAGGAACTTAATGCAGTGAGGCAGATCACTGCTGTCTGGGCCTGTCTGCTTATTTTGTCAGTTTACTAATGTTTGGATCGCGGCCCACCCACCTGATGGGCGCTTGTGGGAGTGTGTGTTTGATTTTGTGTGTTTGTGCTGCATATAAACATATGCATGCTTGTGTGTATGGGCCCAGGTTCCCCCCTGTCATGTCTGCGACTTTGCCACTCTTCCCCTTTTCCAGTAACCGTGTGGTTACGGCAGTTCCCTTGGGGTTTGCTGCACCAGACAACCAAAAAGCCCACACTACTGAAGCTTTACTGGGGCCAAACACCCACCGACAACAATTACCCAACCCGCGAGCAGGAAGTAACAAGCTGTAGTCTGTCAAACTCAAGACCTGGGCGCCATTTGCTGTAAAGCATCTGAAGTTACTGGAAACAGGCACCGGCAGACACATGCTCTCCAAATGACAAGGATTATTAACTACGCAAGCAGTACGTCAGAGGCGATGTGAGGCCGAGCTTCTGATCAGCTTCACTGTGTTTGTTGTGGCTCAGTGTAGAGGAAGTGAGAGGGGTTGTTTGATCACAGCTCCACTTAATGTCCTTATCCTGATCAATAAAACAGCTGGTGGCAAAACTATAGTTGTTTTTTTTTCACCAGTTTGACTAGATTTCACATCCCGGACCCAAATGAAAGCCAGAGGGACAGAAAAACAATTTGCATTCCTGGTGTCCTGGTCTCACTTTGTGAGCATGCTGATACAATGACAACAGGAAGAGCTATTGTGGCTCAATGTCTCCGGCGGCTTTTTGTGTCCAGATCTTAATAAAAAAGAGCTGCAGTGACAAACACATACAAGATTTACAATTTTTAAAACTCATCTCGAAATAAGTTTAAGGAGGCCTTTCTAATTTATTCGATCTGAGAACTCCTACATCTCTACAACATAACGATGGGCGACTAAATAACGAACAGAATATGAATAAGCGAAAGCAGATGCCTCCAAAAAGGACACATGGGGTCAGTGAATACTTTGATGAGTTTTAAAGTTATATGAATCACATGCTATATCCTTCACAGTAACCAGATCTTTGCCAAACCTATGATCTACGGGAGATTTTGGAAGAATATGGGATGTTGTTCGTCCCTGGAGCGTACAGCGCTCCCACAGACAAAGAGGATCTGTATCAGGGAGCCCTCTCACTCAGCTCAGACACTTTGTGCCAGTTTTTCCCCTTTGATTTGTCACCCATCTGTATGCATGTCATCAGTTTGTGTTGCAAGTGTGTAAGACAGAGCAGTAGCCGGTTCTACCTGAATGCGGCGAGGTACTCAGCATCTCCCATGGGCGGGTTCAGTCCTCCCGTCCACGCCACGTTAACATTGAAGCCCTCACCTGCTCCAGAACCAACCTGAAACCAGAGACATGTATATTTAGAATTTATCTTAATTCTTGTGATTCACAAAAGGGCTACAAAGGATCGTGGATGTCACCCACCTCAGCCGGTGACCCACTGCCGGGAAAGAAGTTCCCGTCGTCGTAGCGATGAAGCGAGATGTAGAGAACGCTGGGATCGCTGTAGAACACTTCCTGGGTTCCGTTACCATGGTGAACATCCTAGCAGCAGAACGAAGGAAGACATGTAGAAATCAGCACCAAGGGATATAACTTCACGTCAGAGTTTCACAGACACGCTCACACCAAATATCACATCAAAATAATGAACAATGGTTGAAATCCCTGCGTGGAGTGAGAGTAAAGAAACCATCTTACCCAGTCAACAATGAGGACCTTGCCGACGCTGAGCTTGTGCTGGAGCTGCTTGGCTGCTATTGCCACTGAATTGAAGTAACAAAAACCCCTGTAGAAGAAAACACAGTGGATACATATGAATATTCAAAAGTAGTTTTCATTGAGCTCTCCCATAGATAGTTTATTATTGTTGTTATGTGAGTGTTATAAAGTCATAAAGGTTCAAAAAGCCTCTGGTTAGACAGTGACTAAGTTGACATGGACATTAATGTCCCAATATAAACCCCATTAATAAATAATGACACTGGCCGTAAACAGTATTTTATGATTAACCTAACCTGAACAAGATCGAACTCAGAATAATCAATAATCAAATAAAGACATGTGGAGTATTACAACCTGGTCACATTATGTAGACAGTATACATCTTAATCTTATTATAATGCCACTTTTTCATATCATTTTGCTACATCGACATATCGTAGTTACCAACTGCTTTGCGATGCTACCCTTGGTGTAAACAAGATGGAAAAATAAAAAACAGTTCTAAAAGTCTCTAAAGGTATAAAGTAGCATCCTACGTCAAATTATTCTGGGTTGGGGTTTTAAATCTAGTGGAATAACATATCAATTATTAATCTTAATGTTTCCCTATTTCTTAAATATCCTTCAAAGAGAAGCTGCTGACCGTGCAGCACTCTCTGTGGTCAGGCTGAGCATGTGTCTGACTGACACGCACACACACACACAAACACACACACACACACACACACACACACACACACACACACACACACACACACACACACACACACACACACACACACACACACACACACACACACACACACACACACACACACACACACACACACACACACACACACACACACACACACTTACATTGGATTGGAGGGGTCTGCGTGATGCCCTGGCGGCCTGACCACAGCAAAGCCGTTCTGTGCAGATGAAGAAGAGACTATTAATCAGTGTGTGACTGGAACTTTAAATGCACCGTCTTAATCTGACTTTTTATACGATACGGGAATTAAACAGAAAAGTTAAATTCTTCCTCAAAGGCGCAAACCCGCTACCGAAATTCAAAAACCACAAAAAAACGACAACAACCATTTGCTTTTTGCTCTGTGTAGGGTTTGTTTACATCAGTGCCGAGTGTTATGATCTTAATCTTAAATGATATGAGAAAATCCCTGTAATGTATATGAACACAGCTTCCTTCCTGTAGCCTCAACTCACAGCTCCTCACAGCAGCAGCACAGGGACACACTAGAGCCCATGAGCACAACCGAAAGACATGAACTCTCTTTTATTCCTCCTGTTCGTTAAACCGATTTATATATTAAATTAGTTTAGGTAAAAGGTTCTCTGCCCTTTCTTAGTATTGAAAATGATATGAATTCCTATACGTTGTGATCATTATTATAAGTTGTTGTGTAGGGTTTTCATTTTTAATTATCCAATTTCTTTGCCTCAAAGAGTAAACCCCCAAGCACACACACAAGATCAAATGGATGAGTTCCAGCCATTCATGGTGCTTATTGTAAATGAATATATACAGTGGTAGCAGTGCAGTGGTTGTGTGTAACAATGGCTCATCCTAGGTTGCCGTTTATTGTTTTGCACAGTTTTGTTGTTGCTTTATTTTAGGGTTGAACGTTGGAATGAAGCTGCTGCCTTAGATACGCTTTTAGCCGGTGGTATATTTACATTTGATTTCATGTTTCTCCCAGACTTTAAATCATTGTGAGGAGGAGAATGAGGAAATGGAGGCAGTTTTATAACAGGGAAAACTGAAACCCAGTCGTCTTTGAAGTGGCCTCTTAATGCAGAATGAGCCACACTTTGCATTTTGAAGTCTCTCTCAGATTCTATAGTTTTCATTCAAAGAAAAAGCATCGTTAGCTGTGGACACACATACTCCAGAATGACTTCACAATGTTTTTAACGTTGATTAAGTCCCATTGCTCAGTGCCTTGAAATAAGAACTTTGCATGTGGGAGTGAAACATAATTTTCATGTCTCTGCAAAAATAATAAAATCACTTTCACACAATATGTATTTACTCAATGTTTGGTGGAAGTATATTGAACTAGCTGTTTACATACTTCAGATACTGGTGTAGTCCCTGTTTGGAATGGTCTGTTTTCTTGTCCTGTGTTAAAGCTCCTGAGCTTCCTTGTCATTAGCGAGTCCTCCTCAAACAGTTCTAAGATATACTGTCCGTTTTGTGAGGAGAGCTTCTTATAAACAGTCTATGGTGCAGAGTGAAGTTAGAACACTTTGTGTTCATCCTACCTGTCCTACTGTTCATGTGTGTGTTTCATATATACGTTTGAATGATTTGTACTGCTGTTATTTTTCATACATTTTGGTATTTCAGAGGTCTGTTTAGCAACCTATACAATCTTCAGACCCAGGTTCCAAGACCATTTGCTTCAAAAGAAAGTGATTCCATTGTTGTTGTTGCCAAGATGGTCGCCTGTTTATGTAAAGTGAACCTGATGTGAACAAAGTGCATTTCCAAATTGTACCAAATCCAATAATGCACCTTTTCAGACCAGTACGATCACACTTGCCAAGTGTTAAGCCAATAAGATGGTTTGAAGGTAAGTAGATGGAGACACTTACATACTCTCCTGTGGGGTGCACCCTTTGATACGCTAATGTAGATATCTGTGGTAAGTTTTGACATAGGTTTTTATATATAAACATAATTTTTTAATTGAAAGTGAGGCAGGAAACATGCAGAAAAATTCCAACTGTTATGGAGTTGACAGAGTAACTTCTGGTGCCCTTGAACGTCTCTTGGACGCTAAGAGTTTAGTTTCTCACCTTCAGTTCTCCTTTGGCCACTCTGCTTGCCAGCTCCACCACGCTGCCCGCCGCCATGCGTGCCGCCGTAGAGGTGTGCGACTCGTTCCATATTGTGTCATTATCAACCTGCCGATCAACAGACAAATGATGGAGGTCATTCATCTATTGATTAAAAAGAAATATCCACACATATCCAAAAGTGGGGAACTATTATTATTTGTGTTAATTATTGTTTAGAACTGTCGATAATCCAGACCTCAGACAGACCTTCACACTGATTCTAAATATGATTCCCACCTGTACATATGTGCAGGACATGGGAGTAAAGTGAAGAATTTCTCTGGGGAAAGGATAACCCAATTTACAGCTGTGACTCGAAAGTGAAAATGTTTCACTCTCTAATGTTGTGGTCAGACTCATATTTACAACTAATTTTATTTTTCCTTTCTCTGTGCTGTTTGGTCACGGGCTGCCATTACTGTCCATCAGGCTTGGGCAATGAAATTCCAGGAATTTCTTTTATCCTGGTCGTGGACATATTGTTCCAGTTAGTTTGACTTGTCATGGTCTGACGCGGACTGTCAGGCCCACATTAGCATTTGGCCCAGCCAGCTCTCTTTTCCTCTTTAATATCCTGTCTTCCTCTCTGTCCTTCTTGTAATCCTTTTACTCTTCTTTGTTGCTTTTGTTTGAAAAAATGTCATCATTCATAAGTGAATTGAATGTGGTGTATAGTATAGCTTTCATTAGGAGCTTTGGAGAATTATGATCAAAAATAGGGTTGTGTGTGTTTGTGTGTGTGAGCATCTTTTCTCTTACCCCTACTCCTCTACATGGCAACATCACAAACATTCTCTGAGAGAGGATTCCTGAGGAAACAGAAATTTGTGTTATATTTTCAGAAATATATATTTGTAAGTAGTTTTTTACTTTTTAGTATAACTACTTTATGCCACAAAATGACTCGATAGGCATGAAGCAGAGTTCACCTTTATCGTTTTTAGATTTTATAAATCCATCACTGTGAGGTTTATACATACCGGCCAGTTTGCGGTTATCCAGCTTGAGTCTGTTGAGAGGATTTGTGCCATAGAGCAACACATGTCGCTCTGTGTGGACTGACTGCAGCTCCTCCAGAGTGGCTTTACGACCACGAATAGTCTGTTTGGACAAAAAGGTATTATTTGAGTCTCTTATCGTTAATACTTGATGGTGCAAAAAGATATGTTGTTCTAATCAAAGTTCTGTTTCAAAAGAATCTGTACCTTTAAACTGAAAATCAATATTTTTAAATAAAGGATATTGATTTAGGGTAAAAAAAATAAATAATCTATAAATCAGTGTCTGCACCTTTCTCAATGTTATGCCACACATAATCTATGTGTGTGTGTGTGCACGCTCATACTCATACCTCACACTCTCCCCTAAGGCCTCTCTCCTGTAGTCGAGACCAGATGCTCTGTATCCTGCCAGCATGCTCCGGGTGACTGCTGTTGTCCCCACATGTACACTGGTGCTTCAGCATTTGAGAATCATATACCAGACCTGTGTACAAACACACACACGCAAGCGTCATATAGACATTTATAATTTCCCACAGTTGTGACTGATCAATGACCTAACTTCAGGAAGTTCTCCTTCCTTTACAGAGATTGACATTTAAGGAAATACACGTATTGGCAATTAGCAACTAGGGGTAACCCCTGTGTGAGTTATTTTAATCTTATCCTTTTACTCTCGACTGCAATATAAATATGTGCATTTACTATCACTTCAAACTATTTATTTAATAAAAGAAATGGGACAGTTTGACTCTGGCCTTAAAGCAAACTACACTGCTTGTCAACTTTATAATTTCACATGGGAGCAAGATGGCCGACAACATGCATCACCAGCTTTATTCCAACCAGGAGGTTGTGGTCGTTTAGTCAGGATCTTCAACCCCAAAAGCCACAGCAGTATTTTAAATATAATTAATACAATTATTAAATTTACCAATTTTAACATGTTACAATCATGAATGACTCACCAGTGGTGAAGCGTGGTTTGCTGCTGGTCTCCTGTGGAGCCAAGCTCAGGGTCTTCTCGGGCAGAGTGAGAGAGGTGGAGGCCGGGGATGACTGTGCCCGAGACAGGGGGCGATGGATGCCCAGCCCGCTACCGACCCCGATGCCACCGCGCAGCATCGGCACTGCCAGCGTCTCCATCTGTCGATGCAGCTGCTGCAGCTGCTTCTGCTGCTCCCATAGCAACGACTACAGGAAGAGTTGGGGTGATGAGGATGGAACGTATTCACATTATGGATCAATTCAAAATAGATATAATGCACATAAGAGAAGGAAGTAGAACTGACAATAAGATTTGTATATATCACTGCTCATAACAATCATTAAAGTTTGCAACATTAATTGTATTGTGGCTGATATTGTGTGATGGAGGTTACAGAGCTTCTCCAGCCTAATATCATTAAAACTTCTGAGCTGACATGAACCATCACGAGCAGTCTTCTCCATCTGTGCGTCATTTATGATTCTGATCTCTTCCTTAACTTTTAATACTTAAAACTCTCAGCTGTGTGCTTTGTGTTGTGTGCGGCTTCCACATAAGCTCAGCATTTACATGCACTATGTTATCACATCATGCTGAAATGATCACTTTAAGGTAAAGAGAAGTTGCGGCTACAACTAGAAACATGCAGGTGCAGGTGTTACGCTGCCATCTGCAGGACAAGTGGATAAATTCATATAGGTTTTACTCCATCTGTTGCCCGCTTGCTGTGTTTATCGACCTCATGTATCACAATATACAATGTTTCCAACCTGGTTGAGTATGAGTGCATGTTGCAGGTTCAGTTGCTCCTCATGGCTATCGGATGCTGTTGGCTCCGCCTCCCTCAGTGACTCTGCCCGCGCTCTGCTCTGATAGGTCGGCTCTGTGGGCGACATCCCACCACCGTCCTCTGAGTCCATGTCCTCAGAGGGGATCTGATGCAGTCTGGGCTTCTCGCTGGACTTAGACATCAGCTGCACATCCACACACAGACACACACACAAAAAAACATTTAAGCATTTAAATTGGCATGAAAAACACAGAAAGATAATTTTGTGTAAACGCAGATGAAGACATTATCTAGTGATAGTGTACTCATTAAAATATACAAGCACAGATCCAGCACAATGGCTGATGTAGTGTAGACAGTCAATACTTTGTAAAATATGATGTGCAGTTCTTTTTCATTGTTACCACAAGATTTACCATGCACATAAATCTGAAGAGCTTGATCGAAATAAAACGTTGCTGTGGTCACAACAATCATCATTAGTGGGTGCTGTTTATATACACAGTAGACATCACATCTAAGATTGCAGCCTTGAGATTTTTTTTGTTGTCCTTCTGAAAAAGGACTGTCCAAATGCAATAAGTGTAATAAGTAGTGTCTCTTCTATAATTTCTCTGGCTCGTAATAATAATAATAGATGTTGGAGATAATGATATCCTCCATCAGTGTCATACTCTCAATGTGTGTTATATGTCTGTGTTCAAACTGGATCGTGTTAAGACTTTGAGAAGGTTTTTTTTTCTTGTTTGCTTCGTGTTGTCTGTAACGAGCCACTGGAGAGGTGCAGTTCAGTGTGACAACGCCTGCATTAAATCAATATCTTCTAAAATATATTCACAAGCTAAGGCAGTTTCCTACATTTATTTGGTTTCACAATTTGTCATTTCAAAGTCTGTAATAGACAACCTTAAAGTTTCAATCAGATGCAAATGTGGAATAAGGCAGTGATAGTATGATTCCACCGTCTTAACTGAGGTCCTATACCTTGCCCAGGTGGGTCTGCTGTTTGAGCCTCTCCAGGAGTTGTGTGTTATGATGTTGCTGAAGGAGGTGTGTATGAAGGGTCCTTTGGCTCTGCGGGAGTGGTTCCGAGCGTGTCCGGCTCAAGGGCTTGTGGGGATGAGAGCCTCCAGGAGACAGGTGGTCTAACTGGGTGGCAAACTGCAGCTGGATGGGGTCTAGGCCCGGAACTGGGGAAAAACAGGAACAAAAAGGAGGAGAAAGTGTGTTACTGTGTGAGAGAAAGACAGACATGTACACACACAAACAGATTCAATATTGATTGGTAAATTAATTGGATAATGTCTATAGAATATCATTCTTTTAATTATGACGTGTCAAAAAAAGTAAAGCCTCTGACAGAGAAAGCAGAGGTGGATGTGTATTAAAACAGTCTACTGAAAAAAAACATTAACTGAAGTTAATATTCTAGTAGTATATAGTATATAGTATCTGAATGTAGCCACTGGGTGGTGCTCTAGCCTTTAATAAAATACAATGAAAAGCCCTTCAACTTAAAAGGGACTGCTTCCCCAGTGGTTCAAGTTAATGAATCTAAACTGTGCGTGACCATGTGCATCTATTTGTGTATTTTGCAGCCTTGTAAATGTTTGTGTGTGCAGCCAAGTCTAAGAACTTAATTGGTTAAAGAAAGTAAAACCAAGAACTCTGCTTCCTTATCAGTGTTTTAACATGAATACAATATGGAGCTCTTGGTCTGTGTGCACAGTCACTGAGGCTGTTTATGCAGGAACATGTCTACAGTGTGTGCATCAGTGTGTGTGTTCGCCTCACCACTGAGTAGCGGAGCGCGCGGTAGACCAGAGGACTCCAGGATGATGACGGGCAGGTGGGGGTGCCCGGCCTGATCCTCTCTGCTCAGGGACAGGAAGACGGACGAGCCCCCGGCTGTAACCACCGGCAGCCGGCCGACCTTCAGAGAGGACATCTCTCCTTCACCCTGCACACAACCGGCACAATTCAGCATCTTCAATCCTAACTCATTCTCATCATGAGATATTTGTGTTCTTCCTGTTTAGCATCTATCTTCAACATTCTCACTCAATCGCTGTGAACTTCCAGACATTTTCCTGCCGTGTTCCCAAATGGGTTCACTCTGACATGTTCCCGGTATTTTACATGGGTGCTGGCAAGAAAGGTTCCAGAGATTGTCCAGAGCAACTGACTCAGACTTTTGCATTTTTACATCCAGCCCCCTTTGGAATATTTCAGGAAAATATCTAGACTTCAGCAGCTCTCAGCCTATTCAGCAGCACCTCCCACTTGTTTTAGGGAAAGAAGATAATGTAAGACTAATCGAGTTGTTATGACAGACGTGTGGTGCAGTTCATTGTTTACCCTGGCGTTGGCTGGTAGTCCCAGTGTGATGGTGGGCAGAGTGGAGGGGCTCTGGATGGTGAAGTTAGCCAGGGTGCCGTCTCTGAGCAGCAGCTTCTGGGCCTGGAAATTCCAAACATATTTTCTATTAAAAAAACATCACATTTATCCTCACATCAGAGGAACTCTCCTCCATCGCTGCTCTGCTCTCGTTACATCATCTGTCTTTGCTGTGTGCTCTGAATATGATTGAATGTCACATGTAGAGTAACATAAACCCATGTAGTCTAATTAAACCTGAGCTGATGTTTTGTCCTGAGCTGAATCATGAATCAGACATGTGAAGCAGGTGTGGCAGAGGCTGCTGTTCGGATTCGGTGATTAAATGAATTATGCATAAACGGCTGACCCTCATTGTTCCTGTACTCTTGTGTCACTGCTTTAAACATGTCATTACTCAAGGGCTCGGCACAGTTCATGTTCATGAAAAAACTTTTTAATCAAACCTTGTGCTCACTCGTTTAAATGTCTAAGAGGCTAAAAAGTATATGCTTCTATTTATCGTTGGTCTTTTATATTTTTCTGGTTATCATAAAATTTCAACGTTATTTCTTAGCTCATTTCACTGGAGCAAGACGCCTTCGCTTTACATCAACTCGTTTATACTCCAAAGGTGCTCGAGTGCATGTGTGTGTATATGCATGCTGACCTCATGTGAGAGGCCGCCTGCAGATGGCAGTAGTCCATTTTCATTGGGCAGACTGTCATTGGGTGAACTGCAGCCAGAGACTGGAGTACTGCTGCTGCTGGGGGACGAGTCTGGTGAGAGACAGACAGACAGTGGGAGAGTGTAAATACAATTATGTATCTGGATCATAGCTTAATTACATTAGATTATATTACGTCTGTGAAACAATTGTTTAAGCTCCTAATTTAGAGTGTATTCACAATCCTGCTCATTTGTGTGTGTGTGTGTGCGTGTGCGTGTGCGTGTGCGTGTGTGTGTGTGTGTGTGTGTGTGTGTGTGTGTGTGTGTGTGTTTGTGTGTGTGCGTGTGTGTGGGTTTGTGTGTGATCTTACCCAGTGTGTCAGGTACTCTGTGTCTGACACAGGGCGGGGCACTCTCTTTGCGGGTGAGCGGGCTCTTGCGGGTGTTCAGGTGTTTCTTCAGCTTGTGTTTCACCTTCAGATTGGGCTCGGATGCTGACAATTTAAAACAACAGCAGGAAAGTTATGTAATGTGATCTTGTTTAACTGGTTTACTTTATTCTGTTGCACACTGTTAGGTCTTAACAAAGATTTAACATCTTTTACATTGACTGGTCACAGCAGATATATATATATATACAGGTATTAACACTAAGTATTGTTTGGTTGCATTTATGTCTCCTAGTGAGTCAAGGTTCACAAAACAATCCTGTACTGATTGTTTACATTTGTCTAAATCTCATCTGTGAAAAAGGCAGTGGTTGGACATGTTGTGTACAAAGTAAAAGAGGTGGTTACAATTTATTACTGTGGAATACACAGGTAGAGTATTTCGCTCACTGATATACTGCATGAAGTAATACATCTTCGGGTTCTACAATATAACAGTAAAACCTTGTAAAAACTACACTGGAGCACGTTTACTTTAATTTGCAAATATTAATTTTTGTAACATATTCGACAGATACAGATTTTCATTTTTACGTCTATTTTGCTGTGAACTTACTGTGGGCACACTGAGAAGGTAGGTGAGGCTGCGACACGCCTGAGACGTAGACAGTGTGGCCACTCTATAGAAATACATTATCCTGTCTTATTCACAGCAGTCATGCATTGTGTCCCCTCTTAACTCTTTTGTGAGACAAATGCCTGGGCCACACTGCGTTGTTGAGTGTCTTCGTGTTAGTCATTGCAGAATGCAAACATCCTAATTTATAGTAATTTATCACTTAATCCTGAACTACAAATTTTCTTATGAGCACCCTAAACATTACAAATATACTTCTTCAGACCCTGTCTTTGTATAAATGACAACAAGCTAGTTCCAACCAGCGTTTGTTTAAATACCAGATGCACTGACACACAAAGAGTCGGTCTGCCTGTGTACGAAGTAAAAGTGTTTCCCCTGCAGAGAGGTGTTCTGTCTTATGATCTAAAAAATAATGAAAACAATCCAACAATGTGTACAGGCACCGGGCTTTTAAAGGGAATAAAAGAGCTTGCTGATAAGTTTAGAGTTTGATACGCCCAAAACTCACCCATGATTAATTGAGAGACAAAGTGCAACCCTTTCAAATCATGAGCCTGTCACGCAATCTTTTCTTTCACCTGTTAGCAGGTGGTTTTTGACACACCCTCATTGCACCTGCACCATGTACTTATATCATAAAAAATTAGGCTCAAAGTGTGATGTGAGCATCAGATGATGGATTTACCTGCTCTGCGTAGCGGCGTCCTTTCTGAACCCTCCGGGGGGGGCTGTGACGGTGACGACACCAGAGGTTGGGAGGATGCACTTGGGTCTGGACCCAGATTTCTGAGGAAACACACAAACACAAATAGATCAAAGTTAAATTAAAAACTTAAAAGGCATTTTAAATACAGGTGTTATTAACTAATAATGCATTCTGTTAAAGAGAGTTTGCTGTAAAGGCTAATTTTGTTGTCCTTATAGACTTATAAATATCATCCAAACTAACTGTACAACAAAGTAATGATTAAAACACTGCAGCTGCACATCAAACAACACAATGCCAGATACAATACAAAGCTACTAATATGCTTTTTAAACCATCATGGTCCATCACAATGGTGTTGTGAATTGTAATGATGAACACATCATCACAAGTTGTTGTTGTTTAAAGCCATTTCTTTAATTTGCATTTAAACGTCAGAGAATTATTACTGTCAATAAGTAAATCCTTTTTATAGCATGTGGCTTTGACCCAGAAGTCTGTTTGCCCAAATATATTTTCAGTTTTGTTATTTCCCTTTCCTGCTCATTGAATGTTTGTGTGTTCACGTGTGTATGTTGTTTGTATTTTTGTCACCTGTACGCTACAGGAGCTGCAGGCAGAGTGTTGGAGTTTGTTCTCTCCTGCGCCGCCTGTTTCCGCTTCTTAAGAATCACCTCCTGCAGTTTCTGTTTTACCAGGGAACTGGCCACCGCGCCTGTCAATCAACAGCACCACCGATTAAAATAAAATAATGACTCACAAACCGCTTCATCGTGAGAAGGAGGAGCGGCCAAGCCAAAGGCACAGGACGCACAACCAGCCATTGTTGCATATTTGTGCAACACATAATCAGTGACTAATAGTAAATCATATAACACAGACAGCTCAACAAAACTGTGGTTGACTTTAATGGCAAACATGCAGTGTGAGAGTAGGGATGTTTTGTTGAGTATTAGACGGGGAGTTTACCAGTTTGAGATTAAGTTTGCTATTTCTGTTTGCATGTGTGTGTGAGTGTGTGTGTGTGTGCGTGTGTGTGTGCGTGCCTGTTAATGTGTGCACGCGCACAAGTGTGAAAATGTGTGCACACAGAGGTGATGAGAAGTCAATATTGACCGAGTGACTTTATGTGCACAGACCTGCAGCTATATTTGACTCCACTGTTGCAGCTCCACTTGTCAGGTTATATTTAGCTCTCATATCAAATCAAACAGCCTTGAAAGTCGAGAAACACAGTTGACTAAAGATGAAATAAAGATCTCTCACGGGGACTTTCCTCTCCACCTATGATCAACACCCTGGGCCATAATTATTATAACAGACGCAGAAATAATTGAAAATGAAGAAAAAAATACATCAATGTGAACAGAGACTTGTTGCAACATGTTGGTAAAGAGTGTTTGTGTGTGTGTGTGTGTGTGTGTGTGGACTCACTTTGTTGACTCTTGTCTTTGTGTTTTAGCTGCTGCAACTCCTGCTGCTTCTCATGGTGCTCCTGCTCTCGCCTCCTCTGCTCCACATTAAACTGAAACCACACACACACACATTAACATCATAGCAACATGCATGAAACAAGTGGTCCTGTACCATCAACATGTAGGAAAAAATATAATGAACAGTATTGTTTTCTTCATTCAAACAATTCTCTTCTTTTCATGTTCTTAATATCCGTTACCCGGATTTGCTGGTGCAGTTGCTGCTGGGAGAAGGAGGTGCAGGGCTGAGAGGAGAACTGGGTGAGGAGTAAAGGTGGGTGCAGCGGCGTGAAGAGCGCCGTGTCCGAGCCAGGGCGCATCCCCCGCTCTCCCACCCTGAGGTCCATGGGAAACAATGCGGCACACAACACTGGCACGGCCACCGAAGGATCTGGGAAAAGAGAAGGGGGGGGGGAGAGGGGGGAGGTGTTCATTTAATTCATCCCCGCAAAGTACAGCTGATTTACAAAAACACAGTTAGACCTAAACAAATATCTTACTTCTGGATACACAAAAACAAAAATTGAATTTGCAACATTGTTCGACTTTGGCTTTTAAAAGTGTGTGTATTTCAGTTTGTGCTGGGATTTTGTGGTATAGACTGAAGGAGGATGTCAAGCAAAGTATTAATACACAGTTCAAAAAGAGGCAAATACAATTGTTTTCAAAAGGTACAGTAATGAGGAAGGAGAATGATGTTTATGGTGACAATGTTATCAATTATTTCTATGCATTTCATTGTTTGTGTTGGGTATCATGGACAAGGAGGAGGATCATTGTATTGGATGAATATAGAATTTGAATAATTGTTCAGCTCCTTTTTGGACAAGCAATGTTTACTGTTTACTTAACGAGGGTTTGTTGGGTATTTATTCATTAGGGATGTATGTGTGCATGCCTATGTAACTATGAATTGTGAATGTGTATGAATATCAGCATATAAACTGGCCTACATATACGTATCATTTACGTGCAAAATCATTTGATTGAATAAGGTTATCTGTCTGTCTGTATATCTATCTATCTATCTAATTGCGTATGACTACAGGCTCAGTATATTAAATGAAGAACTCTGGTTTTAGATTACTCGGGCTCTGCAGTACCAACAGACAATGGGTGTTCCATGCATGACACTGGACCACACACTGCTCCAGAAAAAATTATCCAGAACTCAAAATGAAACCAACCAAAACCAGTGAAACCCTCTGCTGATAGAGACGCTGAAAATATGAGACGGGGTAAAAAAAGAGCTGACATGTAAACTAATAATAACACAGACAACACTTAGTCTTTGTTTTCTTTTAAAGTGCTACACATGAACTCATACCATCTCTCACTCTCTCGCTCTCTGTGTGTGTCTAACACAGACACACATGCGTACACACTCATTTCCATGCTCTTTGCATGCTTCTGTGGCTATTTGCATTGCAAGGCTGAGTCAATGGGAAAGATTGCCTCATGCGGCACTAAAAACAGGATCCAGGAAGGAAATATCTTGGGAAAAGGCTGGAGGGGGTTTCTGTCTCTGACACACATAAACAAGTATTAGTGCACACACACAGACACATACAGATGCACTTGCATATTCAGACAAAAATGCACTTACTCACAAAGAAACACAGCTGTAATCACATGCCGACATTCACCAAATAAACCTGATGATAAAATAGAGTGCAGGACACGTTCAACTGCAGAAAAACAGCTGCAGTCTGTGACCACTTTCTCATCCGTGGTCTCAGTCTAAGTCGAACTAAACCCACAACCACAAACTATCACACATACTCACTTACACATTCACAGGTCGGACATTTATTCACAACTAATAATCAAAACATAAAATCAAAGATAGGAGTAATGAATTACATTATTCTTTGTTTGTTTTGTGTATGTATTTATCTAATCGGTGGTTTAACGCAAGTAGTTTTGGATTCAAGTATTTTACTTTGCTTCGATTAAAGTAAAAACCGTAAAGATCATTAGAAGAAGCTGCTGATTTGATTCACCAGCAGGAGAACACCTCTCTGTCCCAAATCAATCACCCCATCCTCCGTTTGCGTGACCCACAGGTGCATGCTGGTTCTGGCTTAAAACTAAATGCTAAAATAGTGGATCCTTCACTCCGATCACAACATGGAAAGGAGACAGAGAGACTGAGGTCGACTGGTTGTGCTTTATACTCAGAAGGAAGAAGCAGCGAAGTTGGATCTGAAGCAGATTCTGGAGGACTTTGCATCGCACTTAAGACACGGCAATGTCACCTTAACTCAAATGGTGATGCTAATGGGACTTGTATGTGTTTGTTGGTGTTTGTGTGCGTGTGTGTGTGTGTGTGTGTGTGTGTGTGTGTGTGTGTGTGTGTGTGTGTGTGTGTGTGTGTGTGTGTGTGTGTGGATAGTGTCAGTACTCCTCCATATTAGGAGGCACGAATGCAGAGTCTGCATGCCGACCATGGCTGGAATAACAGAAACCCTTGGTAAACACTCACGGTGTCACAGACACAGACACACACAGACACACACACACACACACACACACACACACACACACACACACACACACACACACACACACACACGATGATGCACATGTTCTTGGTAATGACAGCATAGAATAACAAGGCTATTATTCGGAGGAAAAGGAGAGGAGAACATGCTTATACAAGGAAACAAAGGCTGCCACAGTTCACACACACACAGACGCACACAGCCGGGAACACCAGTGTCTCTCTTCCCTTTGCTATAAATAGCCACACACACACTGGTCCAACATTTACCTACACAGGGCCTTTTGTTTCTACAGGGAACACCAGACACACACACACACACACACACACACAATGTAGTACCAGTGATGTCAACCCCAATTTCCAGTTGTTGGTGAAGTAAAGGAATAAATGTAATGTCTAGAAAAGTTAAAGGGATTCAGAATGGTACCGAGGATGTTACGTGTTTGTTATAATCGGTGCATGACCTGGTGGAGTCTCACTGGGTATTAACGCAAAGTGACTTTTATTGACTTCCCACTGCCAATTACTTTTTGTGGATATGTCCTGTGACCACTTGGATAAAGACATTTCCGCGTTTTTGCTCACGGCTCATAACTCTAACAATGTGTTACTTGTGGACAAGAGTGAAAGGGTCAGTCACTAAAACATTGGTAACTGTATTCTTGTCTGTTGAAGAAGTGGGTGTTGCTGCATGGCACTGTAACGACAAGTAGTCACAAGGTAACACTCTGGCAATGGGGTGACATCCAAGTGATGGTGATGATGTTTGAGGAGGTTTAGGGGTAAAGTTAGGGTCTTGACAAGAAACTATCCCCCTCAAAAAAACACAAAACAAAAACAAATGTTGACAGAGTTGACAGCGAACTTCATTGTCGGGTATACAGCAACATACTCGCTGAGGTTGACCTCGGAGAAACTGAGAAACCCAGAAAAAGAGGGTGTAAGATTAATAGCAGTACCTAACGTACAGTGAAATGAGACCTCAGCAGTGGACCTGCATGACACCAGGTCCTTCAGCTGTTACAGTTAACCGATGTCTAGCCAAATTTGGACTTTTCCACACTAGCTAATCAAAATAATAAAGTTTGGTAGGTACCCACGGTGACCTAGAAACCTTGAAGTGGTTAAGTCCTGGGTTGCTTTAGTTCTCTTAAAAAGTGGTGTCATGCTAGAGCTCATTAAACCTGTGTGTAGAACTCAGAGAAGAATAAGACATCTTCAATCCTGTGAATGTGATTCTGTGTTGATTTAATTTAAACAGAAGTTGTTTCTCTTTCTGCGCAAATAGAGCTGGGAACGCATGTACTACTAGAATAACACACATGTACACACTAAGCAGCAGTGGTATGTGAGATAATATGTTTGCCTTGAGAAAGCCTACAGGAAAGTTAAATAACAAGTAGAAAAGAACTGCTTAAACTTTATCAGCGATGGAATGACGAGCATTTACAGGATCTACCTGCTGAGCTCAGAAGCAGCAGGGCTTCACTGTTCTCCAAAGAAAATGTATCAACATCAAGAAGTAGGCAACAACTGAGACTGGTGGTATTTTGGGATTTTCGTAACCTGAATTTTAAAGTTGCAAATAGATTTTTGGTATAAGTGCGTCAAGATGTGGCAGGAATTGTGGGAAATGCGTTTTTTTTTTTACTTTGGCTGTTTGGCTCTCAATTAAAACAACAACCAAAGACCTAGTTTGATGATGTTGTGAAACAGCGAGGAATCACAGGAGTTGTTTATTTGTTATATTCATGTGACATAATGAAGAACAATTATCAATTGGGAACCATTACAAGCGACCGATACCAACAAAGAAAAGGAAAAAGCAGCCGACCAGCTAACTAGCCAGCAGGGTGTTTTTCAGGTGAGGTGGATATTACACGAAAATAAGATTTCTCTGCGTTTGAGCATAGATAGGAACATTTTGGATAATGTCAGTGCACAACAAACCTTCTAACAAAGGTCTATTCATATTGAAACTTTTTACTGAAGAATGTATATTATACCAAAATAGTCAATTGAGTCAATTCAGTTGATCATTTTTGGTTGTTATTTAAAGGAGTCAGAGTTGGTGCAGTTGTGTTACAGTTTGCATGTTCTACCCACAAGACATGCAGGTTAACTGGATTCTCGGACTTTGCATGAATGTGAGTGTGAGTGGTTGCTTGACTCGGTGTGTCGCCCCGTGATGGACCTGCCCCCCCCCCCCCCCCCCCTAACCGCCCTCAGGATGAGCAATAAAGATGATAGACAGACAATTTGCATTATGTCAAACAGATGTTTGATCCTATTTGTGGGTGAAACTGGTCTGCTAAACAATGATATTGCATTTTGTAACTGTCTCTCCATAGGCCTTACTGTTAGTGGAGTCTGATTAAATGATGCACCCATATGTGTAAAAGGATGAAGATGAAAAGATGCAGTCACTGGACAGGATGCATGAAGAAGACGACATTAGTTTAACTTTGCAGTGCTGGATGACATTGCAGACTTCTTTACTAAAACACAGTGAGGCCTACATCATAATGTCAGGACTTTGGACCAGATGTTCACAGAGATAACCGATATTAGGCATCTCTATATAAATAAAACTGACTTTAATAACCTCAGAACAGAGACTAAAGGTGAGACTGTCCAATATTTGCTGGAGTATTTCTGATGGGGAAACTGCTCAGTGTTATTACAATGTTATCTAACCAGTGTGTGTGTGTGTGTGTGTGTGTGTGTGCGTGTGTGTGTGTGTGTGTGTCTGTGTATGTGGGTGTCAGTCTGTCATGTAAATCACCAACGACACAGTATGATACAAACTGTCTGGCTAGAGACCGTTGGGAGAGTATCACTTATCAAAAAGTTGATGCAGATGAGGATTGTGTTCTTGAGTGTGTGTGTGTGTGTGTGTGCATGTGACTGACTGAAAGGCAGAGCAGTAGACAGTCCATCATCTGATCTGGCATTTGGTTAATTCCCTCCCACTCATTCCTCCCCTTTCCATTCTATTACTGTGAACATGTGTTTGGCTAAGTAGGGACTGGTTCTACAGGTAAGACAATGACACACAAATGTCGCCCGTCCTCTTTCTCCCTCCCCTTCTCTCTCTTTAAGTTATCTTCCTCTGTCCTTCATTCCCTCCAAACCCCTCTCACAGATAGAGAGCAAGCTGGGCAGACAAAAAAACACACGACAGAATAACATAAAGTTGAAATAAAAAGAAGAGACAAGGACGGCGAGTTCGCAACAACCTGCAGAGGCGCCTCGTCCCTCTCTGCACACTGAGGACGAGCTGACAGCCAGCACTGTTCCACTCGTGACAGCCACTCGAGATGTGCAAAGTCAACAACCGTCCGAGCAGACGCCACCACTTTGTGTCTTGTTACACGTCCCGATATAGCTGCACAGCCTCCCTCTGTTTTCACTGCATGAGTGTGTCTCAATCAGACAACACCTTGTTTTCTATTAGTGCGAATTCAAAAAAAATCACGCACTTAGAACAATTCCTGACAAATTGCCAATTACAGGAGTTTATCAATGGCTAAGACGTTTCTGTTGTTTTTCTTTTGTTTCTTTGTCAAACCTGATTCAAATTATTTAACACTATTGACTTTTTTTATGAGTATTTGATGATTTCTGACGAGTCAGAAAAGAAAGAAGCAGGTCATAGTTTGATGTTAAAGTGACTTCTTGAAATTCCTTTTTTAGTTTAACCATTCTATTTGCACTGATTTAACAGCTAATTCTTCTATTTTTGGAGATTATTTTTAATCGGTAGATTGAATAAATCTTACAGCACTGATTATTGTAATTCAGGCAGAGCCGGGGTTAAGGCTATCATTGAGAGTACTACATTTGAGAATTGGGCACTGTTGAAATTTTGGTATTCATCACTTCCTTATTAAGTAAACCAGAACCTGAACGTTATGCTGAAGGTGCATTTTAAACCATATTCTATACAAATGACACAGGGATTCGATTAGAAAGTTTAACAATACATCTCATTTGCACAGAGTTGATTTTGATGATTGAAAGTGATCATGAATTTTCTGTACATGGAAATGAACAATTTCATTTTCTTCAACATTTATTTGGACAACTTGAGTCAATTTGTCAATGTTGTTCATCTGATTGAATTGTACTGCTGCAGATGGATCACACAAATGAGTTAGACGCTCAATTAACACGTAGGATATATGGCTGCGGCCTAAAAGGAACAAACAGGATGCTTAACAAACTCAAAATAGCTGCAATCCCAAAACAGACACAGTCACTGGGCCATAACACACAGAGCAATGTCAGTGGCCTCAACTCCCACACTCAATGTTCTGGTTCAGACTAAAGGTGCACGTCGAGTCATCGTCTGTATCCTGATGAACAATGTGTGTGACAGCAAGTTTCAGATCAGGTGAGATGTTACCATGGATTTTTAGTGTGTGTGCATTTATACATACATGTAAGACTGAGCCGATTGTTTGTGTGTGTGTGTGTGTGTGTGTGTGTGTGTGTGTGTGTGTGTGTGTGTTTGTGCGGCGAGGACCTAAATCTGCTTACACAGTCACACTATGGTGACTTCTCTTCCTTAAGGCAACAAAAAGCAAGTCACCATAATGTAAATCATTATATTTTAAGATGAAGACTTTTTTAGGTTACGGTTGAGGGTTGGTGTTCAGCAGCTAAGGTTAAGGTCAGAGTAAGACTCCAGGAAATCTATGTAAGTCAATGTTCTGTCCTCTCTCTGTGTGTGTGTTTGTGTGTGTGTGTGTGTGTGTGCGTGTGTGTGTGCCCATGTCTGTAACAGAGGAAGGTTGATGTATAATGCAGCGCGGGTTCGGTTTCCTAAGTCCTTGCTTAGTTTCCATAAACATCCAGGACCACTGTGTGTTATAGGACAGCAAGTTCTCGCTCTCTCACAGACACACACATACACACTATACAGGTATGTCTTGTGTGTAGAAATAGAAGCTTGGGAAGAATATAATAGAGCAAGAAAGAAAATCATTGTGTGTGTGTGTGTGTGTGTGTGTGTGTGTGTGTGTGTGTGTGTGTGTGTGTGTGTGTGTGTGTGTGTGTGTGTGTTCTGCTCTTTCAGACTAGACTGACGAGGTAGACGTTTGTCACACTGACAAACAGCAGGTTTCCAGTGCTCAGTTCAGATGTGAGAAAGTTTAAAGGAACAGATTACGGAGATATAAATGTTCACGGCGGCGACAAACAGCTCGCACACACACAAACACAGACACAAAGGCGTGAGCCGTAAATAAAGTCAAAGGCACATACCCGTGTTTGTCTTGTAAATATCCGGCTATGTGAAAACCCCAGTAGCACTTCTGCATCAGCCAGCTAACAGCAGGATCTATAATTAGACAGAGAACTCCACTCCCCTCCAGTCATCTTTTACTGTCGGCCACATCCTCTTTTTCTTTAACTCCTTCTCTTTCTTCTCCTCCCTCCCTCTTGCTATCGCGGCCTCTGTTTGTTGACAGATGTCTGACGCCAAACTGTTGATTTCACCATTTCATTCACACAATAGCACCTTGCTTGGGTGCAAAAGGGCATGTGGCAGAGTGTCTGCAGACTCCAGACAGAAAAAGACTTTCTGAAGAACCCCTTTTAAACGCAGGTAGGAAATGCATTTCAGACAGAATGATTTAAGACATAATGTGTTTGAAATCAGCCTTGAAATATAAACGTTCAGGCTAAGGAAATGTTTTTTATAAGAAAGAAATGAAGTAATGATACATAAGACCTTTAATAACAGTATTAGGAAGTATTAACATCTTCACAGGCCTGAACCCACAAAGGGCCTGTTGCTCAACAGCATTTCAACTCCTGTTACACTCTCGTATATTGAAGTGTCACACTTCGACAGTTTACGATCGTCAACTCTTGCCACTGAGGAATCCTTGCAATCCATCCCATAAACAACAGGCACTGTAACCATGGTAACGGGGGCGGTCGGGCCAGCAGGAAGTTGAGTCTATAAAAACACAACAATGAAAGAACCGGGGTGGTTTCCTGTGCAAGGGCTCAGTTTAGACTCCCATTTCCTCCCCTCTCCTCCCCCTGCTGTCGATGGGACGCTGCTGCCGCAGTGCCCTTGAGCCCTACGGCAGTAAAGTGTCCCACTGGAACACTGGCAGTCAGTTAGACTCAGGCTCACTCTCTTTCCCACATTCGGCTTTAAAGAAAAGTTGAGGGCTTTGATATGGGACTCAGATTAATGACTAAGACTCGCCCTGAAGGCAACACACTCACAAAAACACCCATTACACTACCAGGTAGCACAGGGATTGACAAGACAGGAAAATGTGCTTATTTTTTCAGTTGTTTGTGGACTCAAATAACAAAACTTACAAGTGTTACCTAAACTTGGAGGAACTATATGCATTGTTCTTGTAAGTAGAATGAGTTTGCTTAGCTTAGAAGCAAGAGGAAACCGACTCAATCCTTATCAGTTTCAAATCAATTTCCCAATATATTTAAATACTCCTTGAAAGCAGCTTTTACATGATGTGAGGAGTTTCCCTTTTTCTTTACAAAACATACTTCAGGTTCCAGACACAGAGGATGTCAAAGTTTATATTGTCTATATTAAAACAAATAGCAGCCTGCATTAGAAACAAGAGGGGGAGTGACTTTTTCTAATAGTTGTTTTCTGCTGTACTAATCTCAGAAATGCAATCTATAGGTTCAGTGACAATCAGTGCCTAATGGCCTGTCAGTGAAAAGTCTTTGACACTATCTCCCAGCGTGACTCAGTAAACAGTGTTTTTGCGACGCTTGATTACTTTACATTTTCAGAAGGTGTGGAGGTGCGTTCCAGCAGATATTACCTGTCAGTCAACCTTCTTGCAGAAATGTGACATCTGTTTCTCTCTAGAAATCCTCTGTCAGAATGAGTCTGATTTAGTGTCTGATGCTGTTTGTTTTGCTTTTGTCTTCAGCCAGAGGACTGTGGTGAGATCCAGCTCACCCCTGATAGTTACAAACAATGATCAGTATCTTTATATGAAATTGTAAAAGTCATCAGAACCAAAGTAAGTTCCCCGGAAAGACCTTCAGATGTTTGTCATCTAGAGCAGCTACAGAGAAAGCTACTGTTTGTGTATGATGTTTCTGATAGTCTTTCTAATTTCACTGTTTTATGAAAATATATTTTTCAGCATAGAAGTGATTTTTCCTCATACAGAGTAAATTGCAGGGTAAGGTGTATTCACTAAGAAAATCTACAGAGTTGCTAAATTGGTCTTGTGTAACACAGGATCTCTATGAATAGTCTGATGCTGACAGTTAGAATCACGTGTGTGTGTGTGTGAGTGTGAGTGTGTGTGTGTGTGTGTGTGTGTGTGTGTGTGTGTGTGTGTGTTACACGCTTGGTCAGCCTCTTAAATCACTCTCAAATCAGTCAATGTATGTTTTTAAGGAAAAGCACAGTTATAATTGAAGTCTAATCACTCTTTCCCTTTCAGTTTAATTACATTTGTTGTTGTCAGTTTTATCACATTAAAAGAATTAAAGCCTGATTTTCTTAATCTGGTTGAGGAAGAAATAAGAAATAAACATCCATGTTCTCTCTCTTGACACACCACACCTCTTTTTATTCTTCCTTGTCCGTGTCTTTCTTTGCAATTCTCACGGACACACACTCGTTCTCTCTCAAACTTATCGCCCTCTTTCGTACCCTTCTATCTCTCTTTCTCTCCCTCCTTCATCCTGAGGAATCCACAGCTGTCACTCCCATTCAAAACCCAAAGCAGCTGGCCAGGCGCTGGCTTGTGTGTGTATGTGTGTGTGCGTGTGTGTGCGTGTTTGTGTGTGTGTATGTATAGGCCGGCCTGCCTACAACTGTCGCAAAACTATTTCTATATTTATGATGTTGCTTGGTTGGTGCACACTCGAGTGTTCAAGTGTATATGTTGTGTGTCTAGTTGTCAACAAGTACCCTCTGGTGTGTGTGTCTAACAAGGTTAGCTCGATCGGGGTGACCCTCTTCAGTGGGAACATGTTGCTGGTGCTCAGATCTACAGAGGGTTAAGTGAGGACACCAGCAGCACCTAAATCATCCACATGACTTGTAATTCTTTGGCTACGGGCCTTCATGTGAGACCTCTTTGAAAGGAAGGTGGATTATTTTAGTTCTCATCACGGACAGGAAAGAAATTCACGCTTTAATATCCAAACATGCATTTAATCTAATTTGTAATGTTCAATAGAGAAGGGCTTCAGCCATGGAAAAGCTTTTCTGCTATCTTCACACTTTGATTGCTAATTACTTCACATTTATGTTTACCTGTTTGAAGATCCTATTACAGAGGATGTGGGCTTAAAACTGGATAAATGCTTGCTGTATGTAACTTAATCATGAATATTGTATTGTTTCTCAAAACAGAACTTGTTACAATCACAATCTTTATGCAACATCAGCAAATCTATATTGATTTTTTGAATTTTTGATGAAAGCAATCTTCACAATATTGACAGCATTGCTCATACTCAATTTTTTTTTTACGATTTCCACATCTTATTTTGTTTTAGCATGCCAACATGCTAACTTGTGAACTTGCACTGAACTCAAATCCCAGATGAGGCTGAAGGGACTCTGTTCTGGATTAAAAGAATATTTTAACAAATTACGGCACGACAGGAATATCTTAAGATCAGAATGTGCTCCAATTCATCAGAAGCATGAATGTGACCATATTACATGTCAATGCATCCACTACTTGCACACGTAGGAAAAACTGTGAGGGCTCATCCTCTGGAAACCACGAATATCTGTACAGAGATTAATACCGGTTCATCTCATATTCTTGAGATTTTTCAGTATGGACAGATCAACCCACTTTTCCATGAATGCCTCTACCTAACAGAGAATGTTCATGCAATTATTTTGGAGTGAGAGTAGAAGCTTCTTAAGATGAAAAAATACATGACTAAATATCAAATTGATGCAGCGATGCAAAGTGAAAAGAAGCATTTCCTTTCAGCCTCACTGTTTCTGATTGAAGCAGACTTTTGGACAGTAATTTACACTTGACACGTCCGCATCACAAGCAAAAGGGTGGCGTTCGTAAAATTACAGGTTCATTGATGTGGCTGCTTTTCCTTCTTCTCGGAGGGTTATAGAAAAGGATTCTGAGGGAACTATTCCATCCTGCAGCACTTCAACTAAACAGGTGCTTTAGGATTCAGCCGGTCTGCGTGCCAACAACATACCCATTTACAAAGCACTTTCATAAACATTCCATGTGTCCCTGTCATCTTGTGCTTGACGTGCTGTTGCAATTTGCCTGAAGCTGGAAACTTTAGAACAGCTCGTTCATTACACACAGACACACAAACACACACACACAAGTTGCTGTTTGTGAATACCTGTGTCTGTCAGAGAGGAGACAGCAGGTGTGCGGTCGTGTTAGACAAATGACAATGAGTCGTCTTTCTGCAGCACAGACAAAGAGAGTCACAGCCAAGAGTCCAACTCAAGCCCTTGTTGACATTATCACCTCGGTTTCCTCTCCTTGATACTCAAGAGTGTGTTCTGCTGTTCACAATACCATAGATACGAACTTATCATTGTCTGCAGCCGTGATTCAACCTGTCCATTCACAGGGAACAACATGTCGTGTAGAGAGCAGAGATACAATCTGCCTCTGGTTTGTTTTGAACTAAACAGTGGTAGCAAGAGCAGCAACGCCTGTCATGACCAGGAAAAGAGCGCTGACAGTAAATCGTCCCACTCATGACACACGTCAGAGCAAAGTCTTTCATTATGTTGCGTGTTGCATGCACCATCTCAATCTTTCAAGAGCTAACACTAAAAAACAGATTCTTTACATGGAGGAGTCTTGCTTTGATGCTTTACTGCACCCTCTGGGTAAATTCTTTCATTTGCCCTGGCGCTGCCCTCCTCAGGGAGGTCAGAGGTCATGATCGGTTACAAATACGCTTCCTGAGACTGAAAGCAGTAGGTCTTGGCCTGTGGACATTTTAAAGCATGAAGTCAAGTGTCACCAGTTGGAAATAGTTGAGATACCATGCTCTTCACACACAGTGTAAATAATTATCCTGCATGTGTGGCAATGAGGAAAAGTGTAACAGGATGAATATCTCTTTTAGTGTCTAATCGTTTCGCTGCATGTTTCATCCATCAGGAATGTGAGAACTTGTGGGACACCTGACAGGAACAAGCACTGTGTAGATACCCTTTGGCAAAGCGCCGCTTCCTGCAGCTGCTGCAATACAGCTGCTCGGCGGCCAACAGCAGCACTGGTCATGCAGCAGCTACAAGTGCAAAATGTCCAAAACAAATACACTTTTGGTTTCAATTTCTGCACTCGGTCAGCCTTTTCTGGGAGTCTTCAGACATAAATCTGCAGGTTCCACTCTCACAGATCTAGAAAAAGAAATTATTTTGTAACCACCGCAGGGAAAGGAGGTCCAGAAGTTATTGTACATCTGTCCGAGCTTTCCTTTGCGTCTCTCCACACACACTCCTGCTCTCCTTCACATCAAACGCATTCTCCACATTTCCCAACACAGATAAAGCCACTCAACACGGGAGCTCACTCAACAGGATCTCCCCCTTTATCTTTTATAAGACACAGACGCACATCACACGCAGACACACAAATATCAGTCCGACTCTGTCCTCGCACGCAAAACTCACACTCTATAGTCACACTTCTTTCATAAATACACAACAACGGATCAGACCAACAACAGCAGATTGGCAAACAACTCTTCACCCTCTTCAAGACTTCACACATGCTTTACAATATCAGAGGCGGAATGATTGGTTATCAGCAGTGAAAGCAGGGGGTCGTGAAAACAGTGGCGACTGACACCCTGATAGCCTGTGGTAGCAGCGGAGAGATTGGAAGCTACATCAGAAACTCTCGACAATCTGCAGCAAAGGCTTTTCTGCTGATAAGGAACAGTGTAGATATCTGCTTATCCTGCTGAAGCCTCACTTTAGCCTGCTGCCAACTCAGCAGAACTACACACAAACGTTTTGTCTAAACGGACATCAGATCAAAGACATTGCTGCATAAAGAAATACGACGTTTCGTCAACGTTATCATGTTTCCAATTCACTCCAATTCAATTCATTTCAAAATAATATAAGAGCTTTGGTCAGTCCTGTGAGTAAGAATGAGGATCTTCTCTTTCCCAATCGACTCATCATGGGGGGTTTCACACAGATTTCAAATGATCTCTTCACATGGAGACTTTGTACTGCAGCACCTTGAGCTGGCTGACTGCAAGAGCACCTAACATTTAACAAAAACAACTTCAGTTCCTCTGGAAATAGAAAAACATTATTGAACTGATGTGTATTTGTGATGGGATCGGCTGACAGGATCTCTCACTTCATGCTTTTACATTCTGATACAACTTTCCACCACCACACCCCTCTCCATTTCTAAGTAAACACTATGGCTTCATCAAACCTTTTTGCTTCCATTCAGTTTCTTCATCGTACCTTGTTTTTATATATATATATATCTGCTCTCTTTTCACGGTGAACATTAACATGTTCCAGGAAGGCAGCCTCATGAATATGCACAGTCACACTCAGCTGTCTGCACGGACAACAAAGGAAGAAGACATTAACATTCCTGCACATGCTCCACACTCTGGTCAGGGATGAACACACACACACACACACACACACACACACACACACACACACACACACACACACACACACACACACACACACACACACACACACACACACACACACACACACACACACACATACACACACACAGGAGGAAATCCAACAATATGCAGACATGGACAACCACAAATAAACTCTGAACCTCTGAGACATGCACACAGAAACAGGTTTCTCTCTTTACAAATAATTGAAGATGTGTGCAGCCAGAGAGCAGAGACAACCTCCGTTATATGTCATATGATTTTTTTTATAAAGCCACAAGCTGAAAAACAGCTGACAGCTCTTTTTCAGAGCTCAGATCTATCAGTTGAATGAAGTAATATAACCAACACCAGCTATTCTTATTTATTAGAAAGTAATTACTACTAATAAATCAACTCTGTGACATTTATGAGGATAATACCAGTTGCCAGTCCCAGTTTCTCAAATTTCAACTCCATATATACTTATTGAAATCTTAACTGAATAATGTGTGTGTTTAAAAACATTGTGAAATGAGAATTAGAAGGATGTAAAATAATATTCTGACTAGCTCTATTTACATTTAAAAGAAGAAAATTGTGAAAGGTAATTTTTTGTATTTTTACAAGCTGGTATATATATAAAAAAAAGTACAAATGTGAAAGCAGCTTGTGGTAGAAATAACTAAGTCTACGCGACTTCCTTTATTCTCTGTGCTGACAGTGACCTGGTTTACAGTGTCTCAGGCCACAGGCAGCTCACTGTTAGGTTTTTGAACTTCCATCAGTTTGCCAGGAAAACAGAGACAATGGCAAGTCCTCTTTGTGATTAGACATAGTCCTCAGTGCACATTTGGGACATTTTCAGCCTCTCCTAATTCCTCAAACTTAAAGTCTCGGCTATTCTCTTGTGTGTCTTCAGACATCTTCTGCGTGCGCATCTCAAAAAGCTGTATCCGAGACACCTGTCTGAGTCCACACCCACAGACAGACAAACACAGACACACACAAAACAAACACACACATTGTGTCTCACTCCTACTTCCGAACACAGGGTTTTTGGAATCAGCCTTGATCAGTAAACCTCACTGCAGACCATCCATCACACTCACACACACTCACAGTCAGATGTAAAGTCGGGAGTCAATCCTGATAAAAGGAGATACTGTTACATGTGCGATCACAACAGGCCATCTGATCTGAGGTCAGTGTCAGTCCCCCCCGTGATGCAGAGTGAACGTGAGCCAGCCATTACTCTCGGCTGTGCTCTAGGTCAGACAATATCAAAGTACGGCAGGGAGTCTGGTTCGGAGAACTTCAGGCTCCACTGATATATGTGTCTAACGCTAGCCCTTTATCAGACTTCACATGTCAAACAGTCATCCTTCATGTGCAAGATGATGAGCATCCCTGACAGATACATCTGTTAAACTGTCATTTTATCAGCCAGATGTTTGTTCCAGATCAAATCTTTTCAAGAAGGGACCCCACAACTTTTCCTACAACTGAATGAGTAAGGTTTGGTCAGAAAGACTTCTAACATTTAAAGCTTACATCTACCTCCTAATTACACAAACCCTTTTCAGTATGTGGAACACATCTCAAAACATGTTCTACTTTTTGGTAAATAAACTTTTAATAACCTGAAGAAGTGCAGTGTAAAATCTGCCTCAATTTGGACAAGCGATACCTCATTTTGTTGATTTGTTTATTCATAAAAAAATGTATTTCACGATGTCAGACACTGATATTCATGGGCGCTGATCTCTGTTATGGCTACAATATTCATAGAATAACTTCCTATTCCCAAATCTGTCATCAAAGTAAAGACAAAATATTTGCTTTGTTGCTGTAATGATTTGTAAAAACTTAAATTACAGAGCTTTTCTTGTGATTGTATAAAACATAATTAAAAAAATAAAAGCACTCCAGTAACTATTTTGATATATATTTCACACTCATGAACAGAAGTGAAGTAAATTCCGTTTCATTATATAAAAAACATAAATACTTCATAGCGTATAAACCAGGTAGGATTAACGCAAAGTTTCCTTACTTCACTCAGCACCATCGACCGTTTACAATAAGGCATTCCAAACAGGCAGGTTTAGAACTGTACTACCAGTTTAAAAGAATGAAAAACCCCAAATTGGATTGAAGACAAGCAGAAATATTCTGCATCAACGGCGTCAGAATCAGTTTTCACAAGCCTTGAGCCTTCAGCAGTAGTTATTGTGATACCTCAAAAAAGTAGAATTTGCTAAAAATTGCTAAAAGTAGCTTTATGATAGAAGGAAAAAATGCTGAGGTGGAAATTTAAGGTTTTTCCTCCCGGAAACACCACATGAATAAATCTTTAAAAAAAATAAGTCCACCATCTTCAGTAATTCTCAACGGGATTGCGTCTGTGTGTAAAGAGAGAGAGGAGAGAGAGTCAGAACTCTCGATGGGGATACAGACTGTGGCTTGAGGGCGATCAGAGACCAGCTACACAGCTGACCACAACATGGATTCTCTAGCAAGAGGGTTAATGCAACTCAAACTGATTTGACACACTAATAAAATATTAAGGACTCTGTTACCTCAGGCCACACCACACACACTTCACACTCAAATACTGTTAACATATCCAGGCTATCACAGCGAAACCAAACAACACACACATGCACAGTGCTATTGGGCCCCTTGGAGAGTATAAAATAACATTAGTGCAAACGTATCAAGTGATTTCACGCACCTAGAAGCAGGACAATCAAGCCATTTGTTCAGCAGGTCAAAAAATAGCCACCCCCTCAAGTGGCGTCTACTATTACTAGGATCACTACCACAACTACTGCACAGCTTGTGTCCGCTCTGCAGTTTGGCTTTAATTGTCCCCAACCTTCTAAATGACCCTAATATATCAGCAGAGGTTAATAATCTGGTTGGTGATCATAACAAATAATAAAATCAATCTTTTCAGGCCAGTGGCTGAGATTTAACGACTTTCTACTGTTCAGGAACAAAAGCGCTACACACACTGGACATACAGGTTGGGGCACAATTTACTGTTGAATAAATAGCATCGAGGCTGCAGAAGCTGTGCCACTCCAGAGTGTTGTTCAGTGATATATTACCTCTGTACCCAATGAACACTAAACCTATTGATTAAATGTTAAAGTGCGGTCAGGTTACTCCAGGTTAAACAGTCATATAAAGAAATGAGGAAGACTAGTGGCAGAAAAAAGAACATTAAACCAGAGTTAAGTCATGAGGTCTGTTAATCATGTTTAGATGAAAAAATATATTTAACAATTATAGAAGTAATGGAATTCATATAAGAATTGAGTTTGAGGCTGACTTAAAAACCACCAAGAGGAAGATACATCAGCATAAGTGATACGCTCTGAGTTTATATGTGGATAAATAGAGAGAGATTAACGAGGAAGACAAAAGGAGACAGTGTCAGTTGCCCTGTGGACAACACACATGTAATCAGACCCTGTGGCCGTGGCCATGACCTCACTGGGTTTTTCCACAGGCACGAACATGCACACGTAGAGACACACACAGGACACATAGTTGGTCCACGCTTTGCGAACAGTCTGCGCAGCCGGGCACAGTGAGTGCAGGCTTCCAGTCAGAGAATCATGCATTGTAATCCTACACAGCGTGATCACACACAGGCATGCTTCACAGTGGAGAATGCTAATCTAAGGGCACAAAGAAACAGCCTGGTGACTTGTTTCTGGTTTGTGGAGCGGTGTATCGAGTACTTTCTGACCTCAGGTCGAAGAGGAAAGAAGAGAGTTTGCCGTTTGGGGCAGAACAAACCGAGCAAAGTTACTGCTGTCACGCTGGAAAAAACGTGTTTATTCTGATATAAGAGATCCTGTCACGCCCATCTTAGTCACTCCTTTAGTTGAAATCACATTTTTCTAAAGATAGGGTTTGGGTTAACTCAAGTTCACATCCTGCATCACCCGTCAGAAGCATTTTTATAAAAGTGGATCTCATTTGTTAAAGAGACAATCAATGATGTGAATCCTCCTGTACCCTGTGTGTTGGCCCTCTTGTAGGATTTAAACATTCTTGTAATAGTAACTTACAGTTAGATAACTTTGAAATACAATAACTTGATGTCTTACAAAACACTTCATATCACGTATAAAAGTTAGCTTTCACGCATGTTTGTGTTTTTTTAAACACACAGAAAACTACGTATAAGGCCTGCAGCAAAACCAGACTTTTAAACCTACACATGAAAAATACTGCGGACCTAGATCTTCTTTCCAACTAGGCCAACGACTGTTCTGTGCTTCACTGCAGCTCTCTGAGTCAAACAGCTTAGATCATGCTGTACGCTGCCCTGGAAAAAATGCTGTCACTTAAAAGTGTGTAATATGTGTGTATGCTGTAAAAAAAACAAGTAAAGAGGACAAGATGTAGTCCTGAGGGGGCTGGACTGCAGACTGGCAGCATTTTTCCACAAAAATGTCCCAGGGAAAATAGCTAACAAGTCTAACACACATCTGCAAAATGTCACCTGCCCTCAGCCCAAAAGGTTTTTAATATATATTTCTTCAGGTGTTAAAAGTCCTACCTGCCACTGTTCGAAATATGAAGTCCTGTCTTTCTGCCTTTAGGATGCTCTCAGAGGTGCTGATTCCATCTGCAGAAACAGAGAATAAAACAAAAAAAGTGAAATGTAACAACCATAAAACATGAGGAAAGCAAGTTAAATGAGCAAATATCCACTCAGAGCTTCAAACTGAATGGAAAATGTTTTTGTTCCTTTTATAAAACTCTGCTCTTGGATTATAAATGTCAATAGCAAGGCCCCCATAAACCCTGAGGTGTTCCTGTGATGCAGGAGCCACTGTCCAGTCTTACTTGTGACCCAAGTCTGGACAGAAAGATCCCGAATGAAGAAGAGAGTATGACAGTATTGAGCCGAAATAAATAAAGACAAATGAAACAAAGTGGGCAAATTCAGTTCAGGGAATTAAGTCTCCAGGAAATGAAACTAGTCAATGTAATGCACTCTGAAGTGATGAAGACATGAATGTGTGTGTGTGTGTGTGTGTGTGTGTGTGTGTGTGTGTGTTGCTGGTCAGATACTGGCCAACATCTGCTCAGCAGTAAAAGCCTCATTGGCAGGGTCGGATCCAGGTGCAGGTCAGAGGGGCACTGGCCCCCAGCTGAAATCTGATTGGCCCCTGAAGTCCCCCCTTGTCGTGTCAGTAGTCTCCTAATTTGTTTTAATGTTATTTTCTCGCAGAGTGCTTGAAAAATGAAAGTGTATACAATGATGTGTGGGACCCCTCTGCGTAAACTGTGGCCCCTTTAGGACCCACTGTAAAGGTTAGTGCTAATGACTATAAAACCACTTGATCAGCTTCATACGTCTAGTTCTATCAATCTCTTTATAGTGACCTCATATCTGACAGATAGACCCTGGCTCTGGAACAAACCGCCTGATGGTCTCAGGACTGATCCACCTACTGCAGCTTAGACATCCAGACTGAAAAACT